>NC_134687.1:605765267-606113712 GCF_050947455.1 Rhinoderma darwinii | reverse complement strand
TGAAGGTCAGAGACATGACCGAAAGGTCGCACTTATACTGGCATAATTACTAATATTAAAAATCTATCTTTGGATAACGACTTCTGGTGTGCATTGTACCTTTTCTTACACTCTAAGACATACTTCACCTTTTCTGGATCTATCTTGAGTCCACGATCGGAGACAATGTAGCCCAGGAAGGGCAGAGAGTTCCTCTCGAACATGCACTTTTCAAAATGTGCTTATAGGCGATTCCCCCTTAACCGCGACAGGACTTGGCGAACATGCTTCTAATGCGTTCTCAGATCTGGTAAATAGATCAGGATGTCATCCAAATATACCACGCCACAGACATGCAGAAGATCCCGGAAGATGTCATTCACAAATTCCTGAAATACAGCTGGTGCGTTATACAGACCCAAAGGGCATCACAAAATACTCATAATGACTATCTCTGGCATTGAATGCAGTCTTCCATTTATCACCTGGACGGGTCTGGATCAGGTTATAAGCCTCGCGTAGATTCAGCTGTGTAAAAATCTTGGCTCCACAAATTCGATCGAAGAGCTCTGAGATTAGCGGCAAGGGGTACTTGTTTTTGACAGTGATTTGGTTTAAACCACGGTAAACGATACATGGTCGAAGTGATTCATATTTTTTTTTAACGAAGAAGAATCCGGCTCTGGCCGGAGAAGATGATTTCCGGATGCAACTCCTCTCAAGGTTCTCCTTGACGTAAGCCAACATGGCCTGAGTTTCTGGCAAGGAGAGAGAATAGACCCACCCAAGAGGAGGTGAGGTGTCAGGGAGCAGTTCAATAGGACAATCGTAGGAACGATGGGGAAGAAGAACCTCTGCCTCCTTTTTGCTAAAGACGTCTGCAAAGCTGGCATAATGTATGGGTAGTCCAGAGAGTGACTGAGGCAGTGGAGGCAGAACAGGACGAACCTGTGGCAGGCAGGGGTGAAGACACTTGGATCCCCATCGGAGGACCTCTCCGGAACTCCAGTCGAGAACCGGAGCATGTAGACGAAGCCAAGGCCGGTCGAGCAGAATAGGGTTGATAGCTTTTGGCAAGACTAAGAAGGCAATCTGTTCTGAGTGGAGGATTCCGACATGTAGTCTCAATGGTTCCGTGATGGACAGAATAGGATCGAGCGGTGGTTGCCCATTCACGGAGATGACCGCCAGGGGTCTCTCCAGAGGAACCGTGGCCAGATGGAGACGATCTATTAGGTCCTGCTGAATAAAATTTGCAGCCGCTCCGGAGTTCAGATAGGCAGAGTCGGTGTGTGATTCCTCACTAGAGACAATGGTTACTGGAATGGATAATCCTTAATGTGTAGAGACCGTCCTTGCCAGAAAGTAGCCACCAAGGCCTCGTTATTCCAACCCAGTTCTACCACCAGTGTATGGAAGGAGATGGCGTACTCCCCTACAGTCAATTCCCCTTGTTTGAGGGTCAGCAGCGAGGCAGCAGCATAAGATATTCAACTCGGTTACTCGAACGCCGTACGGAAAGTTTCTAGAAATAAAGGCAGATCAGACCATTCCGGGCCCTCTCATTCCAAGATGGGGTTTGCCCATGCTAGAGTTTTGCCGGAGAGGAGAGAAATAATAAAAGCAACTTTGGCCTCATCAGAGGGGAGGAGGTGTGCACATAACCTGAAATGGGTAGTACACTGATCGATGAACGCTCTACAAGTCTGGGGATTCCCGTCATAGCGAGGAGGTAGGGGTGATGAAATTGCAGGACCAAGGCAGACAGGAGGGATAACAGATGGTGGAAGCAGCCAGAGGAGCTGCAGGAGGATGATCCAAATATTAATGATGGAATTTACCACCTGTAGTAGTTTATCCTGACTTGCCCGGCGGCCACGCATGTCCGTTTGCATCATTTGAACTTCGGTCTTTGGTTGACCAGTGGGTTCCATGGCCTGAGCATACTGTCACGACTCTGGGGGTATGTTGACCCGCTAGGCCGCTCCGCCAAAGCGGAGTAGCAGCTGGCCAACTACAATAAATGAAAGTCTTTAGCACAAGAGTACCTGAATGAAAGTCCTGACGGACACGAGACGTAGCAGACGCTTTAACACAGATGACACGTGGCAGATGACACTTGGCATGGCAGTGAGGAAGAACTCTGCTCCAACACTAGACATCGCTCAGGAACAAACACAGTCACTGGATACAGGAAACGGGAATACTGGGAACAGGATACAAGTAAGGGACCATTTGCTATACGAACATGTGTAGACACAACAACGCCCAGGCACAGAATAGAGGGCAGGACGGATTTAAATAGGACAGAGTGCACAGGCATATGGTAGGGATGATTCTAGTGGTGCGCACGTTGGCCCCTTAAGAAAACACCAGGGTGCATGCGCGCACGCACCCTACGGAAGGGAGCAGCGGACGAGAGCAGTAGATGCCGGCGCTCTCAGGGTGGAGGAGGATGCTGGCGCACAGGTAAACTATGCTGGCAGCCACTGGGGGAAGGCGAACGCAGGCCGCCAGCGGTCAATTTTCTTATTCTCATTAGAGGGCAAGCGAGTAAATGACAGCTCTATTGTACAGCTGGAGGTCTAGATAAGGCAGGATAGTAACACTATACATTATATACACTCAGATGAGGCTCTGTATGGAGCTCCCCTGCCTCTCCCTGGTCTTTGGGGGACTGGGCAATGCTCAATCAGTTTCTAGGGACTGTAGTTATCTGTTACATTTTTCTGTCAATTCCTACAGCAAATTAATACAACAAATGAAATACATAAGACATTCCCTTCAAAAGAGGAGGTGCTGTGACAACCTTTTTTTCATGATCAGCAGGTTGGTTGACTCAATTGTAATTAATGTGTGAGAGTGGTGAATATATGATCAATATTGAAAATGCCTCCTCTGTTACACAAAATATTAGTTAATATTACAATATTTTAACATAACATTTATATACTAATAATTAATAAGATAATTAAATAATCGTTTTCTCGTTAAGACGTAAATTGCTGTTTGTTTGATACTAACTCTTCTGTTACGTTACCAGGCAGAGGACGAGAGGAATTATCACATCTTCTACCAGCTCTGCGCCTCTTCACGTTTGCCCGAATTTGCAGACTTATCACTATGTAAGTCATTTTTCACAGCTCGGCTTTTTTCTGCTCATAAATGGTCTGTTAGATGCAAAAACAAAATCCGTAAAATCCATTAGATTGTCATAATGAATAATAATATCCCACAGATGTGAGATTCGATGTAATTATATGAGAATATGCATGATCACCCTATCAATAACGACTATCAAATAAAACACTTTAACGGTTCACCAGGAGGTAGCAACCCGCTTGTTGTGAATTATTGAACTATTCCGTAGTATTTATTATAATTACTATAGTTAACTATCATCTGTGTTGTTACTAAAGAATTTTTTGTATCCCCTTTACCCTTATATGTATATATTAAATTGTATCACAGCACTAATGAACATCTTATAGGGCCACCATGGTTTGATATTAATATGTTTTAAAGGGTCATTAGACATAGTCTATGAGATGTCCGAGAAAATTCAAGTCCATTGTTATGTCCAATGGTCTCTTAATTTTCCAATAGATGCCCTGGCCCCATGCACACGACCGTGCCCGTAAGCACAGCCCACGATTGCGGGCACTGACGGCCACACGCATTTTTGGGCCGTGCTCCCATACAAAGTATAGGAGCACAATCCGTAAAATACGAAAAATAGGTCATGCTCCATCATTTCTGGCACGGTTCTACGGAAAGGTGCCCGCAACCAATAGAACAGAATGGGTCCGTAAAACCGTGGACCTTAGTACGGTCCGCGATTTTACGGTCTTGTGCATGGGGCCTGAAACATGGCAGATGGCTTTTAAATAATATGTATACTTTTGCAACCATTTATCTTACTTCTATCTGTCTAATCGAAAAAAAATAATCAACTTTGCAGATAGTCTTGATTAAGAATGTTCCATCGTTTTGTGTCTCCAGCTCCTAATACAGACCTGTGTCTCTATGGCTACAGACTACAAATAAACCCTGTGTTGTCTGATCTTGCACTCATGTGTTACTCCCTTCCCCCTGCCTCCTCTTTTACTGTATTTAGGTTATCAAGAAAAAGGGGCAGAGAGAGAGATTTGATGTTACACATGTCTGCAGAATCAGACTACAGAGGGTTTGTTTGTAGTTTGTAATTGTGAAAATACATAGGTATGCATAAGAGCTGTATACACTAAATTGCAGGACGTTTATTCATTAAGACGATGTGCAAAGTTTACTTTCATGTTCTGCCAACCAAGCATAATTTGGCTTTAGATGTTGATATCTTCAGCTCAGTAACTTGCAGCACTTTATAATCTGCCCAATAAAAGGGTTTTCCCATCTTAGACAAGTATGGGGTTCCAAGGGTCTGGGGATCCCTAATAGGTGAGGGTCCCAGAGGTAGGACGCTCCCCTATCAGACATTTTTGTCTTATCCACTTAATACCATAGATGTCTAAGGAGAGAAAACCCCCATAAGTCAGTTAATGGGTAAAGCTAGGAGTCGGACTATAGAAGAAAATTTCCAGTTATAAAAATAATTCCAATTTGCAGATTTCACTATATTTTATTATGTCTGTAATATATGTACTAAATCGACACTGTTTATTATTGGAAATTACAGTTATGGGATAGGTATATAATTATTGTTTTTATTATTTGTTGTCAAGCCCCGATTAATTACTATTGACCAACCATGCTTTACTGTAATGTGTCATTAAACTGGATAAATCTCTTAAAGTGCACATACCATTATAAGAATCCAGCTGCCTAAATACTTTGGAGCACTTTCCTAATACACTCAATAAGGCTGAGCTGTACCAATTCTTTACTACTGATCACAGTTCTTGCCTGTCTGTAGCCACCACTAGGTGCTGATCTGTATGCGACTTCTTTTTAGGTCAATAGGAGCAGTATACAGCTGTATAGCTCCACCTAGTGGTGGATTGCAGTTTATGTAACTTTGACTTCCCGGCCTGCTCCTACTTGTAAATCATGCAATTCGAGGTAGTATTCCTCTTTAATGATCCTCATTTTAGTGCCTTCCCATTGATGTTGAGCATCAGTTTTCGCTCCTTTCTTCTCCACTGAACTCTCCAGACAGTACATTCAGAGGATGGGAGATGAAAAGGAGGACCATCATCTGGAGGTAGAGCACTCATATTGGCTCACATCAACATTGTATCAGCAGCTAAGGACAGGCGGGATACATAGGAGGGCCCCATTTGTTACCCTAACTCCCATCCTTTAAAGGAGACAAAGATGGCGTAACAGTCAGGATTATCTTCTCCTCCCTTGCGTGCAAGGCTGTGTTTGCTACAGTTTTATATGCACCTTCACAAATAAAAAACAAAATTACTAATCAGAGAGTCTGGAAATGGCACGGTACGTGTGGTAATGGGAATATGTTGGGGCCCTCCACTATACACCTGATTGGACACTTAGCATCATCTAGAAGGCTATAGCTCATACCATGCTTCCTAGCAGTCTAGACTCCTTTGTGTTGCTCGTCTGCTCTTGTTTCAGTGGTAATCCCAGCCTATATTTATCTTCTAGAGCCTCAGAGTGTTGGTGGCGTATAATGTCATTAGGATGTTGGTTGTTTAAACTCCACTTTAGGGCTATATCTGTGATATTACTTATATGGTCCTCCTTGGTTCTGGGTCTTGTTCTGTATTTGTTGCTGGATTTGGCTTCTTCTCTCATGTTCCTGCCTTCTGGCTCCTTCCTCTTCAATCCTGAGCACTTTTTGTTTCCCTGTTCATAAAGCCCTAAATGGATTGTGCTCCATTGATCAGATCCTGTCCTGCCCTTATGCTTCTAGTCAAAGATCTACACTACTGCCACCCAGATCCACCTGTCTAAAGACCACAAACTGAGTTATAGCAGTCAGCCTTGACCATTTTCCCTTGAAGTTATACCTAGTAAAAATGGTGGACTGGTGGCTTAGTGGTTTGCACTCTTTCCTTGCACCACTGGGGTCCTGGATTCAAATCAGGCCTGGGGGAACATCTCCATGGAGTTTCCATGTTGCTCCTAAGCTTAGTAAGTCCTCCCACTCTAAAAATATACTGATAGGTCAATTGGCTTCACATGTATGCGATAAGGAAATTGGATTGTGGGCTCCACTGGATTTAGGTGTCCCCCATGGTATCTAACTCTTTAAAGGGGTTACAGGGTCAAAAATATCAAAGGGTGCCATTCTCCAACCATTCACTCCTAGAGTTTGGTTAGTGGTCTGGCAGATGTCAATCTAAGGAGAACCTGTCCTGGTTACCTTTAAAACCTATATGAGTGTGCCACTTATCGACACACTTGTTTTGTTTTTTTTTTTCCGACCTTAGTAACCATGTAACTATTTAATCAAACCTAATTCTTTCCTATCATTACCTCTACTTATACGAGGCGTCAGGTTTTTCCTGTCTTCGTTTCACACCTACACTCTACATTAATCCATGTAATATGAGATAAACTCCTTAATTACATTAAAGATAAGAGCCGAAATAGAATGTAGAATAAAGTATACAATTATTCATCTCTAGCCAAGTTAATTAAACCTGGTCTCTGGTGACTGAAGGGAGAGAGAGAAACTTCTGGAGGAGCTTTGAATTAAACAAACAGTCATAAGTCTATCTCCGCAGCTCAGAGAAGAGATCAGGAGAATCTGCAGGAGTTGCACTGTTCTCTGAGCAGTATTTTATCTTACTCAAATTAAATTTAATTGAAAAACAAAAAATGATTTATAGTGTTTATATACATATATACGCACAATTAGATACGTGTTCCCAGAGTGCAGCGTAAAATCAAGTGCGCAAGTTTTCCATAGATCAGTTTCAGCATAAATCCACATTAGAATGGGAAAATTGAGCGGTCTGAGCGACTTCGAACGAGACATAGTCACCAGTGCTAGACTACCCGGCGCCAGTATTTCAAAAACTGCCAAGCTTGTGCGGTTTTCTCGCGCAATGGTGTCGAGAGTATACAAAGAATGGTGTGATCGAGGAAAAACACTCAGCGAAAGGGGATCCTGTGGAAGTCAAAAACTCATCGACGAAAGGGGTCAAAGGAGGATGTCAAGAATTCTTCGGATTATCTATAGACAAGGAGAAAAAAAACAAAAAACACCCGGCGCACATCGTGCATCATCTCTTGTTTAAAGTGACAAAGGGTCGGGGGTAGGCGGTTGTGCTAACCTTGTGGTGTTGTGCTAGGAGCACAATACCCAGAAGTGCCTGTATGGTCTCAATGGACTGCAGCTGGTAAATCCGTGCAGGGGCTGTCAGGGCTCGCTCAGTAGATCGAGATAAATGGAGAAAAAAGTGGATAAAATTCTCCAGCGCTGTCCAAATGTTGTGGAATTGAAGGATTCAATCCAAGGCAAGAAGTTTAAATAAGATATATGTTTAATGGACAAGAATGCTACGCGTTACGAGATCTATTTAAACTTCTTGCCTTGGATTGAATCCTTCAATTCCACAACATTTGGACAGCGCTGGAAAATTGTATCCACTTTTTTTCTCCATTTATCAAGAATTCTTCTGAGGAACAGACGGCGCACAGTCAAACAAATTGTAGCCAAGTACAACGCTGGCGTCCAAACGCGCAACTCGTCATTTATTATCAGGGATGGGATATAACAGCAGACGACCAGTTTGAGTGCCATTACTGTCTGAGAAAAATAGAGGCAAGACTCCAGTGGGCAAAAGTGCGCAAAAAATGAATCACTGAGCAGTGGTAAAACATTGTCTGGTCGGATGAATCAAGATTTCTGTGCCATGCTGATGGGAGGATCAGAATTTGGCACAAGCAGCGTGAATCAATGAACCATTCCTGTCAGGTGTGAACAGTTCAGGCTGGTGGAGGGGAAGTCATGGCGGTGGGAATGTGTTTTTGGCACACCCTGGGTGCTCTGATATCTGTGGATGGACGTCTGAACAGTAGGACTTACCTGAGCATTGTGGCCGACTAAATGAATAGATTCATGGCAGCTGTTTACCCTATGGCAGAGGGATACTTTAGCGGCAACTACGAGAAGCGATCCTGTCAACATGGACCAATATTCCTGTAGAACCGTTTCATCACCTACTAGAATTTCTGGCACAAATTGTTGCAGTTCCAAAGGTCAAAGCAGGTCAAAGGTGCTACTAGATGGAGGTCACTAATAAAGTGGCCATTCAGTGTATATGTCTCTTTCCTACCTAAAACACTTTGTAACCATAACATTTTCAGTATAAGAGTTGTTGTACCCCTAAACAGAAGTACCTGCTTGACAACAGTCCGTTTTTAAGACCGTGTAAACAAAAGATTAGGACAGGTTAAAGAGCCATTCGAGTCAGATATTTTTATTCTTCAGCCCCATTTTAGTTTACATCATAATTTAGTTCTATTCTTATACAAAGGGGGCAGTATTATAGTAGTTATAGACTTGTACGTAGGAGGCAGTATTATAGTATTTATATTCTTGTATATAGGGGCAGTATTATAGTAGTTATAGTCTTGTACATAGGGGGCAGTATTATAGTAGTTATATTCTTGTATATAGGGGCAGTATTATAGTAGTTATATTCTTGTGTATATAGGGGGCAGTATTATAGTAGTTATATTGTTGTACATAGGAGCAGTATGATCGTAGTTATATTCTTGTACATAGGGAGCATTATTATAGTAGTTATATTATTGTACATAGGGAGCAGTATTATAGTATTTATATTCTTGTACATGGGAGGCAGTATTATAGTAGTTATATTCTTATACATAGGGGGCAGTATTATAGTAGTTCTATTCTTGTATATAGGGGGCAGTATTACAGTAGTTATATTCTTGTACATAGGGGCAGTATTCTAGTAGTTATATTCTTGTACATAGTGGCCAGTATTATACTAGTTATATTCTTGTACATAGAGGCAGTATTATAGTAGTTATATTCTTGTATATAGGCGCAGTATTATAGTAGTTATATTCTTGTACATAAGGGCAGTATTATAGTAGATATATTCCTGTATATAGGAGGCAGTATTATAGTAGTTATATTCTTGTATATAGGGGGCAGTATTATAGTAGTTATATAGTTGTACATAGGGGCAGTATTATAGTAGTTATATTCTTGTACATAGGGGGCAGTATAACAGCAGTTATATTCTTGTACATAGGGGGCAGTATTATAGTAGTTATATTCTTGTACATAGGGGGCAGTATTATAGTAGTTATATTCTTGTACATAGGAGAAGTATTATAGTAGTTATATTCTTGTACATAAGGGCAGTATTATAGTAGATATATTCCAGTATATAGGAGGCAGTATTATAGTAGTTATATTCTTGTACATAGAGGCAGTATTATAGTAGTTATATTCTTGTATATAGGGGCAGTATTATAGTAGTTATATAGTTGTACATAGGGGCAGTATTATAGTAGTTATATTCTTGTACATAGGGAGCAGTATAACAGCAGTTATATTCTTGTACATAGGGGGCAGTATTATAGTAGTTATATTCTTGTACATAGGGCGCAGTATTATAGTAGTTATATTCTTGTACATAAGGGCAGTATTATAGTAGATATATTCCTGTATATAGGAGGCAGTATTATAGTAGTTATATTCTTGTATATAGGGGGCAGTATTATAGTAGTTATATAGTTGTACATAGGGGCAGTATTATAGTAGTTATATTCTTGTACATAGGGGGCAGTATAACAGCAGTTATATTCTTGTACATAGGGGGCAGTATTATAGTAGTTATATTCTTGTACATAGGGGGCAGTATTATAGTAGTTATATTCTTGTACATAGGAGAAGTATTATAGTAGTTATATTCTTGTACATAAGGGCAGTATTATAGTAGATATATTCCAGTATATAGGAGGCAGTATTATAGTAGTTATATTCTTGTACATAGAGGCAGTATTATAGTAGTTATATTCTTGTATATAGGGGCAGTATTATAGTAGTTATATAGTTGTACATAGGGGCAGTATTATAGTAGTTATATTCTTGTACATAGGGAGCAGTATAACAGCAGTTATATTCTTGTACATAGGGGGCAGTATTATAGTAGTTATATTCTTGTACATAGGGAGCAGTATTATAGTGGTTATATTCTTGTACATAGGAGGCAGTATTATAGTAGTTATATTCTTGTACATAGGAGGCAGTATTATAGTAGTTAAATTATTGTATATAGGAGGCAATTTAACGAATAATTACAATGTGAAACATGATATCTAGAATGTGCTTGGTGGCGGCAGTTTATACTGATTTTTCTTGGGCTCCAGTGAGGTCAAACCCAATAGCCGTGTGAACATACCCTAACAGTGTTTGACCCTAATTTAGGATCTATGTTCCAGGGGTATTCCACCTGTTGATGTAAACAAGTATATTTCCATTCACTGACATCAGGCAGATATCTTGAAACTTGAACTTTTCTTTCACAAATATTAAAATATTATTCCCACATTAAACCGCTCTTAGGCTATGTTCACACGGGGTATTTTGCCGAGTTTTTTGACGCGGAAACCGCGTCGCAAAACTCTGCAAAAACGGCCCGAGAACGCCTCCCATTGATTTCAATGGGAGGCGTCGGCGTCTTTTTCCTGCGAGCAGTAAAACTGCCTCGCGGGAAAAAGCAGCGACATGCCCTATCTTCGGGAGCTTCCGCCTCTGACCTCCCATTGACTTCAATGGGAGGCAGAGAAAGCGTATTTCGCTCTGTTTTATGCCCGCAGCGCTCAATGGCCGCGGGCGAAAAACGGCGTGAAAATCGCCGCGAAAATTGGCGTGCAGGGAGAGGAAAATCTGCCTCAAAGTTCCAAACGGAATTTTGAGGCAGATATTCCTCCCCCAAAATACTCTGTGTGAACATAGCCTAAGGCTATGTTCACACAGAGTATTTTGCCGAGTTTTTTGACGCGGAAACCGCGTCGCAAAACTCGACAAAAACGGCCCGAGAACGCCTCCCATTGATTTCAATGGGAGGCGTCGGCGTCTTTTTCCCGCGAGCAGTAAAACTGCCTCGCGGGAAAAAGAAGCGACATGCCCTATCTCCGGGCGCTTCCCAGAGAAAGCGTATTTCGCGCTGTTTTATGCCCGCGGCGCTCAATGGCCGCAGGCGAAAAACGGCGCGAAAATCGCCGTGCAGGGAGAGGAAAATCTGCCTCAAAGTTCCAAACTGAATTTTGAGGCAGATATTCCTCCCCCAAAATACTCCGTGTGAACATTACTCTCACCAATCTCAAGAATGGTTGTTCAACTGTGTTTAACTCCCATAGAACAGAATGGAGAGAGGTACGCACATGGGTGACCATTTTTACATTCATTCTCTGCCTGAATGGCACAGCCAGCGGGACTGGTGACCCTGTACTGAAAATGGGTGCAAGTTTCAAAGCTAGAACCCACATCTATCAGACATGTAGGGCATATCCTGTGGGAATGCATAAGACCAGATGACCACCTTTAAGATTATGGTAGAGAACTACATTCTGTGTTTGGACACTGCTGTGTTTCCTTTTATAAACTTTTTTTATTTTTATTTTTTTCAGCACAAGCTGAGGATTTTTTTTACACCTCACAGGGAGGTGACACGGTCATTGACGGAGTGGATGACGCAGATGATTTTGAGAAGACAAGGCAGGCATTTACACTTCTGGGTAAGGATTGCATTTCAAAGGATTCTGTCAGGAAGATTTCAGTGTCTTGGCTGGTGAGATGGATTCAATCTTTCCTTGTTTCACACCTGAATATTCCAGATAATGACACATAAAGGGACATGGCAAGGTTCAATAGTGACAAAAAGACTAGAGAGGGTTACATAGCAGAGGATTTCTAATTTAGAGTCTCCTTAGGATATCCCTATATCATCATCATAGGGTGTCCTGCTGCTGCCCCCCGCGATCAGCTGTAATCTGTGGAGTAACCTAGGCACGTCTAATCTACCATCAGCAGAATACAACTCGCAATTTTGTGTTTAGTTAGCAGAAAATTGTAGCAGGCCATCCCTGCGGACTGGAAATAGTGGGCAATTTAATTTCCTCCTCTGCTTTATTACAAGTATAATTGCTCCTGCTCATAAAGTGAGGGATTCTGCATTGATAGCAATTAAAATATATCTAACCAAACTTCTACATTCCCCTATGTACATTTTATAATATGGGTCTAATGATCGTGAGATACACCATGCAGCTACATCATTGCCACGAGCGGATGACAGCCACCACTAGGGGGCGCTTACTGCCTTTTTGTTTTTTTTGTGATGATTGAGTTTAAGGTGTAAACGATATGCATCTATCCTGATCTCCATTTAGTGGTTGTCTCAAGACAAGACCTGTCCGTGTGCCCTATTAGAGCATATTGAAATCATAGAGGGTAGCCAGATCACAGAGGCACTCACACTCTGGCAGACTCAAGCGTCCATGTATTGCATAGACAACCATTCATCTGAATGACCACCATGTAATATTACATACCCCTGCAGCAGCTGCTGGCTGGCCACGATGGCTACTATCTAAAATGGTGTATATATATATATATATATATAATGTGTGTGTGTAATTAAAAAATTACGTTTACATTTAAAGTGTAGCTCTAATTATATCACAGTAGCACGTGTAACATGTGGCCCGGCGTTCTCCTGTTGAAAAACGGCTTCTAGGACACTTTGGAGAAATGGTCATACCATGAGCTGCTAGTGTACCTGAAATAAAGACTAGAGGGTTCCGGCTACTGTACATTATGCCACCCCACACCATAATCCCGAGAGTAGGAGCGGTGTGACGTTCCCTTGTGAAGGCTTCTTCATGGAGTTGCCCACGTGGTCTGCAAACCAATCTACGGCTATCATTGCGTCCGAGAAAAAAAGTGGGACTCATCGCTGAAGAGGATCCATAATGCTCCAAAGCCCCCCCCCCCCCCCATACAGTATAATTGTGAAGGATTTGCCTGACACAGCCTCTGTGTCGACGGCCGTGGTTAATCAGTCTGCATCTGTTCCTAGCTCTGCTAGTGTGACTCGATCTGCTACCACTCAGGCTGGTAGGCTGAGGAGTGGGAGAGCCTATCGCAGCCTGGCCAGACAGTTCTAGCGCCCGCCCTTGGTCCACTTATACCTTCAATTGCTGCTTGTCCTCTGCATGTGATTCTTCCGTTTCCTGGCTCTGCTGTTCCTGCTGTTACTATTGACCTCTGCTTCATATTGACCCTGGCTTGACTGACTACTCTCCTGCTCTGCATTTGTTACCACGTACACTCCTGGTTTGACTCGGCTCGTCCACTACTCTGTTGCTCACGGTGTTGCCGTGGGCAACTGCCCCACATTCATTTGCTTTTGTGTTCCCTTGTCTTGTTTGTCTGTCGTGCACTTATTGAGCGTAGGGACCGTCGCCCAGTTGTACGCCGTCGCCTAGGACGGGCTGTGCAAGTAGGCAGGAACTGAGTGGCGGGTAGATTAGGGCCCACCTGTCTGTCTCCCTAGCCTGTCATTACAATAATGCCCCCAAAGCTGCCCGAAACCCGTATAATGCCCCTATAGTGCGTCCTCCCATAGTACACTGCCCGCATGCAGTATAATGACCCCATAGCTACCTTCCAGAGCCAGTATAATGCTCCCATAGCTGCCCCCATGCAGTATAATGCTCCAATAGTGCCTAATAAAAAAAAATTAAAAATACTCTCTTAGCCTTGTTCCCACGACCAGTGAAAGAGATCCCTCTGCTCCTTCGGTCTGTGCTCTGTTTCTCTTGGCACATACAGGCACAATGATGACATCACTGCATCGCTCCTGTCTGTGCCGAGCTGACGGCACCCTGTTCCACCATTGGATTCCACTGTATATGCGTCCTGGGGACAGGGATACAGTTGAAACCGGGAAGAAACCACACCGAAAAAAGCAATGTGCAAGATGACATCTGTTATCTGCGCTTCATTTCGGTTTAGTTTTTTTCTGATTAATTGCCCAGCCTTAGACCTTATAGCCAAGGTTGAAATGGTGCCACCACCACCACCACCACACCCTAACCATTTAGGACAAGAGGAGTTAATGCTTGTTTGCCCTATGTGAAGTGGGATCTCTGTACAGGTTCTCACCACCTTGGTATTTAATACAGGGACATATCCAAAGTGAAGATGTCTTTATAATAGGAGTAAAGACGTAACAATTATTTCTTACCCATTAGCCTAAAAGGGTTGCAGTTTGTTACGTTGTTGTTTTTTCTTAACAAAACAAAGCTTAGACTTTAAACTTTCTTCTACTTAAGAAAATGTATAACCCTGATAATGAAGCCCCGTTAATTAGAAAGCGTTCAGCAAAGCGTTCATCTTACAATTGTGCATTTACCATGGAATGCTGATTGGAAACTGTCAGCATGATGGAAGCTCATTCTATAATCAATTTTTCAATATTCTCTTAGCTCCTGTCTCATGTCTCTGGCTCAACCCTAATCTTTTACATTTTGAACCTTCGTAAAGTATACGTTCCCTTTTTAATGGGATTTATTAAAGTTCGATCAATAGACCAGACGGGCATAACTGCGCCAAAGTTGTGGTGCATGTTGTTTGATTAAATTGGTGCATCTTGCTAGACATGTTAGACACGCTTCTCTTCCTTACACAACCTCGTGTCTGGCATACATGACATCATTTTTCATAAAAAATTGGCGCACACCCTTTTATCTAGACACTTTTTGAGGAAGTTGATCAAATCGGCTAAAACACTACAATAATTCTGGTGCATTGTGCTTATTAAATCTCCCCTATTGCGTTTTTTAACCTTTTAAGTGCCTTCCTTATAGGGTGTGTATACTTTTGCAAACATTTGCTCTAATGCAGAAACCGCTCTAATAGCTAAGCTATGACGCAGCGCAGAGGGGGAGATGGAGTTTTTCTACATAGTGCTAATACACAATTTCTGGTGTAGATGTGACAATTACCCCCCATGAGGAGTACTCTGTAACAACATAACCAGCATGAGGCAGCAGTCCTCTGTGAGGCAGGCTAAGATTTAACTAGCAGAATTTGGGAATTTAGCTTTGGGTGTGACTAGAGCAGAATTCATACTGAAACTCTAGACCAGTACAGGAAAAGTGAAGCAAAGTAATTTGCAAGTTACTGAATATTATATGTAGATTTCAGCTAACATAATGTCATCGATGGACTCACGTCACTTCAGAAGTGACAATGTCACCTTGTATCTCAGCGGCATACGAAGCTATAAGCCAAAGGGGGACATGAAATACAGAACAGATGGACGACTCTTGTGAAAATGCATTTTTTCGTTGAATCGCTGGAGGCATCTGACACAGTGTGTTTGAGCTGCAGTGTCCTGATCAGGGATATAACATGTTGGTCGCACTAGTAAAATGTTCATCAGAGGCTCTGGCAGCTGCCCGTTCAGCTTGATGCTGTTCTTTTTGAGAGAGACGGATATGCTCTTCAGCAGATTTAACGCTCTTCTTTGGGGACAATTTGGTAATAAAAAAGTGTTGAGGAAAATTTAAAGGCGGTGCATGACACATTGTATGACTTTGGTGTTCAATGAATCCCTGCTTCAAGCTCCGCCCCCTCAGGCATAACACTGTTTATAAGAGTTTATTGTACTTTTGTATGGATACGACTTCATAAAACCCTGCGGCTCTGTAGTACATGTGCTGTCATACGGTCTCCTGCACACTGCTCCACCATGTGCGTGAGACTGGGGCATATACACAGTCATAATATGGATCTGTATTGTACAAATCCAAAATACAGCGCCCGCCTTGTGCTAATTAGTGCAGTGCCTGCCACATCACACTGATTGCGCGGGCACAGCAAGTGCGGGGATACGGCTGTAATACACAGCCACAGCCCCACTCTAACTGCGTCTTTTGCCTTCTTATAAACAATTGTATTCACAAAATTATGATAATCCTAATTGATTAGCCCTTTAATGACCGCCAATACATGTTTTCATTTTGACCATTAAGGGTACTTATGCCACAGCGCTGTGAAAAGGCAGCGCTGTGACATAAGCCCGGCACAGGAGTCCCATGCCAGCTAGAGTGGGTGTCAAGCTGTCTAAAGACAGTCCGGCACCTGTTTTAGCCCCTTAGATACCGCGTTCAATAGCAATCGTGGCATCTAAGTGGTTTTAGAGTGAGGTGGCTCCCTTTCTTACCCCGCCGGCACACCTGCGATGCATTCGCGGGGTGGTTATGATTTTTATTGCAGCCGGGGGCCTAACAAAGGCATGGCCTAATAAATGCCTGTCTGTTTTACACTGACAGGCAATAATACACTGAACTACAGAAATATTGCAGTGTATTATAAAAGGGATCAAAATATCACACAGTAGTGGGACTAAATAAAAGTTTAATGTTTATAATAAATATCTCTAAAAAAAATAATTGGAAAAACCCACTTTTTCTCCTTGCAAAATGCTTTACGTCTCATGCACTCGACCGAGTGTGCCGTCCGAGTCCCGTCAGTGATCCGAGGAAAGATAGGACATGTTCTATATTTCCTCCGATCGGAGACTGATAATTTTTCACGGACCCAATTCACCTGCTAAAGTGAATGGGTCTGTGAAGACTATCGGGTGCCACTCGGATGCCGTCAAAAACGGCCGAGTGGCACAACGGTCGTGTGCAAGAGACCTTGGTATGAAAAAACAAAAACCTTTTTTAAAAATAAAAAATTACACGTATTTGGTATTGCCGCGTCCGTAACGACTCCAACTATAAAACTATTACAATATTTAACCCACACCTGGAAAGCTGTAAAAAAATAAAATAAAAAATCATTCCAGAATTTGTTTTCTGTTCATCCTGCCTTCCAAAAAAATGTGATAAAAAGCTATCAAAAAGTCACATGTACCCCAAAAGAAAAGATATGGTACTAATAAAATATGGAACCAATAAAAACTACAAGTCGTCCTGCAAAAAAATAAGCCCTCAAACAGCTACATCTGCATAAAAATAAAAAAGTTATGGCTCTTAAAATATGGCCACACAAAAACAAAATAATTTTGAAAAAAAAAGTTTTATTGTGTAAAAGTAGTAAAACATAAAAACCTTTATAAATTTGGTATCTCCACAATTGAAATGACCAGCTGAATAAAGTTAATACGTTATTTATACCATATGGTAAACGGCGTAAAACGAGAACATTTGGGGAATGTCTGGATCATAAGTGGCAGGTATCATTGTAGAAGATAGGGAGATCAGTATATAGTAAGCCTAGTTCTATAACAATTTAGCTGTTGTAATAAAATGGGCGGGGCTGTGACAACCTCATTTTCATGAACTGTTACTGCTGTCTATACAATATTTTCCCATATTACATAACCTCACTGTGTTTGTATCTTACCAGGAGTGAAGGAGTCACACCAGATGAGTATTTTTAATATCATAGCTTCTATTCTGCATTTGGGAAACATAGAGATCATATCAGAGCGGGACGGCGAATCCAGCAGCTTGTTGGTAAGGAATATATCATTATTGTCACGGTACCTTTAAATTCTAAAAGATATTGCAGACAGACTTGGCGCAAGCTACCTAGTAAGCAACCTCTGAGATCAGCAGGGAAAACCTTCAAATGACCTGAACTGTAAAGAAGCCCTACCTACAGTGGGACTGCCGCCCTATTAAGAGCAATCCCACTATCTGGATCCTCCTTGTCACCCTCAGAGATCGCTGATAGAAGCTACGGAATATCAGGAGGACCACTGGGTAGCCACTGAATGGGGCTACCAGTAGTACCTGAAAAGAAAAAGGTAAACCAGAAAGCATGTAATAAACCCAGCAGGAAAATAACTGCAAAAGGGTAACCAGAAAGCACATAGTAGATCCAACAGTACAAGTAAAGGGTAAACAAGAAAGCTCGTAATAGATCCAACAGTACAAGTAAAGGGTAAACAAGAAAGCTCGTAATAGATCCAACAGTACAAGTAAAGGGTGAACCAGAAAGCTCGTAATAGATCCAACAGTACAAGTAAAGGGTAAACAAGAAAGCTCGTAATAGATCCAACAGTACAAGTAAAGGGTAAACAAGAAAGCTCGTAATAGATCCAACAGTACAAGTAAAGGGTGAACCAGAAAGCTCGTAATAGATCCAACAGTACAAGTAAAGGGTGAACCAGAAAGCTCGTAATAGATCCAACAGTACAAGTAAAGGGTAAACCAGAAAGCTCGTAATAGATCAACAGTACAAGTAAAGGGTAAACAAGAAAGCTCGTAATAGATCCAACAGTAAAAGTAAAGGGTGAACCAGAAAGCTCGTAATAGATCCAACAGTACAAGTAAAGGGTGAACAAGAAAGCTCGTAATAGATCCAACAGTACAAGTAAAGGGTGAACCAGAAAGCTCGTAATAGATCCAACAGTACAAGTAAAGGGTAAACAAGAAAGCTCGTAATAGAGCCAACAGTAAAAGTAAAGGGTGAACCAGAAAGCTCGTAATAAATCCAGCAGGACAAGTAAAAGGTAAACCAAAAAGCATGTAACCATTTCAGCAGTACAAGTAAGGCCCAGTTCACACAGTTTTTTTTTCAGGTAGAAAAAATCTGCCTCAGAATTCCTTCAGAAATTTTAAGGCAGATTTTGAACTGCCTTCACTTTCTTACCACGGCTTTCGCAGCGTTATTCGCAGCGTTTTTTACCTGCGGCCACTGAGCTAATGCAAGGATCACGGGCAAAAAAAAAAACCAGCGGAAACGAGCGCCGCAGTTTTTTTCTGGCTCCCACGGATTCAATGGGAGGTCAGAGATGGAAACCGCCGCAAGAAAATAAATACTGCTTCTTTATCCCACGAGCGCCCGAAAGCCGCCCGGGAAAAAAAGCGCCTCTGTCTCCCATTGAAATCAATGGGGGACGATTACTGCCATTTTTTGCGCCGATTTCAAATGCATTTTTCGCGTTAAAATCCGCGCCAAAAGATTCTGTGTGAACTGACTCTAAAGGGTAAACCAGAAAGCATGTAACAAATCTAGCTGAACAAGTAAAAGGTAAACCAGAAAGGAACGTACCGAATCCAGCAGGATAATATCCACTCTATACAAAACCAGCAAGAAGCTAAACTGAGAAGCAGAAATGACTAAAGTACAAAGATAAACTCGGTGATATGTCATTGCTGGGTCTGAACACACAGAACACCGAGAAGATGCTCCCCAGAATTACGGCAGCAATAGAACCAGGTAGAATAAGCAATGACTGGCACATGAGGCCAGGAGGAGGCAATAAGGAGGGCGATGCCTAATATGAGTGGCCGGCAGTCCTGACAGCTGATAGATCAGGCATCTCCGTACCCTAGCAGGCTGGCCAGATCAAGCAGCTGATATGCCATGTTTTTCCCCATTGACTTCAATAGAGAAAAAGATGGTATTGGTTTTTGTTATAGGATGTTATCTGGCCACAGACCTGCAGAAAACCCAAGATTATAAGCAAAAATATATAGTGCTCAATAATAATTTCATATAGTTCTTAATAATAACGATGCAATATAGTGTCCAAATAATAGTGCTGCTGTGCAATGCCAAAATTACAGCGCCATACAGTGCAAATAACAGTGCCATACAGTGCCCAATAATAAAAATGCCATGTTTCACTATAACATTGTCATACAGCGCCCATATAATGGTTACATAGTTAGTACGGCTGAAAAAAGACACATGTCCATCAAGTTCAACCAAGGGACGGGAAAAGGGAAGGAAAAATTTCTACACATAGGAGCTAATATTTTTTTGTTCTAGGAAATTATCTAAGCCTTTTTTAAAGCCATCTACTGTCCCTGCTGTGACGGCTCCTGCGGTGACTATTCCATAGATTCACAGTTCTCACAGTAAATAAGCCTTGTCGCCTCCGCAGTTTGAACCTTTTTTTCTCCAGACTGAGCGAGTGCCCCCTTGTTTTTTGAGGGGGTTTTACATGGAACAGGATTTCACCATATTTTTTGTATGTGCCATTAATATATTTATATAAGTTAATCATGTCCCCCCTTAGTCGTCTTTTTTCAAGGCTAAATAGGTTTAATTCTTTCAATCTTTCCTCATAACTTAGATTCTCCATGCCCCTAATTAGCTTCGTTGCTCTTCTTTGTATTTTTTCCAACTCCAGTGCATCCTTTCTATGAACTGGAGCCCAGAACTGAACGGCATATTCTAGATGAGGCCTCACTAATGCTTTGTAAAGTGGTAATATTACATCCCTGTCCCGCTAGTCCATGCCTCTTTTAATACACCACAATATCCTGCTGGCCTTTGAAGCAGCTGATTGACACTGCATGCTGTTATTGAGTTTATGATTTACAAGTACACCCAGATCCTTCTCAACAAGTGACTCCCCCAGTGTAGCTCCCCCTAGGACATATGATGCTTGCAGGTTTTTCGTACCCAGATGCATAACTTTACATTTATCTACATTAAACTTCATCTGCCAAGTGGACGCCCAAACACTTAGTTTGTTTAAATCTGCCTGCAATTCATGAACATCTTCCATAGACTGAACTATATTACATAGCTTGGTGTCATCTGCAAAAATAGAAATCGTGCTATTAATCCCATCCTCTATATCATTAATAAATAAATTGAATAATAGGGGTCCCAGCACTGAACCCTGGGGTACACCACTTATAACCGGTGACCATTCAGAGTAGGAATCATTGACCACAACTCTCTGGATACGGTCCTTGAGCCAATTCTCAATCCAATTACAAACTATATTTTCTAAACCTATAGTCCTTAATTTACCCATTAGGCGTCTATGGGGGACAGTGTCAAATGCCTTTGCAAAGTCCAAAAACACTATATCCACAGCGGCCCCTCTGTCTAGACTTCTGCTCACCTCTTCATAAAAACAGATTAGATTAGTTTGACAACTTCTGTCCTTAGTAAAACCGTGCTGGCTGTCACTTATAATGCTATTTATTGTCACATAATCCTGTATATAGTCCCTCAATAGCCCCTCAAACATTTTCCCCACGATGGATGTTAAGCTTACTGGTCTATAATTACCCGGGGAAGACCTAGAGCCCTTTTTGAAAATAGGCACCACATTTGCGCTGCGCCAGTCCCTTGGCACTATACCAGTCACTAGAGATTCTCTGAATATTATGAAAAGGGGGACAGAAATAACTGAACTAAGCTCTTTAAGAATTCTAGGGTGTAACCCATCTGGTCCCGGGGCCTTGTTCACATTTATTTTATTTAATTTAGCTTGGACCATATCTACATTCATCCAATTCAGTATATCAACTGATATATTAACAGCACTGGCACCGGCTACATCAGCTGCTCTTTCTTCTGTTGTATATACAGAGCTAAAGAACCCATTTAGTAACTCTGCCTTCTCTTGATCCCCAGTGACCAACTCCCCATTACCACTATCTAGGGGTCCTACATGTTCAGACCTTGGCTTTTTTGCATTTATATACTTGAAGAATTTTTTGGGATTTGTTTTACTATCCTTGGCCACCCGCCTTTCATTTTGTATTTTTGCTAATTTAATTCCATTTTTACAGATTTTATTAAGCTCTTTATATTTTACAAAGGCTACAGCTGTACCCTCAGATTTGTATTTTTTAAATGCCCTTTTTTTGTCGTGTATTGCCCCTTTCACAGAAGGTGTAAGCCATGTGGGATTTAGTTTTAGTCGTTTATACTTGTTACCTATAGGAATAAATTTTGCACTATAATAACCCAAAGTAGATTTGAAAATCTCCCATTTATCATTTGTCTCATTATTTGACCTTAGTTCTTCCCAGTCTATATCCTGAATTGCAGCCTTCATCCTGGGGAAATTGGCTTTCTTAAAATTAAATGTTTTTGCCCTCCCAGCCTGCGTTTGTTTTTTACAGTATAGGTAAATTGTAACTATATTGTGATCACTGTTACCGAGGTTTTCACGAACATTGACATTCCCAACAAGATCTGCATTATTAGAAATGACCAGATCCAACAGAGCTTCACCTCTAGTCGGGTCTTCCACAAACTGGCCCATAAAATTTTCCTGCAACAGGTTGAGGAAATGTCTCCCCTTTGCAGTTGAAGCCGAACTATGACCCCAATTAATATCCCGATAATTAAAATCTCCCATTATCACAACAGTACCCGCCGGTGCAGCCCGCTCCATCTGTTTATATAGCTGAACTTCCATCTCCTCAGTTATATTGGGGGGGTCTATAGATTACACCAAAAGTAATTTTTTCAGTGTTTACCTCCCTTTCTAGTTCCACCCACAAGGTTTCAACCTCCTCACAGTATTCACCCACTATTGTCTCTTTCACACTCGCCTTCATATCGCTTCTCACATACAGACATACACCACCACCTTCATATCACTACTCACATACACCACCGCCTTCATATCACTTCTCACATACAGACATACACCACCGCCTTCATATCACTTCTCACATACAGACATACACCACCGCCTTTCCTATTTGCCCTGTCTTTCCGAAAAAGTGTAAAACCCTGTAGATTTACAGCCCAGTCATGTGAAGAGTCCAGCCATGTTTCAGCAACACCAACTATATCTATATTTTCTTCCAGTATCAAGGCCTCCAGCTCCCCCATTTTGCTTGCTAGACTTCTGGCATTTGTGAACATACACTTTAACTTGCCTGTCAGTTTTTCACTTTTATTATCAGAAATGTGATTTGACATTAATCAGGCCTTTTTATTTACACTGATGTTTTGTAACGAAAGGATCTCCTTATCTTGTTGTCTAGTCCTCTCCCCACATTCTGTTTCTCCCCCCACCAATATAGTCTGACCCCTCTCTAACCTGGCTACCCCTTTTTTTTTCTACATTGACCTCCCTCCTCAGCCCTAGTTTAAATACTCCGCCACCCCAGCTAGAATTCTCTCCCCCAGCACAGCGGACCCCCTTCCATTTAGGTGCAAATCATCTGGTGTACTTAATAATAAACGTGCTGTGGAGTGTCCACTTTATAGTGCCTGATAATAACAGTGCCATACAGTAACCATTGAAAGAGGGTTGTCCAGGATAAGAAAAGGGGAGAATTGTTTTCAAATTTTATTTCCAGTAATAGATAATAGTGCCACATTGTGCTCAAATCACCAGCCAACTTACCCTTCGCATCGTCTTGATGACTGACAACAAAGTGACCGACGAATGGTTAATCCCTCTGTATAGAGCACTGTTGCCTTGTAGGTGTCCTGGATTCGAATCGGAGTAAGGTCAATATGTGGAATCTGTATGTTCTCCCCGTATTTGTGTGGGTTTCCTCACGCACTCCAAACACATACAGATAGGATATGAAGATTGTGAGATGACTACTTCTGTACAGCGCTACGGCATGTTGGCTCTATATAATAAATAAATAAATGCATGACTATTGATGAAGGGGCTCTAGACCTGTGGTATACCCCAACCCTTGCAAGTATGTAGTAGCCTAGTGGTGGACCCTGGGCAGTTGCCCCATTTGCCATGAGTATAATCAGGGCACTTGCTGAAACAATTAAGCAGTGAATTGACTCCAGCCTGTGATATAGTGCATTGTATTGATGCAGATACACATAGTTTATTTCATTAAGGGCTGTCCACTTTACAATACATCCATCTCTCCGGCTGTAAGTATCACAGAATTGACCCGAGTCTGTAAAGTGACCTGTACTCAGGTGACACATGGAGCTGTAAGGCGAGAGCTAGGATGCATCAATGGAAATCCTGTGCTGCCACCTAGTGGCATCGCATCCTGTTGTGGTCCATAAACAAAGTGTTACCCTGCAACCACCAGTGATTAGTCCTGGGGTGGTCAGCTCTCATGTAGCTTCCCCTATACAGTATAATGCCCCCATAGCTGCTCCATTACAGTATAATGCCCCCACAGCTGCCCATACAGTGTAATGCCCTTATAGCTAACCTATACAGTATAATGCCCACACAGCTGCTACCATATAGTATATTACCCCATAATTGCTCCATACAGCATAAAGCCCCCATAGCTGCCATTGTGCAGTATAATGCCCCCATAGCTGCCCCATACAGTATAATGCCCTTATAGCTTCCCCCATACAGTATAATGCCCCCATAGCTGCCCTTATACAGTATAATGCCCCCATAGCTGCCAGCATACAGTATAATGCCCCCACAGATGCACCCACACAGATGCCCCATACAGTATAATTCCCACACAGATGCCCACATGCAGTAAAATGCCCCCCATAGCTTCCCTCATACAGCATAATGCCTCCAAAGCTGCCCCATACAGTATAGTGCCCCATAGCTGCCCCTATACAGTATAATACCACCACAGCTGCCCCATACAGTATAATGCCCTTATAGCCCTCCCCCATACAGTATAATGCCCCAATAGCAGCCCTTATACAGCATAATGCCCCTATAGCTGCCCTTATACCGTATAATGCCCCCACAGCTGCCCCATACAGTATAATGTCCTTATAGCTTCTCCGATACAGTATAATGCCCCCATAGCTGCCCTTATACAGTATAATGCCTTATAGCTTCCGCCATACAGTAAAATGCCCTATATGGTATAATGCCCCCTTAGATGCTCCTAGTGCCAGTGCCCCCATGTAGATGGTGCCTCTATATAGTGCCACATTGCCCATGTAGATAGTTCTACCTCCTCCCCCTGAAGATAGCGCCATTGGGACTCCCTGTAGGAGCGGAATCCCCAGCCAGAGCATAGATCGGGGATTCCGCTCCTGGAGGGAACCCCTGACGTCACTGTCCATATATGGACAGTGACATCAGGAACTACTCCTGGAGCGGAATACCCTGCCAGAGCGTTGCCGATGCTCTGGCCTGGGATTCCGCTCCGGGAGCCGCCCCTGACATTTAAGGACAGTGATGTTAAGGGCTTCCCCAGGCATAGCACTTAAAGTAGCGTTGTGCCCGGGGAGTCCTTGGCGAGTAGAGGAGCTGATGGTTCCCTGCTTCAGCATTGGGTTCAATCTGAGGATGCAGAAGCATTGGGACATACCACCAGCCGCCCGGAATCCAGGACTGGCCCGCTGAATCTGGGGCGGTTGGGAGGTATGATTTAATTGATTTATATAGCCAACATATTCTGCAGCACTGTACACAAATTTTCAGCACTCACGCCGCTACCTGGCTCCATAGGGGCTTACAATCTAAATATCAATTTTACCTATCTGTATATATTTGGGGTACAGGAGGAAACCCCCTTCTAACGCAGGAGAACATACAAACTCCATTAAGATGTTGTTCTTGGTTAGATTCATACCCAGGACCCCAGTGCTGCAACCACTGAGCCAACATGCTTCCCATGTATGTTTTTATATAATTTTTGGATAAATTCCTCGTGGTTGTCAAGACCCCTGCATGTTGTCAGTGAATGGGTACCATTATTGTCTACATCCAGAGGATGAAAATCCATCCGGATCATGTGGTGATTACACGGGCTTATTACAAGACACAGTTCTGAATACTGCAGCTGTGACGATCCAGACACCTTTGTAATCATCATATGACCAAGAAGATTTTCATCACATAGTTTTCAAGATCTCTGCCTGCTGTCAGTGAATGCGTATCTACATTTATTTTCCTTTCAGAGGAGGAAAATCTATCCTGGCTCATTACAGTAAAGTTATCAGAGCGGTGTCTTGTAATGAGCTGTACACTTGTGTGAGCATCACATGACCTGGACAGATTTTCCTCCTCAAAAAGTAGATTCGCATTCACCGACAACAGGCAGAGATCTTGAAAACAGAATGATCAAAATCTATCTGGTTTGTGTGATGATGACAGAGGTGCGTGGCTCGTTACAGTTATCAGAGCTCCGTCTTGTAACAAACTGAGCAGCTGTGTGAGCATTATGTGACTGGGACAGATAGATGACAGGTCATCTCTCCTGACATGTCTGTTTTAGTAAATAATTGTATTCCTTATGAATTAACAATTCTGGAGCATTTTTATCTTCGGAATCTACATTGTGCTGTTCCTCTGTTACTCCCCCAAGAATATTATGAATAAATTGGCAACTGGGTGTTACCAGTTGCAGGTGTATCCCCATACAGACTGACACTGACAATGTCCAATCAGTGCTGGCAGAGTGAGACTGTGTAGGGACACCTTTGACAAGGGGAATGGTAACACCCAGTTGTCAATTTATTTTTACATTTCTAGGAGGAATAACACAGGAAGGGTGCAACTCAAAGTTATAAGAAAAGGTGCTCCATAACTGTTATTTCATGGGAAATAACCAAAAATTACCAAAATAGACAAGAAATCGATACAATAAGTTTAAAGGGGTTTTCTGGGACTTTAGGATAGGTCATTAATAAATCAGTGGGGGTCAGAGTCCCGAGACACCCACAATCAGCTAAGGCTTGCAGCAGTCCAGCAGCGCTGTGGTCTCTTCATTGTTTACCAGGCACAGCGCCACACATTTGGTAGTGGTTGTGCCCGGTACTGCAGGCACTATAGCGCTCTGCAAGCAAATAAAAGTAGAGAAAATTACCTGCCCCCTCCAATGATCAGCGCTGTATGACACACATCTCCAGAGCTCAGACCCTCCAGACGCTTTTACATGCATATAGATGAGAATGAGATACAAATAGATGAACTATATAATGTATATATAAATGATATTATAACGATGCCTCTCTATTATAAGCTGCTGATTATAGGTTGTGTCTCTTTTAAATGTCCTATGATTTTGTGCTTTACTGGTATATTTTGTGTCATTTCATCTTTTCTGTTTCTTTGTCACATTTACTAGAAGGGAGACAAGTATCTTAACAACTTCTGTACGTTGCTCGGCGTGGAGCATGACCAGATGGATCACTGGTTGTGCCACCGGAAACTCGTCACCACATCGGAAACTTACGTTAAAAACATGTCAATCCAACAAGCTCTCAATGCCAGGAATGCTCTGGCCAAGCACATCTACGCGCAGTTATTCAACTGGATAGTGCAACATGTGAACAAGGCTCTACACACCACCAGCAAACAGCACTCATTTATCGGTGTCCTGGATATATACGGGTAAGAGACCGTGGAGCTGTGTTCTAGTAATGATAATTAGTTTTTCAGAGGTTTTTCAGGTTTTATGTAAATAAAGCTTAATGGTTGTCTAATGAAAAGTTCTACAACTTTCTAATATACCTTGTGATTAAATTCCTCACCATTTTCAAGATCTCTGCTTCCTTACAATGAATAGGAAAAATTTTGTTTACATCCAGAAACTGAAAACACATACAGACCGAATACTTCTCACAGCTGAGTGTTTGCTACAATTGTATCCAGTCCAGACAAACCTCTGTGAAGAAAGCAGGCTGGAATTCAGGCTGACATATTTAACCTGCGCTGATACATTGTAGTAAATCTATCAGTACAGTAGAGAGATTTGTGCTGCTGTGGTTAGCTCAGAGGATTGTCTAGCCTGGATACTACTGTAGCAAACCCTCTGCTTTTAAGAAGTAGAAGTGTTCTGAATTGTTGTATTAATTTGTAATAATTAATTTGTCAACATACACATAACGATAATTGTTAACTGTCGTCTGTTCACTCTTTGCAAATAGTTTTGATTAAAAATCCTACCATTTTCTGTATAGAGGTCCAATACAGACCTATGCGTTTCCATGGTTACAGACTACAAACTAACCCTCAGTAGTCTGATCCTCTAGTCATGTGTTACCCTATTCCACCTGCCTCATCTAGTGCTTGTAGGTTCCCAATAAGAAGGAGCAGGTGGACATGGCTGCAGGTTCAGACTACACAGGGTTTGTTGGAAGACACATAGGTCTTCATAGGAGCTGTATACACAAAACGGTTGGAGATTTTTAATCATTACTTTTTGCAAAGTTGCTTCACTTTGTATTTTAGATACATTGGAGCAATATAAAAAAATAAAAAAAATGGCCGCTAAAGTATACATACTCTTTAAATGAATGCAAGGAAATTGGTGAGGCTAATAGGGAGACATTAAGATATGGACAGTAAGTACATGTAGTGACGCACAGCAGAGAGGTTGTGGCTGTGTAATGAGATGATATGTGGGGTCTTGTGGGGCAGCAGTAGGGGAGAAGTCTAGTTGTTTGTTTCACTGCTGTGTTGCTTGGCCTCGTGTTGTAAATGACCATATAATGTAAATCTTCTGTACTACGCTGCGCCGCTGCTCTGACAGGCGCCCTGCGTCTCCTTAATTGCCCTCCGAGATTATGGAGTCTCAGAACAGATGAATGGCGCTTTCCTCTCACTTCTAATAGGACAATTCATATCCCCAGCACTGAAAGCGACTAGCACCCGCGCTCATTTCAGATGATTATAACTTTTTTTTTTCGTATATAGCAAGGCTGTTTAAAATTCTGTCACGGGGGAAGGGAAGCTGGGGGGGGGGGTCACATTTATTTGCTGCTGTGATGGTGCTCTCTTTTTTTTTATTTTTTATAGAAATGTAATTATTATAATATGTCTGATGTTTCATACATAGGCCCACAGTCATTTTCAAATCTATGGCTGCTATAGTAATTAGAGCAAGAATGTAAACAAGGTTTCCATTCATTGACAGCAAGTCGAGATCTTAAAAATGGTGAGGAATTGAAACACAGTGTATATTAGAAAGTTGCAGAACTTTTCATTATACAGTAATGAACTTTTTTTCCCCTGGAGGAATTCCATAATTGATTCTCTCTGTCCAGACTAGAACCTTATTATCAGACTTTCCGGATTATCAAATGCTGAATTAGAGGAATTTACCTGTTTTATTTAAATAACATCGGGAAACCCTTTTTCGGGGTGGTCTCATAGATACATGTCCTGCCCTTATACCCTAATATGAAATATAAGCCGTTGATCTTATTGAACATTTATCAGATCTGTCTCAACCTGCAGACGTTTCACGCTAACGTCCACAATCCAGCAGTCGATATCAGTCCCACATCTGTCCTCTTCAGTCAATGGCCACCATTACATGTTCCACAGGGGACTTCATCCTACTTTCCCAAAACCCTGAATGGCAAAGCTTTCTCGTTCTGCAGTAATACTACTGCCTTTGCATATTGCTGTCTATCTAAAGCTGTAGTCTGTGAAAGCTGGATGACAACCCTCTGTGAGCTGTAATGTTGGTTGTCACTCAGCTTTCCCAGATGTAGATTAATAAAGGGCTGAATTGAATCTCTGTCTCTCTATTTGCAGCTTCGAAACATTCGAAATAAACAGCTTTGAACAGTTCTGCATCAACTATGCCAATGAGAAGCTTCAGCAGCAGTTTAACTCAGTAAGTTGGCGCCGGGCTCCTATCTTGATATTGTATGGAGCTGCCCACGGACGTTGTGCCTCAAGGGGCACTATTAAAATACAACATTTTTGAGGGATGTTCCCTCCATTGAAATAAATGTAAACCCTTTGAAGAGGAGTTTGCATTGCTAGCTCTCAGGACATGTATGTGGACTGTTTTGTGGTTGTTCTACATCACTAGAAGTGTGTCTTTCCCTTTTGAGACATAAAAGTTATAAGGGCATGGGAGTAACATACATAAGGTGACAGACATGGAGAAAAATGTGGAAACAGCAGGAAAAAGTCTGGTTTAAATGGGTGACTGGGAGACCAGAAAACTCATCTCCATATTACCCAAAATGGCTGACTAAGGTTGTAACTTCCTGTCCCCGGTTACAGTAGGAAGCGCAGCTTTGGAGAACAAATTTCTGCTCTAACAAGTGAATTACTGTTATGATTAGGAAATAAATGTGCTCTATAAATTTCCTAATGATTTTTATATGATCGTATCAAATTTTTGGGTTCGTTATTCAGAGGCGTAACTAAGTTCTCCTGCACCCAGGGCAAAGATTCGAGTTGGCGCCCCCCCCCCTCCCAACATCTCCTTCCACCTTCGCCATGTTTGCTTTCTCTACCAATCAATTTTTTTCACAGTTTTTTTAATGTAACTCGATCATAAAAGCATTTCTACATTTTACAAGCGATATAGTTCTGTAAGGGGGTTACCATAACAATAAATTAAAGAGGCCACACACAGGCCCTTGTAGACAGCACCACACACAGCCTCCTTGTATATAGCGCCACACACAGCCTCCTGTATATAGCGCCACACACAGCCTCCTATATATATAGCGCCACACACAGCCCCCTGTATATAGCGCCACACACAGCCCCCCTCTTGTAGATAGCGCCACACACAGCCCCCCTCTTGTAGATAGCGCCACACACAGCCCCCCTCTTGTAGATAGCGCCACACACAGCCCCCCTCTTGTAGATAGCGCCAAACACAGCCCCCCTCTTGTAGATAGCGCCACACACAGCCCCCCTCTTGTAGATAGTGCCACACAGCCCCCCTCTTGTAGATAGCGCCACACACAGCCCCACCTGTAGATAGCGCCACACACAGCCCCCCACTTGTAGATAGCGCCACACACAGCCCCGTATAGATAGCTCCACACACAGCCGCCCCTTGTTTGAACTCCTGGCTCCTCCTAATGCTAAATGCTGCTGCAGGTGTCCGACATACAGGGCGCCTATCCACAGCGATCAGATGCTCTGCGGTGCCCCCCCCTTCCCTACCACTTAGTTGTGCCCGGGGCACATGCCTCGCCTGCCCCCCCCCCCCCCTAGCTACGCCCCTGCATTATTGGACTTATCTTACAAAAAAAAATCGACTTATCGTACAGGGAGAATAATTTCACTATATTTTGCAACAAGAGATAATAGCATATATTTATTAAGATACATTACAATCCCAATGTTTCCATAAAACATGCAGTAGAATTATGTCTAGAAATACTTCATAGGGCAGATGCTTCTTTAAAGTGAATTTCTACCACTTTTTTTTTATGTAAATAGGTTCAAAATCCTGCACTGATTTTAATTTCTTAATATATCTTTATAGCGTTCGGAGCTATGTTTTTCTGATACAGAGCTCCAAATCCCCTGCATAGACTTAAAACATACTGTAAGACGCTGACTGCCTGAAGTCGCCACTAGAGGGAGCCGAGGAGCTTACTGCATACTGTTCATTAAATTCCATAATAACACCGTATGCTGTAAACTCCCCCTAGTGGTAGCTGCATGTAAAACATGTTATGTTTTACATTTAAGCAGAGGATTTGGAGCTCTGTATTAGAAAGCTCTGACTACTATAAAGATATAATAAATATTAATCCGCACAGAATTTTGGACCTAAAAATGACTTCTTGATATCATACTATACCACTTGTTTGATAGGTCCAAAACATGCGACAACCCTTTTTCGAGTATAGTTGGCATAGTCTACTACTTTTGGTAAATTCCCTGTACTAACTGTGATTTCTTTGCAGCATGTGTTTAAACTGGAGCAAGAGGAATACATGAAAGAACAAATCCCATGGACCCTCATTGATTTTTATGATAATCAGCCCTGCATTGACCTGATTGAGGCCAAACTTGGAATTCTGGACCTTCTGGATGAGGAGTGTAAGGTGAGTTGTCTAGAGTCTAATGTTTTTCGGGTCTCCACAGTTTGGTTTACTCTGAATAACAAAACTGAAGAGCGAGTCCTTGTGTCATACACCCCCCCCCCCGCCCCCATGCTCTGCACTTTTGCCTAAAGTGTGCATAAAAGATCACTTAGGTGGCGCTACTCCTTTGGTTGCTGATTAATCGTGTTAATGTTGGAATTACCACAAGCTAAATGTTTCCTTATTTTGCAATCAAGTCCGCCCGTTTTTGATCATTGTGATGGATACTTGTATTTCTATAGGGTAATAGTAGGGTGTTGCGGTAACAGTGATTTTACCACAACGCTACCATTTAGGCGTTATATCATGACCCCTTTTAGAAAAAAAAAGAAGCTGGCACAGCGATCTGTAGCAGCAGTCAATAGCCAGACCCCAGTATATGATCGGTGCTTGTCCGACATCCAGACCTCTCACCGATCCGCAACTCCGGCCTCCTCCGTGCATCGGATGTTTGGAAGGGGATGCAGTAGTTGGAGCCGGAAGCGGATAGCTCCGACCACTGCATAGCGGCTGTTCGGCAGAACTGCAGCTCTGCTCCTATTCACTTAAATAGGAGCAGAGCTGCAATACTGCAGCTCAGCCGCTATGCAGTGGTCGGAGCCATCTGCTTCCGGCAACATCCTCCGGCAGCTGGAGTGGCGAATCGGTGTGGGGTCCGGGTGTCGGACACTCACCGATGATATACTGATGACCTATCCAGTGGATAGGTCATCAGTTGTCAGAAAGTGGAAAACCCCTTTAAGGGTGTCTCTAGTTTTGCGCACATTGATCTTCATTATTGTATAAGGAAAAGTTGTAAATAATGAGAAATTAAAATAGTGCTTGCATTGTGTTTACCCAGCTTCCTGTATTAGTCGTGTTCCTACAATAGAAACATTCTACAAATAAATATATATATATATCAGTGGCGTAACTACCGCCGTAACGGCTGCTACGGGGCCCGCTATGGCTGCTACAGCGCGACGCCACTGAACACTACGGCAGAGCAGGGAGGTATCTCCCCGCTCTGCCATTAAACAAAAGACATGTATCCCCTATCCATTGAAAGTCCCCTGAAGTTCTCCATCACAAACCTCGGACTTCCGGGGTCTGTGTCGGCAGCTCCGTAGAAATGAATGGAGCACCGGTCGCGCTTGTGCGCATGCGTGACCAGCGCTCCTTTCATTTTTATTGAGCTGCGCAGACGGCGGAAGTCAGAGGTTAGTCATGGAGAACTTCAGGGGACTTTCGGTCCCCCGTTCTCCTTATCGCTGCCAGCGATCACACATGTATCCCCTATCCTGTGGATAGGGGATACATGTCTTTTGTAGGACACACTGTAGGTCGCATTTTTTTGGGGGGTTGGGGACGCTGTATGGCGTTCCCTACAGGTGGGGGGGGGCTGTATGCCGTTCCCTACAGGGGGGGGGGCTGTATGGCGTTCCCTACAGGGGGGGCTGTATGGCGTTCCCTACAGGGGGGGCTGTATGGCGTTCCCTACAGGGGGGGCTGTATGGCGTTCCCTACAGGGGGGGCTGTATGGCGTTCCCTACAGGGGGGGCTGTATGGCGTTCCCTACAGGGGGGGCTGTATGGCGTTCCCTACAGGGGGGGCTGTATGGCGTTCCCTGCAGGAGGGGGGCTGTATGGCGTTCCCTACAGGGGGGCTGTATGGCGTTCCCTACAGGGGGGGGCTGTATGGTGTTCTCTACAGGGGGGGGGCTGTATGGTGTTCTCTACAGGGGGGGGCTGTATGGTGTTCTCTACAGGGGGGGCTGTATGGCGTTCCCTACAGGGGGGGGGGCTGTATGGTGTTCCCTACAGGGGGGGGCTGTATGGTGTTCCCTACAGGGGGGGGCTGTATGGTGTTCCCTACAGGGGGGGCTGTATTCTGTTCCCTACAGGGGGGGCTGTATGGCGTTTCCTACAGGGGGGGGCTGTATGGCGTTCTCTACAGTGGGGGCTGTATGGCGTTCTCTACAGTGGGGGCTGAATGGCGTTCTCTACAGAGGGGGCTGTATGGCGCTATCTACAGAGGGGTTTGACACTACACAACAATTGTTGCATCAATATATAAGGATGTACGTTCACTTGAATTGATTGAATATATCACTGCCTATATGAACTATTAAAATAGAATTTTATTATAGAAATACCAAACTAAAATAGGGCTAAATAGCCACAGTACTAATAGAGGCGTAAGCACGATTGACCAGCACAGGAGGGGGGATATGAGGGTACTGAGTAATGGGTGTACCACACACTGCAAACAGATGATTCCCCCTTGCTGTGTTATATAATAAACACCTGGTCGATCCGTGCCAGTAAGCGGTGTCCCTACGCGTTTCCGCACCACTCATTGTTCAGGGTGCTTCATCAGGGGTCACACTAATGTAATATTAACACATCTAAATGGCCGGGAGACACTTATTGCGTATCTATATCATTCACCCGGCTTGTGCACGACACTAGTCAGCTGGTCGAACACGAGCTGAGTGAAATGCCGGACATAAGAAGTACTGGCCACTCCCCCCCGGGAATGACACAGCGGCCGGGCAGCCAATCCGCAACAAGCTACGCCGTGACGCGGCCCGAGTAGGACAGGCCCCTGGACGCATATTGACATCGCGGGCGGGAGCAACCTAATGCGTCCCTGGTGACCAGGGATCTTCAGGCGGCTATAGAACCATCTGGTGAAGAATAATTAGCCAAGAACGAGGATAGTAGCAAAAAGCAATATGATCGTGAGGGCAATGTAATCGTGCGGTGGCTAGCTATGTGTTGACATTCGTAAGGCGTCCATATCAACGGAGGGTAGCGTCCCCCAGCAATAGAGGAGATTAGAGATCAGTGTATAGGGATGTATAGGAAGCATTAGGGTATAACTGGGCTACAATGCATAACAGGGCGACAAGTCAATCAAGGATAGAGCAGATAGGGGAAAGGGTCAAAGGAAGCAATTAAACGATATTTGTTAGTTCAGGCCCGCCGGTTTCATGGTCTGCATGCAGAAGATCCATTGGGCCTCTTTCTGTAAAAACCTCTTGTCCAGGTCCCCCCCCCCTAAGCGATGGACGTATGTGTTCGATCCCCTGGAATTTAATGACATCGGTGTCGCCACCATGGCATTCCCAGACATGCCGTGCCACCGGAGTATCCATACTACGACGAATGTCGCCTATGTGGTCCCTAATCCGTCTCCTGAATTCTCTGATCGTCTTGCCGACATATTGCAGTCCGCAGACACAGGAGATGAGGTAGACTATGCCCTTTGTTCTGCAATTGATAAAGGACCTATTCTCAAACGACCTACCAGGTCTGGCTACAGAAATTTTTGCGAAAAAGTATGGACTCGCAGGCTTTGCAAGATCCACATCTAAATGTTCCCTTTATTTCATGTGTAAGCCAGGTGGTAGAACGAGTGGGCTGCAGATGGCTATGGACCACACGGTCCCTGATGTTTCTACCCCTCCTATAGGTCACCAGTGGTCTAATACCCACAAGATTGCCAATATCGGGGTCAGCCCTAAGGATCCCCCAGTAAGTTTGTAAGATCCTGATCACTTCGCTATTAGATGAATCATACGTGCCTATAATGCGTATTTGATCATCGGTCGGGTGCTCCCTTGGGTTTAGAAGTTCACTCCTACTGCAATTAAATGCATTTCGATAGGCTGATCCAAGGACATCACGAGGATAACCCCTCCGAAGGAATCTATTTTGTAAATCGGATGCAGCTATTTTAAAGTCAGTCATGGTGGAGCAATTCCTACGCGCCCGCAGGTATTAACCTTTTGGTATCCCCTTTTTTAATGGCGCGGGATGCCAGCTCTCCCATCTTAGAAGGCTATTGGTTGCTGTCTCCTTCCTGAAGATATTTGTTTGTATGTGTCCCTGTTCTGTCTTACATATATTAATATCCAAAAAGGTCATTTTGCTGTCATGAATGACAGATGTAAAGAAGAGCCCCATTTCATTAACTTTGAGAATGGCTACAAATTCACTAAATTCCTCCTTCGTTCCAGACCACAGAATCAAAATATCATCAATGAATCTTAGCCAGAGAAGGATCATCGATGTCCATTGCCTCACTAAATACAACCATCTTCTCCCACCAGCCCAGGTATAAGTTGGCATAAGAGGGTGCGCAGGGACTCCCCATCGCTACCCTCCTGAGCTGGTGAAAGATTTTGCCTTTGAATAGAAAAAAGTTGTGTTCGAGGACAAAATGAAGTAAACTTACCACAAACTCATTGTGGGCCTGAAATTGTAGTTTCCTTTCACTCAGAAAATCCTCCACAGATCTGCACCCAGAGTCATGGGGTATAGAGCTGTAGAGGGCCTCAACGTCAAGTGAGGCCAGATGGACACCAGTGTCGCATTTGATGCCCTCTAACCTTCTGAGTACATCCATCGTATCACGAACGTATGATGGAAGGGAGGGCGGATACAAAAGGACTAAGGATCCGGTCGATGTAGAGACTAATATTCTGTGTCAAGTTATCGACAATGGGGCGACCTTTGAGAGGGGATGTGCCTTTGTGCACTTTAGGCAGACTATAAAAGGTGGCATATTGTGGGTGATCAGCCAGAATAAAGCGTTGTTCATTAGTGCTCACCAGGTTGAGGGATCTGCCTTGATTTATTAATATCTTCAATTGATTTGCAAAGACCATCATAGGGTCACTAGGTAATATTCTGTAACAGGCTGTATCACTCAGAATACGGTGGCACATGATCCTGTAATGGCTACGATCCATCACAACAATATTGCCACCTTTGTCTGAGGGTTTGATGACAATTGTGTCATCCTGCTCAAGTGCCTGTAGACCTGACATCGCCTCTCTAGAGGTGTTAAATTTAACGGTATTGAAAGTATCTACTTTCCTGAGTTGATCCACCACTACCTCCAGAAATACATCAATTGGTGTGTTGTCATTAACAGGTGCATTTCTAGTGGAGGGTTCCCTGAGATTGGTGAAGGGTCCATCACCAATACTTCTTTGACCTTCTTCCCATAGTTGATTAAGTGTTCTGAGGTGCGGTAGATCCTCCTCAGAAATCCCCAATTCCAGACATTCTCGCCTGTCATGGGTTTTAAAGAATTTTTTCCATTTCAGTTTGCGCACGAATAGATTAAGATCCTTGACCCACATGAACAGGTCAAATCTATTCGTGGGCACAAACGATAAACCTTTCTTCAGAATGCTAGTCTCCTCAGTGGTCAGTAAACACGATGAGAGGATGATTATCTGTAAATCTTCCTCATGGTTGCCAGACACTAGACTTCTCTCCTGTCTCTTAGGAGGTATTCTGAGATAGGATGGTTTCTGGTTAAAAAACCATCCCTATTTGGGCCCTTTCCTCTGCCTCTGCCCCTTTGATAGGTGCGGGTTGGATTTTTTCCTCCTAAATGTTGGCTACCCCTAGGTCTTCTGCTGGGAATTCTAGCATTGTCAGAGTGTGATTGGTCTTGTTCCGAGGAGGACTGCTCGGTCTCCAACTCAAAACACCCCATGTTCTTCACACTATAATCGAAAAATTTTCCTTCCTTAAAATCAGCGGTATCTCGAACATATTGGAAGTGCTTCCTTTCTTTTATATGTCCGGTGAATTTCTCAATACCCTGCTGGAGTACTATTTTTTTTCTCTCATAGTCTGGGTTGTTAGAAAATCTCGTGACCGATTAAATTCCTTCTTTCAATTCTACCGAACTACGGGCCAGCAAAATTTTTTCTTCCTCCAGTAAAATCACCATGAACCTGAGCGAAGAGTCAAAGGATTCCTTTTCCCATTTTTTAAGGAGATCTGGAGACCTAACCCTTGCGGCAGGAATAAGGGTAATGCGTAACCCCCTGGGCACTATCTTGTTTCTCAGATATGTATCTAGCGTCTGCATCTCCCACCACGACCGGATATGGTCCTTATAAATCCTAAACCAGATGGTTCTATAGCCGCCTGAAGATCCCTGGTTACCAGGGACGCATTAGGTTGCTCCTGCCCGGGATGTCAGTATGCGTCCGAGGGCCTGCCCTACTCGGGCCGCGTCACGGCGTAGCTTGTTGCGGATTGGCTGCCTCGCCGCTGCGTCATTCCCGGGGGGGGAGTGGCCAGTACTTCTTATGTCCGGCATTTCACTCGGCTCATGTTCGACCAGCTGACTAGTGTCATGCACGAGCCGGGTGAATGATATAGACACGCAATAAGTGTCTCCCGGCCATTTAGATGTGTTAATATTACATTAGTGTGACCCCTGATGAAGCACCCTGAACAATGAGTGGTGCGGAAACGCGTAGGGACACCGCTTACTGGCACGGATCGACCAGGTGTTTATTATATAACACAGCAAGGGGGAATCATCTGTTTGCAGTGTGTGGTACACCCATTACTCAGTACCCTCATATGCCCCCTCCTGTGCTGGTCAATCGTGCTTACGCCTCTATTAGTACTTTGGCTATTTAGCCCTATTTTAGTTTGGTATTTCTATAGTAAAATTCTATTTTAATCGTTCATATAGGCAGTGATTTATCTACAGAGGGGGCTGTATGGCGCTATCTACAGAGGGGGCTGTATGGCGCTATCTACAGAGGGGGCTGTATGGCGCTATCTACAGAGGGGGCTGTATGGCGCTATCTACAGAGGGGGCTGTATGGCGCTATCTACAGGGGGGCTGTATGGCGTTATCTACAGAGGGGGCTGTATGGCGTTATCTACAGGGGGGGCTGTATGGCGTTATCTACAGGGGGGGCTGTATGGCGCTATTTACAGAGGGGGCTGTATGGCGCTATCTACAGAGGGGGCTGTTTGGCGCTATCTACAGGGGGGCTGTATGGCGTTATCTACAGGGGGGCTGTATGGCGTTATCTACAGGGGGGCTGTATGGCGTTATCTACAGGGGGGCTGTATGGCGTTATCTACAGGGGGGGCTGTAAAAAAGGCACTATCTACAAGGGGGGGTTGTGTGACACCCAGGGGAGGGGGGGGGCCCCAGTCAAAAGTTTGCCATGGGGCCCAGTCTTTCCTAGTTACGCCCCTGATATATATATATATATATATATATATGTGACAACTTGGGGTAAGTTTGCTCACAGGATTGCCATCTCCAGGGTAAGATGGTTGGCACACCTAAGAATTTTCACTCCAAGACAGTGGATTCGGTTTGAGACTGGCCGCAACCAGCTTTATTGTCTTCATACATGAAAGGCTGTTTTACAAAACAGTTCAAAAATAAACCCTAGGCCGTCCAGCCTCTAACTAAACATACAGCTTCCCTATCTATCAGGGTGAAAGGCCTTCTGCCCAGCACCTCACAACAAACATATGTTCTTACCAGAACCTTTGACTCCCACAGGCTGGCAATGCCCGTCTTCCTCAGACTGGGGGCACTGTGTGATTAGATAACACCTTTCTTAAAGGAGCCTTAACAGCTGGCAGCTAATGAGACTCCTAAGACAGCCCAAACCCTGGACTGTCCTTGAGACGGAGTGGGACCTCCACTATTCTCTTCCACTCCAGCAACCCAGACCTTTTAAATATATAATTCTGGGCCCAAATCCTGCCCCATAGTAGCTGCACTGCTACAATTTATGTATATTGGGTTATTATAGCTTTTAGTGGCGCATTCTAGTCACAAGTTTTTTTCCTTTTAGGTCCCCAAAGGCACGGACCAGAACTGGGCTCAGAAGTTGTATGACCGGCACAGCAGCAGTCAGCACTTTAAGAAGCCTCGGATGTCTAATATCTCTTTTATTATCATTCACTTTGCTGACAAAGTAAGTCATGACGCTCTACCTGTCTCTCATGTCAATATGAAAGTGCCAGAAAACCGCTTTAAATTATAAAATTCTGACTGCCTGCAGGCACCACTAGGGGGAGCACACTTCATTTACATTTCTACAGCTCCCATTGAAATAAATTATAAATTGTTCTTCAATTCTTCAACTGCTGTAGCAGTGGCTGCAGCAGCCAGAAAGCGAGCCTTCAGTCCAAATAAAAAAAGATGTGACTATACTGTATATTGCAAATGTATAGTCCACATACCTGCTGCCCTGCTCCTAAATGATCCAGCCTTTATTTACGGTCCCCCGTTTTCCGCTCTCAGTCATCAGCGCTGCTCCATCGGAGGGCAGTAGAGGTGGTCGGAGCGTGTCTCAGAAGCTCTCCATAGCGAAGTATGAAAATGTGACCGCCATTTTAGAGGGCGGAAAATGGGGAACCGGATCGGAGGCCGGATCATTCAGGAGCAGGGAAGCCGTTATGATGGCTAAACATTTTAGTTTTTTTGTGCTGCTTTATACGGTCTCTCTTTTGGACGCATTTCTTCGCTGGAGTCTGTATATAATTACAAAATATGTCCCATCAGGTTTCCCTGTAGTCCCGGTTTATGGCTGCCAGCTGTACATAGAGAAGGTCACAGACAATATTTCAGCTTTTTGCAACAAGTTATCCAACAAAATGATATTGAATATTGAGCGCTGTAGGCAAACTGACCTTTACAAATGGAAGGCAAAAATGACATTTTTCACTTTGGAGTGACCACATAGACACAGGATTATAATCTATTGCCCTCACTCTAAACAATATACTGGGTTTTTTTCAGTTTGTGCTCTCTTTTGAATCTTTAAAAATATGAGATTGTATTCATTACTTCCAATGAAGGAATGTGGGCTGTCATGTGGCCATTCCTATCTCAGTGCTGCAGTCCTTTACCATTATGTACTAACCCATGTTAGCTCAGAGGCAGGACAAGTGAAGCAATGATAATGATATAATAATAATAATATAATAATAAAAAAATTACATTTTATATAGGTTGAATACCAATGTGATGGATTCTTGGAGAAAAATCGTGATACGGTGTATGAAGAGCAGATTAATATCCTGAAAGCCAGTAAGGTAAGAATATTCCCCCACTATGTATATACATTTTTCACTATTTTCAATATATGTGCTTGCTGTCAGTGAATTAGACACCTAATACTTCAGCAGCACAAATCTCTCTCCTGTCCTTAAAGTGTAGCTAAACTTTTGACAAACTTCTGACATGTCATAGTGACATACCAGAAGTTTGGATTGGTGGGGCTCCGAGCACTGAGACCCCCTCCAATCGCTAGAACGTAGCAGCTGAAGCCCTCGTGTGAGCGTTCAGCCGCTTCGTGTCTGTTCGACTATTTCCGGAAACAAATGTATCGGTGTACGGACTCAATAAAAAGTCTATGAGCCCGTACTCCGAGACATTGGCTTTCCGGAAAATGCCGAACAGACACGAAGCGGCTGAGCGCTCACACGAGGGCTTCAGCTGCTACATTCTAGCGATTGGTGGGGGTCTCAGTGCTCGGACCCCCATCAATCCAAACTTCTGATATGTCACTATGACATGTCAGAGGTTTGTCAAAAGTTTAGCTACACTTTAAATATTACCTGCACTGATGCATGAAATCTTATCAGCTTGCAGAGGATTGTCTATACTGGATACAATTGTAGCAAACTTTCAGTATACGGTCTGTATTGGTTTTCCATTCACTGTCAGCAAGCAGAGAACTTGGAAATTATGAGAAATTGAAATAAAAAGTATATTATAAAGTTAGACAATTTTTTATTACTCGGTAATTCATCTTTTTTTTTACATAAACCCAGAAAACACCTATGTTTATATTTAAATGTATGAACCTGGCGTGTATTTTTCTGATAGTATCAACTGGTCGCTGACCTTTTCCAAGACGGCAAGGATCTTGTCCCTCCAACCCCAAGCGGAAAATCCAAAATTAATGTCAGACCAGCAAAACCAGCCATTAAAAATGCCAATAAAGAACATAAGAAAACTGTGGGACATCAGGTAAGCATCACGCTGTATATACTGCTTACATATATCTGTACATTGTAGTGGACTTTGTATCTGCCGGGCTTGTAGATGGTGTTTTTATTAAGTTTCTACTCTTTTCTTATATAAAAAAAAATTATTCCTTGTGGTTTGCGTTGTTTTTACAATGGAAGTCTATGGGCAACATAAGCAACTGTGTGGCATATAGTTCTATACATCTGATGTATTTCCCAAACTATACATCAAACAGATGGCCAAAACGCAGTGTGGATAGAGCTTTAGATGAAACTAGGACCTGGCAGGTTGAATTTTATCTTTTCAGTACTTTGTTTGACTCTAATAGCTTTGTTTACATCTGCGTCAGTCAGAGTTCCGTTCTGACGGGAAGCTCCGACGGAACGCCTGAACGGAGCCCTGATGCAGATGGGAACGAAGCCTAAGTGATAAGCGGTGCCACATATTACATGTGACGCTTACCTCCTCTCCTTATTTAATTCAAATGGCCGTTCAGTAAGGATGATAGCTGTCCGACAAACAATAGTTATGCTTAAACAAAAACAAAAAAAACACAATAAATCGCCCAGTCCCCCGACTAAACAGTCATTCTGAGCTCAGCATAGGGCCACTACAGGATGGGGATGGGAAATGACATCATGTACTGTGCTCGCCACCTCCATTCACTAACTTGTTATGAGGTCCGGCTCCATCATGACCACCAGACTGCTGCATTGTCCCCCACAAGTCCATGCGTTGCCGCATTGTGTTGTGTGGTCAGGACCTATAGCACTGTTCATCCCAATCTACCCAGTACATGAAATGATTGACCGTGAATATGGACAATAGAAGAGATGGGGGATGTGAGTGGCAACCTCTAGGGGCACTGTAATGGCTGCCATTGTCATCTAGCATTTTCTTATCGATATCCTAGATAACTAGGTGACATCTGAATAGAGTATTACTAATGGATATGTGTTCATTTGCAAACATTTTTATTGACCATGTGTAGCTCAAATGAAAAAATGAAGCAAGTTTGTAAATAGCGATGCTTAAAAATCTCCTGCCGTTTAGTGTATACAGCTCCTATGTAGACCTATGTGTCTCCATGGTTACAGACTACAAACCCGGTGTTGTCTGATCCTGCATCCTGTATTACTCCACTCTCTCTGCCTTCTCCTCTTAATACCCTACAGACAGAAGAAGAGGGGGGCAGATGGAAGAGAGTAACATATGTCTGCAGGATCGGACTGCACAGCCGGGCTCTAGTGTGTGAGAGATAGGAATTCTGAGACACGGAGTGATGTGAGTGGTGATGTATAAGTAATCGAGTAACAATTAATATTCATTCTTTTTTCAGTTTCGTAACTCTCTGCAATTGCTGATGGAGACTTTAAATGCAACTACACCTCATTACGTGCGCTGCATTAAACCCAATGATGAAAAGCTGGCATTCAGGTAAGACGGGCATACTCATTTCATGTAGAATGTACCAATACCGGCAGGAATGACACCTGAAAACTACCCCATGCTTAAAGAATATGTTCACTTTGAAACACCATTTTACAGCGTGATTGTGTATTTCTGCTGGTTGTTGTTGGGAACAGTCGACAAGCTTATTGTCAGACTCACCCCTAACAGCCAGCAGAGCTTTTATAATGCAGGGGGCACTTAATGTCTTCTACATCAGATGTCACTACCCACAATGCAATCACTAGGGCAATCTCTGCCTAGACATTGCTTCAGCAGGAAATGTTGCAAGATTTTAGCTCTGACGCCTGCAGAATAGTGAGTGCAGCTCTGCAGTATAATAAAGGCTATAACTCAGGATCAATACAGGATAACTAATGTAATATATGTACACAGTGACTCCACCAGCAGATTAGTGATTGCAGCTCTGAAGTATATTATTGGATGTAACTACGTTTCTGTACAGGATAATTAATTTATGTACACAGACTCCACCAGCAGAATTGTGAATGCACCTCTGGAGTATATCCGTACAGGATAAGTAATGTATGTACACAGTGAATCCCCCAGCAGAATAATGAGTGCAGCTCTGAAGTATAATACAGTATGTAACTCAGGATTAGTACCAGATAAGTAATGTATGTACACAGTGGCTCCACCAGCAGAATAGTGAGTGCAGCTCTGGAGTACAATACAGGGTGTAACTCAGGATCAGTACAGGATAAGTAATGTAATGTATGTACACAGTGACTCCACCAGCAGAATAGTGATTGCAGCTCTGAAGTATAATACAGGCTATAACTCAGGAACAGTACAGGATAAGTAATGTAATGTTTTCACACACTGACTCCTCCATCAGAATTGTAAATGCAGCTCTGCAGTATAATACAGGCTGTAACTCAGGATCAGTACAGGATAAGTAATGTAATGTATGTACACAGTGACTCAACCAGCAGAATAGTGAGTGCAGCTCTGAAGTATAATACAGGCTATAACTCACGAACAGTACAGGATAAGTCATGTAATGTAATGTTTTCACACAGTGACTCCTCCATCAGAATTGTAAATGCAGCGCTGCAGTATAATACAGGCTGTAACTCAGGATCAGTACAGGATAAGTAATGTAATGTATGTACACAGTGACTCCACCAGCAGAATAGTGAGTGCAGCTCTGGAGTATAATACAGGATGTAACTCCGGATCAGTACAAGATACGTAATGTATGTGCACAGTGTAGAATGATGAGTGCAGCTCTGGAGTATTTTAATGGGCAGTAACTCTGGAACACATGACCACACGGTAGACTGCAACCATACAGATACAGCACCAAGTTCCCTTTACATCCTTACAGAGTCAACGAGATAGATCCTGCTGGCCAGAAAAATCGTCTATTGGTTGAGGAAAGGAGGTGTTGGCGTGACCCCCATAAGCTCCTTATTATTCGACGCTCCTACCATATTGATGTTTTTCCCATATTGTGCACATAATATTGTGAATTGTAACAATTTTTGAAAGAGTTTAACACTTTATTGTTCTTAATAACACTACACCTATAGAGCATCTTAGCTTGCGTCATTGTTGGACCGTAAAGGTCTTTCTACATGGAATAGCTGAGCTGTGTCTCTTTGCATTTATCCACCAGTCTCCCTTTCTGTGTGTGGATGAGATATCATATCATATTGTTAGATGAAACCAGGAACATAGAGACAGATTTACACTCGCTCGTGCCGCCCAGCTCTGCATCATTCTGATAGTACAGAGAGCTAAGTGCATAAGTCTTCACGTACTGTCACAGATTAATAGCAGCCTCTATATCCTGTATAGGAACTATAAGCCCCAGCAGCTACCAAGGTCATCTATCAGTCCGCACTGGAGCGTAACATGATGGTGGGACTTGTAGATTTTAAATCAGCTGAATGTTTATGGAAGTTATAATTCTTCTAGGACATAGTGTCTGGCACAGCTGAGCCGACTGTGTGAAACATTGCCCTAAGCCCTGTCCATCCGTCATTGTGTTCCCAGAAGAGGAACTATGTTCCCGAATTTTAAAGAATACACAGTATGCTACGCTAGCCTGTGATTCAAGAAGCTAGACTTTTATGGGCCTAGTCGAGAGGAGCTTGTAGGTGCATCAAAGTGCCCATCAAGGGTAGAGAGGTTATGGTGTTCGAAGCATTTTCTGCTTAGGACACATATAAGAATAGGGTTGTGCCTACACTTGAGCCCTTTTGATCGTTCAAGAGAGATGACCCCCATCGTCACCTCCGTTTTAATACAAATTTAAAGGGTAACTAAACGTTTGACAAACTTCTGACCAATTGCTCAAACGAAGCGGCAGAAGTGCTCGTGTGAGCGCTCAGCAGCTTCGTTTTCCATTTTGGCTTTTTCCGAAAAGCTGATGTGTCGGACTACGGGCTCATAGACTTTTTATTGAGCCCGTACTCCGATACATTCATTTCTGGAAAAAGCCGAACAGACACGAAGCAGCTGAGCGCTCACACGATTGCTTCTACCGCTTCGTTTGAGCGAGGGTCTCAGTGCTTGGACCCCCACCAATCAAAACTTCTGACATGTCACTATGACGTCAAAAGTTTGTCAAACGTTTAGTTACCCTTTAAGAATCTATTCATTTGTAAAGATTTTCTGTACGGAAGTAGCAAAGCCGAGTTTGTCATTTGGTACAACTCATGGGGAAATTACAATTCAGGTTCAAAACGGAGAGAGTTATCACCGTGTACAAACGATACATTCCCAACGAGTGAAATGACTAATTCAGCTCTGCTATGTTGGAATTCTTATGAACCAGACCATAAGACAAGTAATGAGATGCAGGAAGGGACAGTCGGCTCATTGTGAGTGTCGCTGCTCATTGTCAATGTGGAAATATATCTGTGCAGAGCTGGATATTTGGGCTATAGTGCCTGGGAACCTGTTATCAGCTGCTTCACACGGCCTACCCTCAACTGTCCAGACCTGAAGGTAAGCCCTCTCTTCTCTGAAAAGCTAGCAATCCTTTTCTAACCGATCTTGTCGGAGGTGAGGGCCTAACCACTGGCCATTTCCCATTTCGGTTTTTGCGATACAGCGTCACTGACCAGGTGGTGTGTCTGGTATTGCAACCTAGCCCAAGTCAAGTAAATGGAGCTGTATTGCAATTCAGGCGCCAGTTGTGTTTGGTGCCCTTTTTCGTAGTAAATCTGAAGGCTGCAGATATCAGACAAGCAAAACTTAATTTGTCCGTCATAATTCAGTCCTATGGAAAGTCACTGATGACAAACGCAACGTTTTGCAGATTAACATACTTAACGCGGTGCACCTGACAAACTCCACTCTGCTGCATCCGTATAGGAGTAAAATAAGTGCGGCTCCTGTGTGGATACAGATCAGGCTTATGTGATTGGTAAAGAGCAGTTGGCATTAAAAGGACCTGCATCATCTGAATGGGTGATAAACACTTCCGAACACAGACGGGTCTATTGGATTCACGCTCATTGTTTGTAGAGCTCCATAAGGACGGACAAAATCAGAAGTAGAAACAGATGTGTTATTTCACACGCTGCTATTTTCTGTCATGGATGTTAATTTAGGCAGAAAATAAAAGAAAAATGTAAACATTTACAAACCTCGTTCACACAGAGTCTTTTGACGCGGAAACCGCGCCGCAAAACTCGTAAAAAACGGCCCGAAAATGCCTCCCATTGATTTCAATTGGAGGCGGAGGCGTCTTTTTCCCGCGAGCGGTAAAAGCACCTCGCGGGAGAATGAAGGGACATGCCCTATCTTCGAGCGTTTACGTAGGATGCAGTATTATAATAGTTCTATTTTTGTATATAGGGGTAGTATTATAGTAGTTCTATTCTTGTACGTAGGGGCAGTATTATAGTAGTTCTATTCTTGTACATAGGAGGCAGTATTATAGTAGTTATATTCTTGTACATAGAAGCAGTATTATAGTAGTTATATTCTTCTACATAGGGGGCAGTATTATAGTAGTTATATTCTTCTACATAGGGGGCAGTATTATAGTAGTTATATTTTTGTACATAGGGGGCAGTATTATAGTAGTTATATTCTTGTACATAGGGGGCACTATTATAGTAGTTATATTCTTGTACATAGGGGGCAGTATTATAGTAGTTCTATTCTTGTATATAGGAGCAGTATTATAGTAGTTATATTCTTGTATATAGAAGCAGTATTATAGTAGTTATATTCTTGTACATAGGGGGCAGTATTATAGTAGTTATATTCTTGTACATAGGGACAGTATTATAGTAGTCATATTCTTGTATATAGGGGGCAGTATTATAGTAGTTATATTCTTGTACATAGGGGGCACTATTATAGTAGTTATATTCTTGTACATAGGGGGCAGTATTATAGTAGTTCTATTCTTGTATATAGGAGCAGTATTATAGTAGTTATATTCTTGTATATAGAAGCAGTATTATAGTAGTTATATTCTTGTACATAGGGGGCAGTATTATAGTAGTTATATTCTTGTACATAGGAGGCAGTATTATAGTAGTTATATTCTTGTACATAGGAGGCAGTATTATAGTAGTTATATTCTTGTATATAGAAGCAGTATTATAGTAGTTATATTCTTGTACATAGGGGGCAGTATTATAGTAGTTATATTCTTGTACATAGGAGGCAGTATTATAGTAGTTATATTCTTGTACATAGGAGGCAGTATTCTAGTAGTTATATTTTTGTACATAGGGGGCAGTATTATAGTAGTTATATTCTTGTACATAGGGGGCAGTATTATAGTAGTTATATTCTTGTACATAGGAGGCAGTATTATAGTAGTTATATTCTTATACATAGGAGGTAGTATTATAGTAGTTATATTCTTGTACATAGGAGGCAGTATTATAGTAGTTATATTCTTGTACATAGGAGGCAGTATTATAGTAGTTATATTCTTGTACATAGGAGGCAGTATTATTCTAGTTATATTCTTGTATATAGGGAGCAGTATTAGGGCAGATTCAGGCGAACGTTGCGTTTTTGCGCGCGCAAAAAACGCGGCGTTTTGCGCGGGCAAAAACCACTTGACAGCTGCGTGTGTCATCCGTGTATGATGCGCGGCTGCGTGATTTTCGCGCAGCCGCCATCATAGAGATGAGGCTAGTCGACGCCCGTCACTGTCCAAGGTGCTGAAAGAGCTAACTGATCGGCAGTAACTCTTTCAGCACCCTCGACAGTGAATGCCGAACACAACATCGAGAAACCTGTTAAAAAAAAAAAAAGAAAAAGTTCGTACTTACCGAGGACTTCCCTCCCGGCCGTTGCCTTGGTGACGCGCCTCTCTTGACATCGGGCCCCACCTCCCTGGATGACGCGGCAGTCCATGTGACCGCTGCAGCCTGTGCTTGGCCTGTGATTGGCTGGAGCTGTCACTTGGACTGAATTGTCATCCCGGGAGGTCAGACTGGAGGAAGAAGCCGGGAGTTATCGGTAAGTCAGAACTTCGTTTTTTTTTTACAGGTTCATGTATATTGGGATCGGAAGTCACTGTCCATGGTGCTGAAACAGTTTAACTCTTTCAGCACCCTGGACAGTGACTATCTCCTGACATCGCGTACCGGAAATTTTTTTGCCGGGTTCGGCCAAAACGAGTTCGGCCGAACCCGGTGAAGTTCGGTTCGGTTGTCCGGGTTCGCTCATCTCAAAGACACTCCGTTTGGATGTTTGGAAACAGAAAAGCACGTGGTGCTTTTCTGTTTACATTCATCCTTTTGACAGCTGGTGCGCTGTTTCAGTCGGTTCGCACGGAAGTGCTTCCGTGCGACCTGCGTGGTTTTCACGCACCCATTGACTTCAATGGGTGCGTGATGCGCGAAATACGCGGAGATATTGAGCATGTCGCGCTTTTTGCGCAGCTGACTAACGCTGCGCAAAAAGCACGGGCTGTCTGTACTGCCCCATAGACTTGTATTGGTCTGTGTGTGGCGCGTGAAAACCACGCGGCCTGCACGGACCCAATACACGCTCGTGTGAATCCCCCCTTATAGTAGTTATATTCTTGTATATAGGGGCAGTATTATAGTAATTATATTCTTGTACATAGGGGACAGTATTATAGTAGTTATATTCTTGTACATAGGAGCAGTATTATAGTAGTTATATTCTTGTACATAGGAGTCAGTATTATAGTAGTTATATTCTTGTACATGGGGGGCAGTATTATAGTAGTTATATTCTTGTATATAGAGTCAGTATTATAGTAGTTATATTCTTGTACATAGGAGCAGTATTATAGTAGTTATATTTTTGTACATAGGAGCAGTATTATAGTAGTTATATTCTTGTATATAGGAGGCAGTATTATAGTAGTTATATTCTTGTACATAGGGAGCAGTATTATAGTAGTTATATTCTTGTACATAGGGGCAGAATTATAGTAGTTATATTCTTGTACATAGGGGCAGTATTATAGTAGTTATATTCTTGTACATAGGGGGCAGTATTATAGTAGTTATATTCTTGTACATAGGGTGCAGTATTATAGTAGTTATATTCTTGTACATAGGGGCAGTATTATAGTAGTTTTATTCTTGTATATAGGGGGCAGTATTATAGTTGTTGTTTTCTTGTATATAGGAGGCAGTATTATAGTAGTTATATTCTTGTACATAGGGGCAGTATTATAGTAGTTATATTCTTGTACATAGGGGGCAGTATTATATTAGTTATATTCATGTACATAGGGGCAGTATTATAGTAGTTCTATTCATGTACATAGGGGCAGTATTATAGTAGTTATAGTCTTGTACATAGAAGCAGTATTATAGTAGTTTTATTCTTGTACATAGGGGCAGTATTATAGTAGTTATATTCTTGTACATAGGGGGCAGTATTATATTAGTTATATTCTTGTACATAGGGGGCAGTATTATAGTAGTTATATTCTTGTACATAGGAGTAGTATTATAGTAGTTATATTCTTGTACATAGGGGGCAGTATTATAGTAGTTATATTCTTGTACATAGGAAGCATTATTATAGTAGTTATAGTCTTGTACATAGGGGCAGTATTATAGTAGTTATATTCTTGTACATAGAAGCAGTATTATAGTAGTTATATTCTTGTACATAGGGGCAGTATTATAGTAGTTATATTCTTGTACATAGGGGGCAGTATTATAGTAGTTATATTCTTGTACATAGGGGCAGTATTATAGTAGTTATATTCTTGTACATAGGGGGCAGTATTATAGTAGTTATATTCTTGTACATGGGGCAGTGTTCTAGTAGTTATATTCTTGTACATAAGAGGCAGTATCATATTAGTTATACTGTACATAGGGGGCAGTGTTATAGTAGTAACATTTTTCCTTAGGGGGCAGTATAGTGGTTTATTTTAGTGTCGAAAATACATCCTACTTTGTTTACTAAATTCAGTACTCTCATAAACAGCATGTATAAGATTGCCAAAAATATATTCAAATTAATCTCCTTTTATCTGATTAAATGTTTAAATTAAAAATTAAATTTGGGTCTCCAGCACGATCCCCCCTCTCTTCTGCCAATTATTTCCAATTAAAATGTGCTGTATAGGAAATAATTTATCGGCAGATGATTGACAGCCGGAGCTGAGGCACTTGCTTTGTTCTAATGCACATACTATGTAAAACAATAATTAATTTGCTACATTGAAAATCAATGTCTCCTTTTCTTGCCAAACATGACCATGAATTAATCTTTGTAATCACTCTGACTTCTGTATTGGGAGTGTGACTGGCAGATATCTGTGATAGGCACAATGTGCAGATTGGTTTGCAAGCATTCTCTTCATTGCAGTATTTATTGTATTACAGCTTCGATCCACATAGAGCCGTGCAGCAACTGAGAGCTTGTGGTGTTCTGGAGACAATCAGAATTAGTGCTGCAGGCTACCCATCCAGGTACGTGGCCCATCCTACCGTCTCCTCTCTTGGGGCCAATTCCTTCTTCCTGTCGTTCAAAGCAGAGCTGTACTCGGCAGTAATGTTTGGTAACCTTAGAAATATCAGATAACTGACAACCACTTTTGTGAGCCAGAAATGTGCTCCGAGCAGTTGTCATTGTCCTTCCCCCACCCCTGTTGGCTGCTATTACAAAGTGTATTAATCAGTAGGGGGCGACAGTGAGCTCAGGAAAAAAATAAATAAATATGAAAACTATGCTCAGGCATCATGAGGGTGAATTTAAAGACGGTATATGGACATCATAGGTGGGGGTCCCTTGATCTGTAAACCCTAGCGGACCTGGCCTGTCCATGCATTCATGCATTATGTGAACAGCCTTTCATTGGCATAGCTGTTATGTAAATGTTGGGCTATATAAAGCTACCCCCAGCAATTACAGCTGATGGCTGTGGATTACAGGAGCTGGACCCACAGCGGTCTGGTGACTTCAGTTTAGAAAAGGTTTTTTTTTTTTACACTTTTTAAGAAAGATAAATAAACGGTACACCGATGACTACCAGATAACATAGGCAATGGGAATAGAAAGATTTCTTTACGTTCAGAGGTTACGCATCCTTCCTAAACATATCCTGCTTACAGAGCTGATATATTTGGTACATTGTGTCACTGAGCTAAACAAAAATCTCTCTCTAGTCTGGACTCCAGGCTAAATCACCAATGAAATAATCTGTTTTTATGAAGAGGTGAGCAGAAGCCTAGACAGAGGGGCCGCTGTGGATTTAGTGTTTTTGGACTTTGCAAAGGCATTTGACACTGTCCCTCATAGACATCTAATGGGTAAATTAAGGACTATAGGTTTAGAAAATATAGTTTGTAATTGGATTGAGAATTGGCTCAAGGACCGTATCCAGAGAGTTGTGGTCAATGATTCCTTCTCTGAATGGTCACCGGTTATAAGTGGTGTACCCCAGGGTTCAGTGCTGGGACCACTATTATTCAACTTATTTATTAATGATATAGAGGAAGGGATTAATAGCACTATTTCTATTTTTGCAGATGACACCAAGCTATGTAATATAGTTGTCTATGGAAGATGTTCATGAATTGCAGGCAGATTTAAACAAACTAAGTGTTTGGGCGTCCACTTGGCAGATGAAGTTTAATGTAGATAAATGTAAAGTTATGCACCTGGGTACCAACAACCTGCATGCTTCATATGTCCTAGGGGGCGCTATACTGGCGGAGTCACTTGTTGAGAAGGATCTGGGTGTTCTTGTAAATCATAAACTCAATAACAGCATGCAGTGTCAATCAGCTGCTTCAAAGGCCAGCAGGATATTGTGGTGTATTAAAAGAGGCATGGACTCGCGGGACAGGGATATAATATTACCACTTTACAAAGCATTAGTGAGGCCTCATCTAGAATATGCAGTTCAGTTCTGGGCTCCAGTTCATAGAAAGGATGCCCTGGAGTTGGAAAAAATACAAAGAAGAGCAACGAAGCTAATTAGGGGCCTGGAGAATCTAAGTTATGAGGAAAGATTAAAAGAACTAAACCTATTTAGTCTTGAAAAAAGACGACTAAGGGGGGACATGATTAACTTATATAAATATATTAATGGCACATACAAAAAATATGGTGAAATCCTGTTCCATGTAAAACCCCCTCAAAAAACAAGGGGGCACTCCCTCCGTCTGGAGAAAAAAAGGTTCAACCTGCAGAGGCGACAAGCCTTCTTTACTGTGAGAACTGTGAATCTATGGAATAGTCACCGCAGGAGCCGTCACAGCAGGGACAGTAGATGGCTGCAAAAAAGGGTTTGATAATTTCCTAGAACAAAAAAGTATTAGCTCCTATGTGTAGAAATTTTTCCTTCCCTTTTCCCGTCCCTTGGTTGAACTTGATGGACATGTGTCTTTTTTCAGCCGTATTAACTATGTAACAGGATTAAAAGAATATTCTAAAATTGTGCCGTGCCTTTGAGTCTATAGTCCGACTTCTCAATACAAGTTAAATTATTTAGGGGTTATCTCAAAACTTTCAAGAGTAAAGTCAAGTGAATGCAATTATCACCCCTAATGGAAAAAAAAAATATGAATCCATGCAGTACAGGGAGATCCTGCTGGTGTGATCTTCATATCACCTATTTATATATTATAATGATGGTGAACAGCCTATGTACTGGCAGGAGCATTCTCACTCTACTCCTCCACATGTTCATTTCACCCTACAGCTGGAAAATAGGTTGTAATCTCCAATGGTGATGAGAGGATAAGACAGAATACATTTTTAGCTATAATACTTAGATATATAATAATATATTTATAATATATATAATACTAAAGTCCATGATTCTGCACCACCTTTTCCACCAAGCATTTATTTTTGCCTTTATAGTAATATACAGTAGGTTGTGTATGTTATCTTTACCCATATAGTGATGTATAATAAGTGTGTGTTTCCACCTTGTTACATGGCATTCTCCAGCCTTCCCTAGTTCTAGCTGGTTCCCCATATAATATTGATAAACCGGCTTAGCGCTGCGCAGGTACTGTGTTCTAGCAATTAGCCGGTCATCAGGAATCACTTGTATTCATTACGTAAATATCCTTGACATTTCCTTACCTTCTGAAACGTTGTAGTGGGGTGTCGGGGGAATCATCTGGTTTGGTTCGTACTTGGAGTATTTCTAGGCAGAGAAATATCGCAATTTGAACGCTCTGTTCCAGACTTTGCAGCAGTACCTAATATTCTGCTCAGCCAAGCCGAAATGAGGACGAGTCGTTCCGTCCCAAATTGCCTGTGACTACTGATAATTTGCTAAGCTTTATTGTCCTTTTTGTTTCACAGAATAGTATGTCGCAGATTACGCCAACAATCACAGATTACCCATAATACACCCATATTACCCATAATAAAACCTCCACTGTAAACCTAAAAAAATCAGGCACAGCCTTGGTCAATAATAGTCCATTAATGTCACGCTCACAGGGGTCCAGGAATAGACCTTGCAGTACTGCTATACTGCAGGGTTTCCTCCATGTCCCAGACAGCACAAGGACAGCTAAATAAACTCTACAACTTCCGGACCAGCTTAGTTTAGCAGAGATCTTTGCTGCAGTGCATTGTGGCAGATGTAGTTCACGTTCTACCTCTCACTACTGCACAGTACATGGTGCAAACATCACCCATGATGCCCTAAAACACTCCAAAAACTAAACCAATTCTGTGGTTAGAAATCTTGCAACCAGAGAGCTAACAGGAAATCAGCAGAACTACAGCTCTGGATGTAACTCGAGTAAAAGACATGATGAAACTTGTGATCAGAACGAGATAATTAAATTGTTGTTAAATGATGTGGAGCTATACTTTAAGGTTAATCCGTCTCTCTCTAGGTGGACCTACCATGACTTCTTCAATAGATACCGTGTGTTGATGAATAAGAGGGATCTTTCCCAATCTGACAAAAAAATTACCTGCAAAAACCTGATGGAGAATCTTATAAAGGTGACGGACTACCCCTGGTCCTTTGCTACTGTATTATTACAATATGTGGACGTATATAGAATTAGTGCAACCAAAAACCCTGAAAGCATTTACTTCAAAGGTCTTATGTACAACATATAGATACAATAATGCACCTTGTTATCTGTACGGGGTTGCGAGTCCTTGTTTCTGGGATCGGGGCACGAAGATAATTAGCAAGCGATATTAGTCACTTGATCATTATCTTTATAAATCAGCTGCACACTGATTTATAAAGATAATGATCAAGTGACTGTAATATCGCTTGCTAATTGTGCAGTGACATGTGCCAGACTCATGAGATGTGGTCGCGCTTGCTTGGGTACAAATGGACCCCCTATGATCAGCTCACCATTGGGTAAGCTAACTTTGGAAAAGCGGGTGTCTCAGATGGACAACCCAATGAATTATATGCTTTAAAGCAGGCGTGCACAACCAGTTCTGGTTCAAGGGCCATATTGTCATAATCGACCACTCTCAATGGCCGCAATAAAACGTAAAGGGGTTTTTCCATCTTAGACATTTACAGCATAGTGACAATCTATGCCATAGATGTCTGGGAATCCCAACTATAAGGAAAATGGGAGTCTCCTACTCCCCAGTTTCTGGCCACGCAATTCCAGCACACTGTACCCCTTTGTAGTGTCAGCCGCATAGTGCCCACATAACACTGCCAGCCACACAGTGCCCATCATTAGTACTTACCTGTCCCTGGTCCCGCTCTGCACACCGCTCTTTTTCTCTCTGACATGGAAGTTACATGCGAGCATCCACCAGAGGGTGCTTCCATGTGTCTTCCTTGACCTGCACTATTATCTATGATCAGTGTAGGGAAAAGAGAACGGAGCTGCTGTCCAATGATGACACAGTTGTCTGCATCCGAAGGATGCGGCTGTCTTTGTTCCAATAGTTGGGGTGCCGCACAGAACAGCATCGTGGGCCTCATGTGGCCCCTGGGCTACAGGTTGTTCGCTCCTGCTTTAAAAAAAAATATTATTTATTGCACAGTGCCATGTCAAATTAAAGCCCACTCCCCACAGCTCCTAGGGCCGTACGCCCATTGCTGCTAAGCCTTGCTCATATTAATCTAAAAAAAAATTAATATGACCGTCCAGAGGTTGGAGCAATAAATATATGTATGTGTGTATATATATATATATATATATATATATATATATAATAAATGCTCCGCTCTCATGCCATGTCCTGGTGCCATTGTCAGGTGCAATCTCAGAACATCAGACTAGAGGGCATTATAAGATGGGGGTGTCTAAAAGTGGAATTCCTCTTATACTTATTCTTACTGAAAATGTGACTCTATGTGAATGATTCTTCTGAACGGTGTATTGTGGTTTATTCAGGATCCAGACAAGTTCCAGTTCGGTCGCACCAAGATCTTTTTCCGTGCTGGGCAAGTGGCTTATCTGGAGAAACTGCGTGCTGATAAGTTCCGCGCCGCCACCATTATGATTCAGAAGACAGTACGTGGCTGGTTACAGAGACTGAAATATAAGAGGATGAAAGCTGCTGCCATTACCATCCAGAGATACACACGGGGATATCTTGCCCGCAGGTATGATTAGATTCACCTAACTTAACATAGATTATCCAGAGGTGTTGTGTCATACCAGCTGTATATACATTTATATCCCAGAAGATGCCAAGGTTATACCAGCATAGTCCATATTACTAAATACAAGAAGATATATAACCTATACCAGCTGTTCATATACATTTAAAAAAAACAGAAGATGCCCAGGTTATACCAGCTGTACATGTATAATTATATACCAGTAGATGGCCAGGTTATAGCAGGGTGCTCCATATCACTATATGCAAGAAGATGTATAACTTATACCAGCTGTACATATATAATTATATACAGAAGATGCCCAGGTTATACAAGTATATGGTCCATATCACTATGGAGATCCACGTATAACTTATACCAGCTGTACATACAATACTGTGCAAAAGTTTTAGGCAGTTGTGGAAAAATGCTTCAAAGTAAAAATAAGTGTGACCACCCTTTGCCTTCAAAACACATCAATTCTAGTTACACTTTCGTAAACGAGGCATATTATGCCTCGTTTTACGTCTGAAAATACGGCTACAATACGTCGGCAAACATCTGCCCATTCATTTGAAAGAGGTTTGGCGACGACCTGTCATTTACGCGTCGTCGTTTGACAGCTGTCAAACGACGACGCGTAAAATGACTGCCTCGTCAAAGAAGTGCAGAACACTTCTTTTAAATGTAATTTGAGCCGTTTTTCATTGAATTCAATGAAGAACAGCTCAAGATTACGGGCGTCAATGACGCCTCGCAAAATGCGAGGAGGAGCTTTTACGTCTGAAACGACGGAGCTGTTTTCTCCTGAAAACAGTCTGTCTTTTCAGACGTAAAAGCCACTTATCGTGTGCACATACCCTAAGGGTCGTTGTCTTGATGCAGAATAAATTTGGAGTCAATCAGACGGCTCCATGATTGTATTGAATGATGGATCCGTGAATCTGCCTGTATTTCTCAGCATTGAGGACACCATTACTCCTGATCAAATCCCCAACTCCTTTTGCTGAAATCCAGCCCCAAACTTCCAAGAAACCTCCACCATTCTTCACTGTTGCCTGCAGACACTCATTATTGTACCGCTCTCCAGCCCTTCAGGGAACAATCTGCCTTTTGTTACAGACAAAGATTTCACATTTTCACTCATCTGTCCAGAGCACCTGCTGCTATTTTTCTGCTCTTCAGTTCCTATGTTTTCGTGCATAGTTGAGTCGCTTGGCCTTGTTTCCACGTCGAAGGTATAGCTTTTTGGTCGCAATTCTTCCATGACGACCATTTTTGCTCAGACTTCTGCAAATAGTAGATGGGTGTACCTGGGTCCCACTGGTTTCTGCCAGTTCTGAGCTGATGGCACTGCTGAACATCTTTCCAATTTGAAGGGAAGTAAGAATGTGTCAGACAACCTAAAAGCGAACCAAAGAAAAGGGACATGAGCCTCAAAAAGTAGTATACCAATAATATACAAGAGTAAAAAAATCTTTATTGAATATAGTACATAATCACATAATACAGGATAAAAAAAGGAACCATACACGGAAGAGTTTAAACAGCAGGGTCAGATGGAACAGACCATGAGTACACAGAGTCAACCATCCAAAAATGGCTAAAGCACACGCTAAAATAAACCCACAGAGGAGAAGATAAACGTGGGCACAGGATAACCAAGACCCCACATATAATAAAATGCTGCCTAACTGATGAACAATGATAAATAGCTAGACTAGAAAAGCCCTAGTAATGGATAAAGGCATAAGTGGCCAGGGGACTAAACCTAACTCTAGCTAATATGCATATATAAGAAAAAGAGGCCAGCACATATCCTGGGACATGATGGAAAGCGGTGCAGAAGTACCAAAGTGAACGGATGAGTGAACGCCTCGACGCGCGTTTCGCCCTGTAGACCGGCTTCGTCAGGAGGCTTGGTGTGAGGTTTGTTTAGGTTGTTCAAGTAAGAATGTGTCGTCTGCTTCCTCAGTCGACCACTGGGTCTACGGTCCTCAATGTTAAACGTTTCTTTGTGCTTCTTCAAAAGAGCTTGAACAGCACACCTTGAACCCAGTGTGCTTTGAAATCTTTGCATGAGAGATACCTTGCTCTTGCAGTATACCGTATTTTTCGGACTATAAGACACAGTTTTTAGCAAGAATAAATCTTGCTAAAAAGTCCCCGCGTCTTATAGTCCGCAGTCAAGGGACCCGGTATCGCGGGACACCATGACCGTTTCATTACTTAGCCCCTTCCCGACCCATGATGTGCCGGCACATCATGGAGCTGGAGGGGGGTGATGTATGGAGCGGGCTCACGTACTGAGCCCGCTCCATACACTGCAGGTGTTCGCTTCTGACACGCTGCTCTAACGGCCAGGAACAGCAATTTCACAGGATATGTCATAAATGTCAGATAGATGCAGGTCCCACCTCTGGGACCCGCGCCTATCTCTAGAATGGGGCCCCCTAAACCCTATTCTAGCTTTCTGTGCTCTCCCGGCCACTTGATTACATGTGGAGCTACTGAAATAGCGTAACTCGCTGAGCTACGCTGTTTCCGTAACTCCCATAGAATTGAACAGTAGTTACGGAAACAGTGTAGCTCGCATGTTACACTGCTTCCGTAACTGTCATTCACTACTATGGGAGTTAGGGAAACAGCGTAGTTACGCTGTTTCAGTAACTCCACATGTAACCAAGTGGCCACTGGTTCAAGTCCCCTAATAAAATGTGTAAAAAAATAACAAAAAATGTTAGATACATTTTTAGGATTGTAAAAAAAAAAAACCTTTTCCCATTTTTCCCCAAGGACAATGTAATAAATAAAATAATTTCTTCCTGCCACAAAATAAGCCCACACACCGCTCGATCGATAAAAAAAAAATATAAAAAAAGTTTTGGCTCTCAGAATGTGGTGAAACAGAATAAATTATTTTTTAACAAATAATTTTTTTCCTGTTTTCTGTTGTCTAAAACCTGGGTGCATCTTATAGTCAGAAAAATACGGTAACTACCTTATGTCTTGTTGCTGTGCGCAGTCTTGCCATGGTGGACTTGTGACATAAAACTGTCTTCCACAACCTCACCTTTATAGCAGAGTTTGGCTGTTCCTCACCCAGTTTTAAGCCTCCTACACAGCTGTTTCTGTTACGGTTAATGACTGTGTTTCAATCTGCATGTGAAAATGATTATCATTATCCCCTGTTTGGTATAGTTGGTTAATCATACACCTGACTAATCCTACAAAATCCATGACTTTGCAAGTGTACCTAGAAGAATTGATGCTGTTTGGAAGGCAAAGGGTGGTAACACCAAATATTGATTTTATTTAGATTTCTTTTATGTTCATTCACGTTGTATTTTGTTAATTGATAAATAAAATACGATTACCACTTCTTATTTTTAGACCATTCTTACTTTTCAGCATTTTTCCACAAGTGCCTAAAACTTTTGAACAGTACTGTATATAATTTTATACTAAAAGATGCCTAGGTTATACCAGCATTGTCCATATCACTATATACAAGAAGATGTATCGCTTTACCAACTGTACATATATAATTATATACCAAAACAGGCCCAGTACTGTATATAATTTTATACTAAAAGATGACCAGGTTAAACTAGCATGTTCTATATCACTATATAGAAGATGGATAGCTTTACCAGCTATACATATATAATTATATGCCAGGGGATGCCGAGGATATTCCAGCGTGGTACACAGAATTATATACAAGAAGAAGCAATACTGACCACCGATAGGGCTGCACTTCCCGTTGTCGCATTTAACAAAAATAGACTCCGGGACATTTTCAATCAACCAACTATTAAACTGAATTTTTTTTCTTTCAGGTTGACCGACCATCTCCGCAAAACAAAAGCGGCCATCTGCCTCCAGAAACAGTACCGCATGATACGCATCTATCGCATCTACCAGATAATCCGAAGATCAGCTATCACTATCCAGTCCTTTACAAGGGGCATGTTTGATAGAAGAGCTTATCGGGAGGTACTGTCTTACAGACTGTTTGTTAATCGAATAGCCCTATGCTAGTTAACTTTGTGGCCTCCACTTTGAAGGTGATGGTCATACTGCAGTCTCCTCCAACTGTCGGCATGAATTTCATACTGTTGGCGGCTCAGTGACAATGCAACTCCTAGCCCCAGTTATATTGCTGTTAACTGCAACTTGACAATGCAGCCCAAATTAACAGGGTGGTGCCCTGCCGTGGGGTCAAGTCACTTTTCACTTAAAGGGAAGTGATAATGTGGCAGATCTATGCTACAGCTGGCACTTTACAGAGTTGCCCGCATCCTCCACCAACCTGAGATAATTGGTGAATTTTATTGTAGAGGGATATATACGTGAAGGTACAATAATCTGAAAATGACTGCATGGGTGATTAAAATAGCTACCAAATTTTTTTTTAAAGTGTAAGCATACCTTTCATTTATATTTACATATATATATATATATATATATATATATATATATACAAGAAAAAGAGACTGGAAGCAGCACTCAGCAAAAAAATGTGAATTTATTCACCCAACACAGCAACGTTTCACTTCCTCTATGGAAGCATTTTCAAGCGGAAGGAAGTGAAACGTTGCTGTGTTGGGTGAATAAATTCACATTTTTTTGCTGAGTGCTGCTTCCAGTCTCTTTTTCTTGGATATATGCATGAGGAGCTCGTCACTCCTTGATATTTTGAAGCTAGCACCAACCGTTTCTGGCTATTGACACAGTGCTGCTCCTATGTTTGGATCTTATATATATATATATATATATATATATATATATATATATATATAATTTTTTATGCTTTAATCAGTAGACTTTTGCAGTATATCTTTTAGTGGTATTTTACTCGCCTTCTAGCAGCCTGTATTCCACCTTCTACTGCTATCTGCAGGCTCTCTGTAAATATTCAGAAACCTTAAACAATGTGTCAATAGTAAGTCAGCAAAGTACTGTAGGCATAAAAGAGAAGGATACAACTGCAGTTGCTCTCTGTGTCTGTGAGACTGCATGCTGTGAGAGGGGAGAGGGAGCAGTAGTAGGGAGACATCTGATTGTTTCAGAGTTCCCTGCACAGTACTGTTTTTTTGTAGCAATAGGTATGAGTATGCCTTGAGGAGACTTCATGTCAAATTTTTGCTCTATTCTGGCATTTTAAAAATTATAAACACCCTACATACATTCCCATGATGCTTTGCTGAAGTGATGGCTACAGTCCTTTAATCATGTGACTTTCTATGATTTTGCAGCTCCTGTGTCAGCACAAAGCTAAAGTCATTCAGAAACATCTGAGAGGATGGATCGCCCGCAAGAATTTTGTAAAGTTCCGCTGTGCAGCCATTGTTATCCAGTGCTATTACCGCAGGATGATGGCCCGACGGGAGCTGAAACAGCTGAAGATTGAAGCCAGGTCGGCAGAGCACTTTAAGAAGCTGAGTGTGGGCATGGAGAATAAAGTGGTGCAGCTGCAGAGGAAGATTGACGAACAGGTAAATAGGGTTACAGTACTAGTAAAATCTAGAAGAGTAGGTAATATAGGGCATAAAATAGGCTCACCTTTTAGGGTTGTGCTATAGCAGGCACAGCCCTGGGAGAAACATGTGGCTATTAGAATATAATGGTCCACAGCTGCTGCTCCTTCCTTGTGCCGGATAACACTGCCGGAAAAAGCCAAACACTGCACTCGGCTACCTACGGCGCTCCCATAGACAATGAATGGAGCGGCAGTGCGCATGAGCGACTTGCCGCTTGGTTCAAACTTGGGGTTTGGGCAACTTCGTGCTCCCCGTTATCGTAAATGGTGGGGGTCCGAGCTGTCGGACACCCACCGATCAGCAAATTACCCCTTACCCTATGGATAGGGGGTAACTTGCTGTAACCAGCATACCCCTTTAAAGCCTGTGGACTGGAGGGCAATGAAACGCATTGGGTTATGATTTACAATAGCAGCTGCCCCCTCTCTTTGTGACATTGTGCGGTACATTCTCATATATATATGGAATATGCAGCAATTTACAGTCCTTCTTTTCACAGCGGAACCGGCTTTGCAAGATTGACCGCCCAGACTTGGTATCTGATATTATTTTCTATTGCAGCAGTCCTCTGGGGATAACCTACCTCATTTGTTGTATGCAGGGTACGCTGAGCTCTCTGCTTTTTTTTGGCACCAAAATACTTTAAAAAAAGATGCTTTTATCCACAAAGCAAAAAAAAAATGGATTTGTTTTCTTTTAACTTTGCCTTTTAGGCTATGTTCACACTGCGTTTGCACCGTAGGCTCGGCATATTAACCGGGAAAGCACCTGGGGTGCATATGCCAAACATCTCTATAGGGTGCCATTCACCCGTATGCCAAAAGAGTGCCCCTTTGCCATACGCCAGGGATGTATCCGTCGTCATACATTTTTATTTTATTGTGTGGAATAGCGTAGTCTATTACGCTATTCAATACAGAGGAATCCAGTTAAAAAATTTATCCTGCGCAGAATTCATTTAATACAATGGGACCCTTTGGGCAACATATGACATTGTATGCCTATTCAGTGCCATATGTCGGAGATTTTTGTCAAAGGTGTAAGTTTGAAAATTCTGCCTATGTACACCTCTGACAGGTTTAAACGTGGCGTGAACAGTTATTATAGTATTTATCTGTATAAGGAGATGAGTTGCAAATTGTATCATTAAATTGCTTAAAGGGAATGTGTTACCAGAAAATGACCTATTGTTTAGATTCATGTCTTATATTAATCATATTTTTAAGAATTTTAGTTTTTTTTTAATGTTATTATCCATGTTTAAAAATAATCCTGAAATCTTGCAGTTCTCAACTGGCCACTGAGCCTCACAATCTAGCAGGATCCCTATGCGCTGACTAAATGAATGGAGAGAAGTGTATGACGCTGATTGGTCAGCGTCATACACTCCTCTGTACAACGCCCACTTGGTCAATAGTAAAACACACCCAGTTGTCCATTAAGAAACTAATTAGCATAAAGCTAAAATTGCTAATAACGTGGTGAAAATAGATTGGTTTTTTTAAAAATAAAAAGCACTGCTGTCACCTACATTACAGCGCCGATCTCCTTATGTAGGAGATAGGGCACTTATAATGTGGTGACAGAGCCTCTTTAAGGCAATTTTACACCGGCCAATGCAGCGAGTGCCGATCGAGACATAGTTGATTGGCGCTCGTTTGCTCCTGTCACACGGAGCCATGGATGGGGACGAGCAGTCGTTACTCCGATCGCTCGTCCCCATACGTTATTATCATGTCGGCAGCGCGTCTCCCTGTTTACAGGGAGATATGCTGCCAACGACGATAATATTTAACTTTTTAAAAATGATACGTTCAGCAGATGATAGAGCGTTTGCTCGTTCATCTGCCGATCGCTGCCCTATTAACACAGTGCAATTATCGGCAACGAGCGTTCTATGAACGCTTGTCTGCCCGCTAATCGCCCAGTGTAAAACTCACTTTACCCAGAGGCGTACCTAGGTTCTCCAGCACCTGGGGCAAAGATTCAGTTTGGCGCCCCCCCCCCCACCAACCTCTTTCCGACATCTCCTTTCCCCTCGCCGTGTTTGTTTTCTCTACCAATCGACGTGTCATTTATTTTTATGTAACGCGAGTATAAAAACATTTGTAGATTTTACAAGCAATATGGTTCTATACACAACACCAGAACCAAGCTCAGTACATATATACAGCCCCAGAAGCAAGCTCACTACATATATACAGCCCCAGAACCAAGCTCAGTACATAAATACAACACCAGCACAAATACAGCTCAATTTAGTGCAACCCCTGCCGTATAGGTGTGTACGGCATAAAACTACAGCTCCCAGCATGGCCCGAACAATGATAAGGATATGCTGGGAGATGCCGTTTCACAAAAATAAATCCTATCATAATCATACCACCATCATCTCCCTGCAGATCGTACAGTGACTACATTACTGATTAGAGGCAGAATAAACATTTACATTAGGTGACTCACCGGTGACGTCTCAGATTCTAGTTCTTTCTCTCCATCCGGTCCAGACCTCTATGATGACTTCTCCCGGCCCATTTCTGCAGTTTGCCACTCACATGTCTTCAGCTTCTCACTTTTCCAACATTTCTGCACCTATAAATAAATATAAAGTTATCATTATACCACACACTACGCCCCTAAATAGAATAGCGCCATACACTGCGCCTCTAATTATAATAGCACCATACACCGTGTCACGCACACACACACACACTGTGCCCCCTGTAGATAGTGCCTGCCATAGAGCCCCTGTAGATAGTGCCTGCCATAGAGCCCCTGTAGATAGTGCCCCCATATAGACCACCCCTGTATATAGTGTCCCACAAATAACTCCCCCTATAGTGCTCTACAGATAGCCCACACCTGTATATAGCCCCCTGTAGATATAGCCCACCCCTGTATATAGTACTCTACAGATAGCCCAACCATGTATATAGCCCCCTGTAGATATAGCCGACCCCTGTATATAGTGTTCCACATATAGTCCACCCCTGTATATAGTGTTTCACAGATAGCCTACCCCTGTATATAGCCCCCCTTGTACATATAGTCCACCCCTGTATATAGTGCTCCACTAGATAGTCCACCCCTGAATATAGTGCTCCACAGATAGCCCACCCCTGTATATACTATATACAAGGGTTGGCTATCTGTGGAGCACTATATACAGGGGTGGACTATATGTACAAGGGGGCTATATACAGGGGTGGGCTTTCTGTGAAGCACTATAGGGGGAGCTATTTGGGGGATACTATATACAGGGGGACTATATACAGGGGGACCATATCTACAGGGGGACCATATCTACAGGGGGGCTATACACAGGGGTGGGCTATATCTACAAGGCGGCTATATCTACAGGGCTGGGCTATATCTACAGGGCTGGGCTATATCTACAGGGCTGGGCTATATCTACAGGGCTGGACTGTATCTACAGGGCTGGGCTGTATCTACAGGGCTGGGCTGTATCTACAGGGCTGGGCTGTATCTACAGGGCTGGCCTATATCTACAGGGGTGGGCTATATCTACAGGGGTGGGCTATATCTACAGGGGGGCTATATACAGGGAGTGGGCTATATCTACAGGGCTGGGCTATATCTACAGGGCTGGGCTATATCTACAGGGGTGGGCTATATCTACAGGGGTGGGCTATATCTACAGGGGGGGCTATATACAGGGAGTGGGCTATATCTACAGGGGGTGGGCTATATCTACAGGGGGTGGGCTATATCTACAGGGGTGGACTATATCTACAGGGGTGAGCTATATCTACAGGGGGCTATATACTATATAGCCCTCTGTAGCTATAGCCCACCCCTATATATGGTGCTCCATAGATAGCCCACCCCAATATATAGCCCCCCTGTAGATATAGTCCCCCTGTAGATATAGTCCCCCTGTACATAGCCCACCCCCTGTAGAAATAGCCCCCCCTGTAGATATAGCCCCCCTGTAGATATAGCCCCCCTGTAGATATAGCCCCCCTGTAAATATAGCCCCCCTGTAGATATAGCCCCCCTGTAGATATAGCCCCCCTGTAGATATAGCCCCCCTGTATATAGCCCAGCCCTGTAGATATAGTCCCCCTGTATATAGCCCAGCCCTGTAGATATAGTCCCCCTGTAGATAGACACCCCCCCCCCCCCGGAGATACAGCCGCACAGTTCTATTATAATTTTTTAAAAAAATATTCAAACTCACCTTATTCCCGCTCCCACGCCGTCCGGCAGCCATGGAGACCTGCTCTCTTCTGCGCAGGTCTCCAGGGGGTTGAACACAGCGTCTATGAAAGGCGCTGATTGGCTGGGCAGGATGACTTTCCCTGTCAGTCAGTCAGCGCCTTTCATCGACGGAAGCGTCACTGGTACAAAACGTACCAGTCGCTTCATTTGTGGAAAGGCGCCTGAATGGCCGGGCACGGAACGTGCCCGGTCATTCATTGCTTCTAATTGTACCTGTGTCCTTGCGACACAGGTACAATTATAGTGAAGGAGGAGGGGGCGCTGGCGCCCCCCTCTGAACTGCGCCTGGGGCACGTGCCCCGCTTGCCCCCCCCCCCCCCCCAGCTACGCCCCTGCTTTACCCTTCCTATTCTGTAGAGATCACTTCTCATTATCATCACAGGCAGCAATACAATGAGAGGTAACACCAAAATGTATATATTCAGTAGATAACACAGGATCTACCATTGACAATAAGTGATGGACACAACTCCCCTCCTCCCCCTTCCTGGTCACAGAGCGTTCCTAGAACACTTTCCCATAGAAGTCAACGGGTCAGCTCCAGACTATTGTTTCCTATGGTCCATGTGGCTGCTGTAAAGCAGAACTCTAAGTGCTGTTCACAGCAGCTCAGGCAAGATGGCTGCCCCAATAATCATGTACAGAAAATAGAAACAAAAAATCTACCATCAGAAAATAAAAATAGACTAGAAAAAAAGAATAAGTATCTGGCTTTAAGTAGTAAAAATAATCTAGGGTGATAAAATGCCTTTAAAATGGTTGTAAAAATAAATGCAGTTCCTCCAGAAAAAAACAAAACACACTTGTAATGGGAATGGGAACTACTTTTAGCCCCATGCAATTAAATTCACATTTTAATGTACCCATATTTCAGCCAAAGCCATATGAATTACTCTGCGTCTAGACTGTAAATGAAGCAGTTCTCTCTGCCTCTAACACAGCAGGAACAGCCATTACCAAATGTACAGAGCTGTGCCTGGTTAACAATAAAAGGGACGCATCGCTCTCTCTTTAAAGAGGCTCTGTCACCAGATTTTGCAACCCCTATCTGCTATTGCAGCAGATCGGCGCTGCAATGTAGATTACAGTAACGTTTTTATTTTTTAAAAACGAGCATTTTTGGCCAAGTTATGACTATTTTTGTAGTTATGCAAATGAGGCTTGCAAAAGTCCAAGTGGGCGTGTTTAAAAGTAAAAGTCCAAGTGGGCGTGTATTATGTGCGTACATCGGGGTGTGTTTACTACTTTTACTAGCTGGGCGTTCTGATGAGAAGTATCATCCAGTTCTCGATGTCTACTTACCTGCAAACGCTGATGCTGCTGCAGAATCAACTGTAGCCTCTGGTGCCGATGTGTCCTCGCTCGTCTGACACGATGCAGGACCTGTGAGTGACGTCACAGCGTGATCTGCCAGAAGCTGGGCGTTGTGAAGAGAAGTGGATGATACTTCTCATCAGAGCGCCCAGCTAGTAAAAGTATTAAAAACGCCCCGATGTACGCACATAATACACGCCCACTTGGACTTTTACTTTTAAACACTCCCACTTGGACTTTTGCAAGCCTCATTTGCATAACTACAAAAATAGTCATAACTTGGCCAAAAATGCTCGTTTTTTAAAAATAAAAGCGTTACTGTAATCTACATTGCAGCGCCTATCTGCTGCAATAGCAGATAGGGGTTGCAAAATCTGGTGACAGAGCCTCTTTAAGTCAGCTAATTGGTGGAGGTTTTTGGAAATCGGCCCCGACCTATCTGATATTTATGGTGTATTCTAACTATAGACCATCAGTATTATAGTACCGAAAAATGCTCCCTCAACTCCTTCCATAAATGTAATGCTAGAAAAGAAAAACTTTCACCTCTCGTCGCTCTAGTCCTGTTGAAGGGTGGCTATTTTGTGCACTCTCCATTGGTGGATCCCCACATATTAATACGTGTAGTCAGCCTTTGTAGTGAATACGAGTAATGCGGGGCAGATCTCCACAAGAGCTTTGTTATGCAATAGACCAAAGATATTCACAATGGGAAAGGTGTGAAACTGGTGCAATAATGGTTTCAGACACACAAAGCATTGTGTGCCCTCCCAGGTCTGTATTTTGCAGTATTTAGCCTCGTGACTATTATGCTCGTCTTCCTCTCTTGGTGTCTAATGATCCCTGTCTGTTTTGTTTAGAACAAAGAGCACAAAGACCTGAAGGAACAACTTGCTTCCGTAACGTTGACGCGCACTACAGAAGTGGAAAAGCTGCAGAAACAGCTGGAGAAGCAGCGGCAGAACCAGCAGGATGACAACCAGCTGAGCAGCTTACAGGAGGAGATAGAAGCGCTGAGAGCGGAACTGGCCAAGAGCAAAGACGAGCGGAAGATCACGGAGGACTTGTATATGAATGAGAAGCAGCAGCTGCAACAGGTGACTGTCCATGTCTAACTACTACTAACTGTACTACAACTCTCAGTACAGTCAGGTGCCACAAGCAATGCACCAGAACGGGGACCATAATTCATTGCAGGATAATGGGAAGACTGTGCGTTATTATGGTCTGTTGGCATACTTCCCAACCGTCCCATATTCAGCAGGACAGTCCCGGATTCCGGGGGTATATCCCGCTGTGAACTGTATCTGCGTCCTCAGGGCGCAGATACAGTTGAACCCAATGCTGAAGCAGGGAACTATCAGCTCCCTGTTTCAGATTCAGAATTAGTTCAAAGCGGAGGAGCTCCCCGGGCACAGCGCTACTTTAAGCGCTGTGCTCGGGAAGCCCTTGACGTCACTGTCCATATATGGACAGTGACGTCAGTGGCTACTGATTGAACGGAATACCCGTTGCCGATGATCTGGCCAGGGATTCGGCTCCTGGAGGAAACTCCTGAGGTCACTGTCCATATATGGACATTGACGTCAGGGGCTCCTCCTTTAGCAGAATCCCCGCCAAGAGTCGGCAACAAGGAATCCGCTCAAGGAGTAGCCACATATATGGACAGTGACCTCAGGAGTTTCCACTAGGAGCCGAATCCCCGGCCAGATCATCAGCAACGGGGATTTCGCTCAATCAGTAGCCGGCTTATGCTCTGGTTGGGGATTGCGCTCCTAGAGGGAGTACCAATGGCGCTATCTACAGGGGGGAGGCACTGTCTTCAAGGGGGGGTGTGGCACTATCAACATGGACACTGTGGTACTATATAGGAGCACTATCTACATGGGCACTGGCACTAGGGGCAGCTAGGGGGGCATTATACTGTATGGGGTCATCTGTGTTGGCTTTATACTGTATGGGGGCATTATACTGTATGGTGGCAGCCATGGAGCATTATACTGTATGGCGGAAGCTAGAGGGCCTTATACTGTGTGGGGCATCTATTTGGCATTATACTGTGTGGGAAGCGCTATGGGAGCATGTTACTGTGTGGGCTGAACCGGGTGTGTATAGGCGGGAAATGGGTGGGATTAGAGGCATGGCTTAAAAGAAAAAACATTACGCGCGCCGCATCGGTTGGCCCTCTTTTTGAAAGTTGGGAGGTATGCTGTTTGGTAATACCGCAGTTAGGAGTATTGATTATTTTCAGATATAACTATGTGGCCCCTTACTTACAGGAATTATCCCTGAAGGGCTCTCTGTTATCTCTATGCCAGAGAGGCAGATACAAAGAGTGTCTCTCGCTCTGGAGGACCTGTCCTGTATTAAACAGACAACCCATTGATTTGAATGGTTACTGTGAAATTCTTAATTTCACCTGTGGTGGCACTGCAGAGAAATTGAACACTTACTGCCAGGTTTCCCCACAGAATACAGCTGATCGCTGGGGGTCCCAGCAGAGGGAGACTCTGATCAGCTTTTTGTCAATAGACCCTTCTAACAAGTATGGATTGTCCAAAGTAGAAAACCCCTTAAAAACAGATCTGCTGATTTTACAACTTCGTTTTCGAGCAGCCTGTAGTCCCCATTTGCAGGCTCTCTGTAAATGTTCACAAACCTCCTCAGTCAACAAATAATCTATCTAGGGTAATATAGTAATTGGAAGAGGGTTGTAGCTCCAGCTTTTCTCTCTTCCTCATTGTTTATGAGATTGCTGTTAGGCCCCATGCACACGACTGTAAAAAAATCTCTGTAATTGTGGACCGTAATACGGTCCGCAATTACTGACCCGCCCGGTTCTATTGTCCGCGGACACCTTTCCATATCGCTACGGATAGGTGTCTGTGCCGTAGAACTGTGCCGGGAATCATGGAGCATGTCCTACTTTTCGTTTTTTACGGGCCGTGCCCCCTTACTTTGTATGGGAGAACGGCCCGAAAATGTGGGCTGCGGCCGTCGGCGGCCGGCCGTGCCCGCAATCGCGGGCTGTGATTACGGGCATGGCCGTGTGCATGAGGCCTAAGAGAGGAGGGGTAGCAGTCTCAGGGAGAGATCTGATTCGCTCAGGGTATACAGCACAGCTCTCACATCACACCAGGAAGAGCCTACCACTTCATAGCATATGAGAGAATATGTATATTTAAAGAAACCAGCAGAGGGCAGAAAAAAAAAAAGTATTTCTTGCTGCACTACATCTAACATAAACCTGCAGCTGTTTTTGTATTGATGTGTACAGTTTAAAGCATTAAAGCTTACCTAACTTTTCAGGAGACTTTGCACTATTTCTGCCCATTATATGACTTTTATATCCTGCATTATTTAGCAGTTTTCCCCTCTGCAGGCTCTCTCTCTAACTCTGTTGTCTCCAAGCTGGTGAGCGGAGTCTAATTGCTTCATGTTTTCCATAAACTGCACATACAGAGGATGAGAATCCTGCTCTCCCTTCTCTATCTATCACATATATAGAAGCTGCAGCAGCATGGAGGACATTATAAACCAGTAATGAGCAGTGTAGCTGAGAATCCAACACTGGGGTGACATAGAAATCTTAACAGCAGCCTGCGTCTTTCTCACTTTGCTCCTGCTTCCTCTCCCTGCTCACCCCTTTCCGTCCATAGACTTACATGCAGCTTGTGTTGCTGAGTTACACTCTCTCTCTCTCTCTCTCTCTCTCTCTGCTCCCTCCTCCTGCTCTCCATCCCCTCTCCATAGACTTGTATTGCTGGCAGTGAATTGACATATCCCCACTTTCTGCAGCCCGTCAATTCTGCTCTGTAACCAGGGACAAACTTTGCTTGACAACAGGGAGTGGACAGCAGATTACAGGAAGGGAGACACCTAGTGGCAGTAACTTCACACAAAATTTACATGGATAAAACAATTAAATTTTAAAAGTAAATTACAAAGTTGTTCTATATCAGTTATACTACTAGATTGGAATAAATTGTTTGAAAAGTTGACATTCATTTAAGGATATTTCAATATTCGCATAACAAGAAAGCGTCAGCAGGTTGAATATTTCCACTCCGGTCTTGGACTTTTGTGTACTAACTGTTCTCATTGTTTGTTACCCAGAGAATCTCTGAGCTAGAAGACGAAAACACTCAGTTAAAAGAAGACAATGAAGAACTTAACAAACGAAACCTCATCCGCACTGAAGGTATCAAATTTATTGGATTCTTTTTTCTTTCCCATTATAGTTAGTAGGAGGCATTTCCTCTTCAGCATATTGAGGCTTCTTATGTTGACTTTTGCATTGTTCAGAGCATCCGTCGCAAATTCAGATTTGACAGGTACAAAAGCAGTGTATGTAGCGCTATTCTTCTCGTGACAGATTCTACTATGTCAGTGGGGTCTGTCGGGCACCAGAGGAATCTGTCATATGATGGATCCAGCTCTGCCTCCTTGCTTCCGTTCTAAGCTACAACACAGATGTGAACAGAGCTCTGGACTCGCAGCGACTTCCCTTAGCCCAGAGACCTTAGTGATCCAGCAGTTTTTAAAGGTTCGATCCCAAAGGCTTTTTCAGGTCACCTATTCCGTCTATTGTTTACACTGAACATCATTGCAGTCCTCCAGCTTGGAGACATGGACTCAATCAGGATTTAGTGGAGATATACAGTAGTCCAGTCAACTCCTGCAAGCAATGATCAGCTTCAGCTTTACTCCTACAATGCATTTTTGTAATTCTTGCACATTGCACAAAAATGTCAGCCTCTACTGTATCCAAAAGTGTTTAAAGGGTTCTGGTGAACTCTGCAAACCTTTTATTTATGTTAGGGAGGAAGAAGAGGACATTTGACAACCCCCTTCCCGTACACTTGCTGCAGGCAAGGGGGAAGTTGTCAGGCTCTCTAGGAAGCAATGCAGTTAATAATTGTAGTCGGTGTTGACCTCGGGAAAGTAGAAGTAGATCTTTGGCTAAATATTGTAGAGGGACGTAAAGGAGTAATCATCAGTTTGTTTTCGATGTTTTCGGGTTGGTTTGGGTTTTCTGTTGTGTTGGACGTCGCAGTGTACGAGAGATTTTCCATGTCTCTCAGATGGGAAGGTCACATGGATGTGTGGTTCTATGACATTATAAATGATCAGCCTTGAACTCTATCTGACTTGTTCCTATTTAAGATGAGCTTACACAGAGTGCACTCAAAGAAAATCAGGAAATCCAGAAGGATCTGGAAGAAGAGAGAGCACGCTACCAGAACTTAGTGAAGGAATACACCAGGCTGGAGCAGAGATATGACAACCTGCGGGAGGAGGTCACCATCATCAAGGTCAGTTAGGGCTTTGACAATGCACAACCAGAAGAGTACTAAAATCATGCATAAGTCAAGGGGCAGGGCGACTGAGGCAATTTACTTACATGGGTTGTTGAATTTAGAAAGCCCATTTTCATACACCCTAATAGGGAAGGAGGATCCTCTGGTCAGAATCCTTATTTTTTGACCAGATCAGCTACAAGAAGTCTATTGCTCTGGAGGACCTGTCCTGTATTACACAAACAACCCATTGATATGAATGGGCACTGTGTAATGCTTAATTTCTCCTGTGGTGGCACTGTAGGGAAATGTAACACTTACTGTGAGGTTTTCCCGGCAGGAGGAGACTTTGTCATCAGCTTATTGTCAAGGGACTTCTCTAAGAAGTAGGGATTTTTCAAAGTGAATAACCCTTCTAGAGGGGTTATCCCACTATAAACATTGGTGCTAAATCGATTAGCTTGATGGACGTCCACCTAGGTCAACGATCTCAGACAGCTCCACTGAGTGAGTTGATCATAAGAGTCCAGCTGCTGGTTCCCGGTGTCCATAGGGTAAATATAATAGATGGTCGCTATCACATAACAAATATTTAACCCTATTGATCATGTGATTGGCTCTAAAGCTGCACATGACCCATAGAGTGGGACTCCTCTCTGTCTGGGACTCCTTCAAGCATAATTTGCAATTGCAACAGGAAAGTTTTAGGCGATCTAATCTCCTCTTCTATAGAGCAATTCATAAAATAAGAGATAATCCCAACATTATCTAGACCAGTGATTCCCAGTCAGGGCTTCCCCAGAAGACCGCAAAAGCATTCACTTTTTACTGCAAGGATGGCAAGCTCTGCCTATAAACTAATTTTTCTGGGGTACTCCCATGGTAAGAAGGTTGGGAATCACTAGTTCAGAGGAGCTGTACACCCCACTCTGTTAAAATAAAAAATGTTAAAATGGTGGAACAATGGAAGTCCACCTTTAATTGGGTACTTTAAGGGCTTGTCTAGAATTAGAAAAACATGGCTTCTTTCCTCCAGAAACAGCACCACGACTGTCAATGGGTTGTGTCTGGTATTGCAGATTAGCTTCATTGAAGTGAATAGGGTTGAGCTGCAACCTGTGGACAGGTGTGGTGCAGTTTTTTTTTAAAAAGCCGTAATGTTTTTCTAATCCTGAGTAACACTTTTAATCAGACCGGACATTTTATAGTTAAAATTGGCTTTCTACACAGCATAGTAGTTCCTCCAAATTGGCAATTTACTGTCTTTATCTGTATTGTAGCAATCACCGGGACATCGCAGAAACCCATCTAACCAAAGCAGCCTGGAGTCTGATTCCAACTACCCCTCGATATCCACCTCCGAAATTGGAGACACGGAGGATACCGTTATGGAGGTGGAGGTAAGAACATTACAATACACCTTACAAATGTGTTCATGTTCACAGGGGTAGGAATAGTTCTGCAAGACTACACATCAAGTCGAAATAAGCATAGGTAGCTACTATAAAATATAAGAAAAAATAAACGGTATGTAGAGACCCACAGTATACAGTAACTGGAAGAGCCCCTAAAGAATCCTCCAACAGTAAAACAATAGTATGCACAGCAATGAAAAAAGATGCATAGGAAATATACCAAAATCCGCACACCATGAGTTAATGTCTACTGAAAAATGTGTAGATCTTAACAGCATCATCGTTGGCTGTCTGTGCTCAAAGCGTTCAAATGGAGAAAACGTAGACGCTAGGCCAGCGTTGGTCTGTGGAAAGAGGAGACCGTCGTAGCCATCCCTATCTCACCCTAAGTTACTGTATACTGGAGGTAGTTACTGTATACTGGAGGTCTCCACATACCGTTTATTTTTTCTGTTTGTCCTGTGAGTCTATACACCTGATTTTAGGGGTATGTATTAAATGTTATATTTTATAGTATCTACCTATGCTTATTTCGACTTTCTGTAATATTGAGGTAACTTTCCGTGCGTGTGCGTGTGTTTTCAATTTTGACTTCTAAATCCTTACAGGAAGTTGGTCTAGAAAAGGCTGCCATGGACATGACTCTGTTCCTGAAGCTCCAGAAGAGGGTGAGGGAGCTCGAATTGGAGAGGAAGAAGCTGCAGAACCAACTGGACAAGAAAGAACAACAAGAAAATAAAAAATCTCAGGTAACATTGGACATTCGTATATCTTTCTTGGCAATTTCTCGCAACATCATGGAATTTAACCGGTTGAGGACTGCCCACTCTATATATTGGATGCGGGATTAAGCTTGTTGCCCGAGCGATTGGGCAGCTGAATGTCTGGTGCCTGGCAGTCCGAGACTACCAGGGACCCTGGATGAGCGCTCAATGAGCATTGTGTACAGAATAGAGGTATTGGTCCCGGTGGCCATTTTACTAGTCAAATGATCACCAGGATGCCAGTAGTAGGAGGTCTAACTAAACCCAGCACAGACCAAACAGTGACAATAGTCACTATCACAAGGCTGCACAGCGCTAGTTACAGAGGAAAAGAATAGTTAAAAGAAGAATAAATGAAATAATAAAGTCCCCCAAAGGTCTATTCTGATCTTTTGATAGACCGGTCATAATGATAAAACATAAAAGTTAAAAAAAAAAATACACAAAAAATACCTTGGCCCCTGTAATGTATCAAAATTTATGGTAGACAATGACTATCATAAATAAAAAGTTTATTTTAGGGTAACACTATTTTATTACCATAAAAAAAATAGCTAAAATTAAAACAAAACATTTTGTTTTAAAAAAATAAATGTATCCTTTAAGCCTCAAAATGCGAAAAAAGAAAAAATTACGTGTATAAAAAAACCTGCACTGATCAAAAAAAATATTGCAATAATCACATCGCTAGCCCAACAGACAAGACCGTTTGACCGTTTTTAAGTGCTAAAAATGGCAAATAACGGTGCCTAGCCCTGAAACAGGATGAGATTTGATTTTGTAACTACTTATGTTTTCCTCATCATGATTCGTTTCTTGCTGTCTGCTATCCAATGGCGATGTCCTTCTGATGTCACATGACCACATTGTCCCTGTCTCAAAGTAAACTGGACATATGGATTCAGGGCATGGGTAGGTGCTCGGAGGCAGGAACAAATGGACTTAGGCCAGCGGGGTCAGAACCGCAACATCCTGGAACCCCCTTTAAGACTAAATAAAGCGACCTACTAACATGCCCTAGAAAGTTGACATTAAGGAAGTTCCCCTCCAAACAATTTCCAAAATAAAGGGGCTACCTAAAATAAGGTGGAAATGCTCTGAAGACACAAGTACTTATTTTCTAGTAATCTGTATGTCTATGCTAATTTCCTTATATATTATGCAGCCAAGTGTAATATTATCCTCTGTGTATCCAGGTCATTGAGACAGTGAATGACACAGACCGTGACACAGACATCGCCTACAACAACCTGAAGGTAATGAAGCAGATACTGTACACACGCTTTTCCTCTTGCGTCCACCCTAAAGTTTCTATGTTCACGGATCTACTTAAAGGAGTTGTCCAGTTTAGAAAACACTTTTTCATCTACCCTATTAGGAAATTCTGAGTTAATAAAGGGGGGTCCTCTGTTCGGGATCCTCATCTCTTGGCTAGAGTAGAGAGCAGTTACAAAGAGTGTCTCTCTCTCTGGAGGACTTCTCCTGTCCTGCATTACACAGACAACCCATTGATATGAATAATCACCGTGTATTGCTAAATTTCTCCTGTGGTGGCGCTGCAGGAAAATTGAACACTTATTGCCAGGTTTCCCCACAGATTACAGCTGATCACTGGAGGTCTCAGCAGGGGGACACAACTTCTTTTCAAACAGAAAAAGCTCCTATGTCTAGATCAGCGTTTCCTAACCAGGGTTCCCTGGTTTCAGGGAATCCCCAGAGGACAGGGCTGTCACTTCTCCAGTCGGGAAGGCACACCTATTTCAGCCTGCTCAAAGATGCTTGGCATGGAGACAGGCAAAGCAGTCAATATATCTTGGCCAGAATATAGATTATAGAATGCTTTACCTGACGCTTAATGGACAAGCATTTCCTATACAGGAAGAATAGCCTACAGGATGGTTAAAAGGATTTCCACCCAAACTGTTAACTTGGCCATATATTAGTAAATCTGAAGTTAGATCAATATATTAGTAAATCTGAAGTTAGATCAACAGCATTGATAATTGTGTTTTATTTACTTACAGAGATATTTGCATTTTTTTATATTGTTGTGGCTGATATTTTTGCTAACGTTGCAACGGGAAGGGCTGCCATATTGCTTGTCACCTTTGAATTAGCTTCTCAGAAACTGATGGTAATATTATTCCTTTGTTATAAATTGAACATGCTGACAGAATGACCTTTTACCATTGTTTTGTGAGAAGCTAATGCAAATGTCACAACCAAAATGGCTGCACTTTCTGTCGTCATACTTAAACATATTAGGCAGATAGAGCAAAATTAGAAGAAAAAACAAACAAGGGTATTAATTAGGGCTGGGCAATTATGACCTAAATCAAAATCACGATTAATTGAACATGTAACCTCGATAACGATTATTTAGGCCACACCCCTTTTTGCATACTACGTCCCCTATTTGCATTCTATGCCATTGAATTAATATTTATCCACTGAGCCTGCTGTATACTACTGTATATAATATACCCCCTAATATTGCTCCCACACAGTATAATGCCCCCATAGATGCACCCCACACAGTATAATGACCCCCATAGCTGCCCCCACACTGCATAATGCCCCCACAACTGCCCCCAATAGTGCCTGATAAAAATAATAATATACAAACTCGCCTAACCCCGTTCCAATGACGAGTGGAGGATGCTCCTCTGGTCTGTGCAGCTTGGCGCAGACAGGCGCGGTACCGTCACTGCCTCGTGTCCAGCAATACATACTTAATGGTAGAGCAGAGACCTTACGGTCCCCTGCTCTACCATCGGGTTCAACTGTATCCTGAAGATGCAGATTCAGTTTAAGCCGGGAGAAAATAATGGATAAATCCGAAATTCGCAAGATGACGTCTATTAATTGCGCTGAATTTCGAATCCGATTTATTTTTCTATTTAATTGCCCAGCCGTAGTATTAATACAATCATATTAAGTCATTCGTATAGATTAAACTATTGATTTAGCATTAATATGTAATTTAGGAATGTATATACTACAAGTCTCTGTGTCATAGAATAAGACTTGGAGTGCCCACCCAACACTGAACTTGCAGCTCCACAAGCAGGCATGTCAGAGAAAGCAGCTCTCAAAAATAATAGAAGCAGTATGGAAACCAGCCGATAACCTAGAAGAAGGGGTACCATCAGCGCTTGGCCATTCTGGCCTCAGGATAGGGTGGAGTGGTGATGTCAAGAAGTACGACCCTATGTAAATTTAGGGCCCTTATGTAATTACTTCATAGACATAACCCGTGTAGTGCTTCTACTCCCACTAACCAGGGCTGATGGCATCTAATGACTCGTATCTACAATCTCACTATTATTCCAGAGGCAAGAACTGGAGTCTGAAAACAAGAAGCTGAAGAACGATTTGAATGAACTAAGAAAAGCCATTGCCGATTCAGCAGGCGACACAGACCCCAATGAAGAATCCAGCGGCTACACCCTCCTCCTGAACCAGTTAAAGTCCGCTCTTGAGGAGCTGGAGGTGCGGAAGGAAGAGGTTCTCATCCTCAGGACTCAGATCGTGAACTCCGCGCAGAAGAAAGATTCTGAAAAGAACGCGGTAAGTGATGAGTTTGTATACGATGGCTGGAGCACAACTACGCAGCGAGATGGACCGCCAGTCTACCACTATTCTATTCCTTGGATGGTTTTACCTTTAGGAATTATGGGTTGCTGATGTTATTGTTTGCAAAATATCTCAAACTCATTATTGGAACAAATTTTTAACTGAGGGTCTTTTTTAAATCATATTTTATTCAGGATTCAGATGCAAACTGGACCAACAGCAACAAAGAGATGGACCAAGATGATGCCATTGAGGCGTACCACGGCGTCTGCGAGACAAATAGGTAAAGCGCTTCTACCATCAGTTGTGGGATGCTGTACCCTGGATCAAATCATTAGGGGGAAACATTGCCAAAATACACCTGACACTTTGGTATTTACTCATGTAATTATACTTAAAGAGGCTCTGTCACCAGATTCTGAAATCCCTATCTCCTATTGCATGTGATCGGCGCTGCAATGTAGATAACAGTAACTTTTTTTTTTTTTTTTTTAAACGTTCATTTTTGGCCAAGTTATGAGCTATTTTATATATATATGCAAATGAGGTTTGAAATGGACAACTGGGCGTTTTTTTTCCGTTATGTTCAACTGGGCGTGTATTGTGTTTTTAACTGGGCGTGTTTACGTGTATGATGCTGACCAATCAGTGACCAGTCAGCATCATACACTCATCTCCATTCATTTACACAGCAGCGATGTGCAGCCACATAAACAGAGATTAATGTTAATCAAGTGTCCTGATAATGAATACACATGAAATCCAGCCTGGACGTCATGTGTATTCAGAATCCTGACACTTCTGAATCTTTTCTTTGAGATTTCTAGCACGGGAAACGAAATCTCGCGAGATTTCGGAGATAAACGAGATTTTGTTTCCCTTGCTGCAAATCTCACAGAAAAGAGTCAGAAGTGTCAGGATTCTGAATACACATGACGTCCAGGCTGGATTTCATGTGTATTCATTATCAGGACACTGCAGTAACGTTAATCTCTGTTTATGTGGCTGCACATCGATGCTGTGTAAATCAATGGAGATGAGTGTATGATGCTGACTGGTCACTGATTGGTCAGCATCATACACGTAAACACGCCCAGTTACAAACACAATACACGCCCAGTTGGACATAACGAAAAAAAAACGCCCAGTTGTCCATTTCAAACCTCATTTGCATATATATAAAATAGCTCATAACTTGGCCAAAAATGAACGTTTAAAAAAACAAAAAACTTTACTGTTATCTACATTGCAGCGCCGATCACATGAAATAGGAGAAAGGGGTTTCAGAATCTGGTGACAGAGCCTCTTTAAAGAGGCTCTGTCACCACATTATAAGTGCCCTGTCTTCTACATAATGTGATCGGCGCTGTAATGTAGATTACAGCAGTGTTTTTTATTTAGAAAAACGATCATTTTTGACGGAGTTATGACCTATTTTAGCTTTATGATAATGAGTTTCTTAATGCCCAACTGGGTGTGTTTTACTTTTTGACCAAGTGGGCGTTGGGGAGAGAAGTGTATGATGCTGACCAATCAGTGTCATACACTTCTCTCCATTCATTTACACAGCACATAGTGTTCTTACTAGATCACTATGTGCAGCCACTTACTCACATATTAACGTTACTCAAGTATCCTGAGAGTTAATAGACATCACTACCAACCAGGACGTGATGTCTATTCAGAATCCTGACACTTCGCTAACGTTTGTGTGTGATTTACAGCACAGCACATCGAGATCACGCTGGGCTGTCATTTACAGCGTAATCTTGCGAGATTACGCTTGAGGTTCTGTAAATCACACACAAACATTAGCGAAGTGTCAGGATTCTGAATAGACATCACGTCCTGGTTGGTAGTGATGTCTATTAACTCTCAAGACACTTGAGTAACGTTAATGTGTGTTTATGTGGCTGCACATCATGATCTAGTAAGAAAACTATGTGCTGTGTAAATGAATGGGGAGAAGTGTATGATGCTGATTGGTCAGCGTCATACACTTCTCTTTACAACGCCCACTTGGTCAAAAAATAAAACACACCCAGTTGGGCATTAAGAAACTCATTAGCATAAAGCTAAAATAGGTCATAACTCCGTCAAAAATGATCGTTTTTCTAAATAAAAAACACTGCTGTAATCTACCCTACAGCGCCGATCATATTATGTAGAAGGTAGGGCATTTATAATGTGGTGACAGAGCCTCTCTAATGACAATCCCTACTTTTTAGAAGGGTCCCTGACCTCCAGCTATCATATATTATTTGTGGGGAAATCCTGCAGCACCACTGCAGGGGAAACTAAGCATTACAGCAGGACAGGTCCTCCAGAGCACTTTGTATCCGCTACATACTCTGCCAAAGAGCTGATCCTGAACGTGGTACCCCCCTCTACTACCTCAGAATTCACTAATAGGGTATATCAAAATAGATTTTCTAAACTGGACAACCCCTTTAATGTCCACCTTGGAACCCCATTTTACAGTTTATATAATAAACAGATCTATATAAAAAGTTGCCACTTTGTTAATACATTACATTATTTATACTTATAGCCTGTATTATACTCCAGAGCTGCTTTCACAATTCTGCTGGCTTCAGAGCTGAAATCTTCCTGCATCTCCAGCTTTCTCAATGTATACACAGAGCTTGCTCTAGTGATCTGCATTCTGGGAAGTGTCCTGTTTACACCTGGCACTGTACAGTGGAGGCAAAACTATTTCCCTGCATTCTAGAAGCTAAGCTGTTGGGGGAGGGGGGGTTGTCTAATAACAAGTTTCTGATGGTGTGATGGTTTAAATAACTAGCAGAATTGTGAATGCAGCTCTGGAGTATAATACAGGCTGTAACTGTGGATCACTTTAAGATAAGTAATGCAATATATTTACAAAGTGACTCAACTTTTAATGTACTGTAGATTGCATCTATACATAAAACGTAAAATGTTGACCAATGATTAATGAAGTTATGGGTTGTTCTTGTCATTGATGATTAAGACCAGACTACCATGATATTCTGAAGCAGGACAGTATATAGCTATTCATTGCTGGACTGTAGTCTGAGTGCACTTACTGTGTCAGTGAGTGAAATCTGTTCTCTGTTATCAGCCAATTCAGGTTGAGTGGAGGCTGATTGTATCTTATTCAAAAGGAGGACTTATAGGAAGTCAAGAAAAATCCCTGCCCACATGACCACTACTCTATGTCCTATATCTCCAGTGCTGAGAACTTCCTGAGAAATTTAAAGGGAGGAATTATGTGAAATTTAGAAAATAGGCAAATATTTGCTGTTTATGCTGTCTGATTCTGTAATTTGACGACCGATATTATGTCTTATGTTCTATATCTGAGCGAGAATAGCATCTTTATAGTGTGTTCCCCGTGAGCTTCCGATGGGAGTGGCCTTGACAAATTAAAATTGCTTTTCTTCTGAACTTTTTTATTTTGTTTTCGTGTCTTTCTCTGCAATCTTTTTCTCTTTTCCTTTTTTCCTGTCCTTTCTCTCTAGAAAGACTGAGGACTGGGGGTATCTGAATGAAGACGGTGAGCTGGGCCTGGCTTATCAAGGCTTAAAGCAAGTCGCCAGGTTGTCTGTCCCCTTCTTCTTCTCCTTTACTGCATCTACTGCTTTTTCTTCTATCATTTATAAAGTTCTCTTCTATTGCTGTCTTTAAAAGGAAAAGGATTGCCTCCTATTAATTAACGCTGTGTAAAATAAATTCAAGTATTGTCACCTAATAGGTGCAGTACCGTTTTTCACCTCTTAACTAATTGCAGTTTTTTTCAATAGACTCCAATATAACAGCGCCACCAGATGTGAGATTTATTTTAGTCAATACGCTGATCATCCAGAATAACGCATTAATACCACATGACAAACCATTTCGCAATAATCAGCAAGAATTTTACTACATTACTTTTAAGAAACCAGTTACTATGCCTTTAATTGCTGATTAGTCTTGTTATTAATGCATCCTAAGGCTTCATACACACGACCATAACAAATTTTACTGTCCGCAAATACAGATGCACTTCTGTAGCCGTCCACAATTGCGGAAGCGCCCATAGACTTCTGTGGGCAAGTCCGTGCCGCAATTGCGGACAAAAATAGGAAACACATCTGTAAATATACGGAAAAGTGTCTGTGGCCTTTAGAAATTAATGGATCCGCAATTTCATTTGTAATTACCTAATCCGGAATTACGGATGAAAACTACGGTCGTGTGCATTGGGCCTTAAATGTTCACCATTGAACATTTTTTTAAATTTAAATTACCCCTCTAAATCTTTTACTAATCTAAAATTTTGTGCTGACCCTTGCCGTCGCAGCCGTTTTTGTTTTTCAGTTTTTTCGCCTCATCTTCTAAAAGCCATAATTGTCTTGATTTTTCCATTGATATTGCCTTATAAAGGCTTGATTTTTGCGGGAAGAGTTGTAGTTTTTTACTGCACCATTTATTATACCATGTAATGTAATGGGAAACTAGAAAATAATTCTTTGTGGGGAGGACTTGGGAAAAATGTACAATTCTCCTTTTGTTTTTTTGTTTAGTTTTTACGATGTTCAACGTTTTACTACTTTTAAAAAGAAAATATCGGTATGAGGGCTTGTTTTTTGCGGGACGTGCTGTATTGGTATTTTGGGGTACATAATACTTTTTGATCACTTTCAAGTCTATTTTTTATGGTAGACGAGGTGACCAAAAATGTAGGATTTTTTTTTTTTTTACGGCGTACACCGTGCAGTTTAGGTAATGATATTTTGTAATAGTTCTGACTTTGTTATGGGTGCGGTTGGGTTTTTCTTTTTTTTTCTGTACATAGCTTTTGGTGGATTTTTTGAATTTTTATTTCTGTTTTTGACTAGTCCCCCTATGGAATGTGAAATAGCGATCATTGGATCGCTTGCACAATATACTGCAATACTTATGTGTATCTTGTTTTTTACCTGCAGAAAGATGGCGGACCTGGGGTCTTCATTATGCCCCCATGCTGCCATGACAGCCATCGGCACCCTGCAATCCCGACACGGGGGGAGGGGGCTGTTGGAGGGGTTAAACGAGTGGTATAGTAGCTATCTCCCACCCGTTGCAGTGATGTTTTGGCTGTACACCCGCTTACTATGGACCAGGCTCAGGCGATTAGCCCTTCCCATACTTCCCCTTGCTGGCTATGATGTAACCCTACATCAAGTGTCGACAAAGGGTTAAAATATCTTTATAGCTTTGTATCTTTCATACACAGAGCTCGAAAAACATTTGCATAGACTTCTATTCAAAACATAACATGCTGGGGCCTACCGTCACCACTAGAGGGAGCTTAATATATACTGTTTTTACATTGAATTCAATAATAACACAGTATGCAATAAGCTCCCTCTAGTGGTGGCTGCAGGTATCCACCATATGTTATCTTTTAAATAGAGAGGATTTGGAGCTTGGTATCAGAAGATCTATTACAAAGATTTACTAAGAAATTAATTATTACAGAATGTTGGAGCTAAAAACAAGTATGAGTATTTGAAACTTCTTAGAAATTGTCTTAGGAAAATATGTTTTTGGGTGGAATTCTAGTTTGTGAATGATGTTGTGGCCTTCATCTCACAGGCTCCTGGAGGCCCAGCTACAGGCTCAGAGCCAGCAGCATGAAGATGAGGTGGAGGCGCTGTCCGATCAAATCGAAGCACTGAAAGAAGAGCTGGAGAAACAGCAGCAAGTTCTACTCCAGGCCATGCAGCTGTCCCCTGAGGCGCAGGTGGAGTTTGGACTTCAGTATGAAATCACGCGGCTGACTAATGAAAATCTGGTAAGGGATTATATTCATATGCAATTCAGTGGAGACAGCTGTTGTTCTTGTACCATGATTTATACTATTACCCTGGAAGCTAGTGACATTGCCGAGATATGGGGCACTCTAATATTGCATGGATGACAACTGCAAAATGGCTTTATCCACCTTTAATAGAAAATGATTGTGTTTTTTTAGGCTTAAAGGAGTGATGCGGTAAAGTAATATTGATGGCCTATTCTTAGTATCGGCCATTAAAATTTAATTGCTGGGGGTCCCATCCAGTCAATCAGCTGCGTGAAGAAGCCATGGTGCTCTCATTGTTTACCCAGGCACAGCACCATAAATTTGGTTGTGGCTGTGTGTGGTACTACAGTTCAGCCCCATTTACTTGAATGGGACTGAGCTGCAATACCAGACACAGCCACAACCAAATGTATTGTGCTGTGCCTGGTCAAACAATGAAGGGACACTGCGCTTCAGCGAGTGCCATGGCCCCTTTTTGCATGCTGAGCAGCGGTAATGGGACTCAAACCCCCACCAATTACATATTGATGTCTTAACCTAAGGATTGAACATCAATATTACAAATATGAATTGGGGGAGTACAATCTTCACTTCAGATGAATATACACGGCATTCTGAATCTAAATTACTGAGGCAAATCCTAATCCAGCAAAATGTCTTGGCCTCTAAGTCAGACCGGGAATATGAAGAAGCTGGGCTTAATGCACACGACGATAGTGATTTTGTGGTTTGCAAAACAATGTATACGTTGCATGTATTTGCGGTCTATTTGTAAAAAAAAAACTTCCATAGTGCATCCAGTTGTCATCAGTATTCATGGATCCGCAAAAAAAAGGAAGGCTGGAACCCACTGAGTAGGTCACATGATTGCTGAATCCCATAAATTCCCTGGCGTCACTGGGCAACGTATAGAGCAATTGCGGACGACACACGGGTGGCAACCCGTATGCTGTCCGCAATTTTCACAGCCCTATAGACTTCTATGGGCGAGTCCATGCCACAAATATGGACAGTCAAATGACATGTCCTTAGTTTTAGCCCGGAATCACGGCCCCCACATGGATAAGTGAACATCACCGTTGTGTACATGGGGCCTCAAAATTGCGGCTAGCTCGTGAACAAAAAACACGGTCGTGTGCATTAGACATTAATCTCTACATATAATAAAACTGTAATCTTTGCGTTTCTGTACATTGAAAATACTTGCGAAAAAAAATAATTGGGGGGATGAAGGATAGGTGAAAGAATGCATTAAGATCATTTTTGGAATTTTTGTCTTGTTTGTTCACGCATCATGTAAAAACTACTGACCCAATTCGGATAGAGTTTTTAGAAAAACATAGGGGTCAACTTGAAGTAACATTTCGTTTTTATTTCAACGCAATCGGTTCACTCAATCAGAAGATATGCGAATTTAATGTTTTCAAAATTTCATTTACATTGCATTAGTACAACAACAACAAAACCATGGCAACCAATCATACTTTTACTTTTATTTTGTATTGTCTTGGAAAAATAGACACCAGTAGGTTGCTATGGGCAACTGCTCCAAATTTCATCTATACTGATTGGTTGCAACCTCTCCCTTATATAACAATCTGATTGCTGCAAATTTTTCAAGCTGCCTCAGACAAATTACAGCTGTGATCAGATTGGTTGCTAAGGACAACAACTCCAACTTTCGTCTATATTGTTTTTTTATGCATCGGAGGCACATATAACTACCAATTAGGTTTCTGCTTTCATTGTCCAAGCTGCCTCAGAATAAAAGAACTGTAATCTGATTGGTTGTTATGGACAACAGCTCCAAAATCTGTGTACATTGATTTTTACAAATAGTAAGGGGATATAGCAACCAATCAGATCGCTGCCATCATTCACCTGCTGCCTCACAAGAATGTAAACTACAATCTGATTGGTTGCTATGGACAAAAGTTCCAACATTTGGAATGTTTATTTTGGTTCTTGCACATAAAAGGGAGATAAAATAACCAATCAGATTTCTGCTTCCATTGTCCAAGCTGCCTCAGAAAAAAAACCCTGTAATCTGATTGGTTGTTATGGACAACAGCTCCACAATTGTCTACAAGTTGATTTTTACACATAATAAGGAGATATAGCAACCAATCAGATCGCTGCTATCATCCACCTGCTGCCTCACAACAATGTAAACTACACCGGTCTTCCGTCACACAACATTTATTTAAAAGTCGGCGTCACCATAATTCTCCTTAGAAATTTAAGCCCACCAAAACGATGTAACGGCACCCGACAGTGAACCTGACTACTGAAAGAAAACTATTTTTAATTGAAGCTTGTTTATTGTCTTTGTGTTTTTTTCACTTTTGTTTTGAGTATAGTCCAAGGCTAGGGGTATACTTATAAAAAACGGCATCGGTACCTTTTTCAGTGGCCTGCGCGTACAAAGTCGCGGGCACAGCTAGTTAAAGAATAAGAAGACCACCATCATCTCCGCAACAGTCTGAAATAGTGTTATGTAGTGTTATGTATAGAGCACAGGACAGTATAGTCCAATGTAGAAGTAGAACACTACAGAAGAAAATACCGTTTAGGTCCTTTAATCCGGCAATGTATGGTTCAGAAATCCTGTTCATACAGGATGTGATATAAATAGTCCTATTACAGGACTCTACCATTGTCCTCGTGAGTCGTGTATGTACTGTAGTCAGACATATTCTCCAATAGAAAATATAAGAGCTGATGAAGAAGTAACATTCTCACATTTTTCATCAGGACCTGAAAGAATTGCTGGAGAAGTCCGAGAAGAATGAGAAGAAGCTGAAAAAACAACTGAAGATTTATCTGAAGAAAGTTCAAGAATCTGAAGGTAATGCAAGATGTCTGCTCAGCGAAATGGTACGTCTGCCTTTATAACCAATTTTCTGCATAACTCCAATGCATGTAATGTAAAAAGTGCAACTTTACAAATAGTCTTGATTAAAAACATCCATTTGTGTATACAGCTCCTATGCAGATCTATGTGTGTCCAACTAAAGGCTGCAAGCCAACCCTCTGTGTAGTCTGATCCTCCAGTACTGTGTTACTATTTTCCATCTGTCCCCTAATTCTTGCTAATCTATCAAGTGTACTTTGGAGTAAGGGGCAGATGTAAGTATGCATGGAGACACATAGGTCTGCACAGGAGCTGTATACACCAAACAGTAGGATATAGACAAAGTTACAGATTTTTTTCAATTTTAGATGCATTCGGGCAATAAAGAAAATTGGTTGAAAGGTGGACATAGCCTAAAGTCCACAATCGGTGCGTGCCAGAACGGTCTGTGAAACCTACTAACCCTATATGTCCTTTATGGTGTGCAGGATCGGCAGACATCATTCAACCGGAGAGGAAGCGGCCGGAACTGAGCCGTCAGGTGACAGTGCAGCGCATCGAGAAGGATTTCCAAGGAATGTTGGAGTTTTACAAGGAGGATGAGCCTCTTCTCATCAGGAACCTCATTTTAGGTCAGGAATGTTTTTGTACAGGATGAGAAAAACATGGCTGCTATTTTTCCAAAAACAGTACATAGTCTACAGGTTGTGTCTTCAGCTTCATTGTAGTTAATGGGGCTGAGCTGCAATATCATACACAACCTGTGGGCAGGTGTGGCGCTATTTTTAAAAGAAAGCTGCAAAGTTTTTCTAATCCTGTACGACCCCTTTAAAAGCAAACTCTGCTAACTTCTTAGAAATTTAGAGAAGATTGCAGTTAACCCCAATATTCCCCTCCCGATATGTCAAACTTACAAGGATCCAGGAAGCAAAGATAGGGATGATCTGTTTGGTGGGGTCCCCACACTGTCCTGCCTGTGACATGGATGGTACATTGTGGTCACCAGGGATTTTATTTCCTTGACTAAAACACACTCAGGATAACAGATATCGATTTTCTGGTTTAATGCAAAAGAAGCTGCATCTATTATATAACCGAGAAGGACATGGTGTCCGAAGCTCACATAGAGCCCCGCCCACATAGAGCCCCGCCCACAGCCAGAAACTGAGCAAGGAGATGTGAGTGATTAATGGCGTAGCTATAATGCCCCCCTCCCTCCCGTACACAGTATAATGCCCCCCTCCCTCCCGTACACAGTATAATGCCCCCATATGTACATACCTAATAGAAAAATTCAAGGTACTGACGCTGCCCGGCTTTAGTACCTCGTATGAGCCGAGAACGGGACCCAGTGGGGAGAAAAGACCGGTGACTATCAATTAGTCGCGGTCATTAACTCACAATTGGGATGCATGGCAGGCGGAAAGTTGCAGCTTTCACCAGTCTTAATAAATCTGTCCCTCTGGTTTTAATCTGAAATGGGTTGTCTCTATTTAGAAACCCCTTTAACCAACTTGTGAATAGAGTTAGGTAGTGGCCCCGATTCCTCAGCAAACTGTAGACCACTGTTTTTGTTAGTCTGTATTCTGCAAATGGGACATAGACAAAATTAGATTATCAGTCTGTAGACTACTAAATGGCGTTCATTCACCCATCCACTTCATTGATCCTCTACGCTCCTCATCATGTCTCTGGGTATGTGCACAGGTTTTTTCAGCCCTTTGTAGCCTCCACAGTATTGTGCTATTTCAGCCAGTCATATTTCTCTTGGCTATTTGAGCCTTCATACTACTTGCATATGTTTTCCAGTTTAAACTTGTCACGTACTACCTACTATTTTGTATAGATTGCGCACGTACTGATACATGCACCATATGCTGTGCAGGCTACTCATACTGACATACTTTACACGTTGTTCATCTAGCTGATTACTTGGCATTATGTATGGGACTAACCTCCCCATACCCCCGGGTTTACTAATTACTTACCTATAATTGAGCGTGTGTTAGGTCTCTAGTGGACGGTTGATTCTGTTGGTTCTGGTCTTTTTCATCTGACCCTGTTGTTTATGTCTCCGTGTTTATTGTATCAGATCTCTTTTCTCATTATTTATTATTGTTACTATATATAATAAAGATTTTTTGTACTTTTATCTTTGGAGTACATTACTTGCTTTAGGGTCATGTCCCATCTTTGGTTCGTTTTTAGGTCTATACATTAAAAGGGACCCCAGTACACGCCACTCTTGGTGTGAGGTTGTTGTTTAGGTTGTAGACTACTAAATGTCTGACAGGGAAATAATTATTACATCCGCTCACAGATCCTTTCTTCTTTTCTCAGATCTGAAGCCACAATTGATATCTACAAGCGTGCCGTGCCTGCCTGCGTACATCCTCTTTATGTGTATCAGACACGCAGACTACGTTAATGATGACCAGAAGGTTCATTCTCTCCTCACCTCCACCATCAATGGCATTAAGAAAGTGCTCAAGGTATGGTCATAACTGTGAGATGCATGTGGTGCCCAGTGTGTACAGGGAGGTTGTAGGCATTTGGACTATACAAACTGTATTATATCCCAGAGCTACGTTGTTTCCTGAACTCTACGGAAACGGTGTAGCTCGCTGTGCTACGCTGTTCACGGAATTGCCATTCACTTTTATGGGAGTTCCGGAAACAATGTAGCAAAGCGTGCTGGGCTGATTCTGGAAAACATAGCCATCTCGTAACTCCAAGAGGTGGTACCCGCATCTCTAGCGAACATTTATGACATGACATATGCGGATATGACATAAATGTAGGAGATTCCCATGTGTGTGTGTGTGTATATATATATATATATATATATATATATGTGTGTGTGTGTGTGTGTGTGTGTGTGTGTGTGTGTGTGTGTGTGTGTGTGTATATATATATATATATATATATATATATATATATATATATATATATATATATGTGTGTGTGTATATATATATATATATATATATATGTGTGTGTGTGTGTGTGTGTATATATTTGTGTGTTTTATTGGATCCATATCTATTTTGATGGATCCATTAAAAATGAGGCTCAGGTGTAGCTATTAATCCCAACCTATGTATAGGCATTAAAGAGGTCCTGTCAGCTCTCCTGACATAATAATTCTGGAGCATCTTTTCTTAGAACTCTGCTTGGCGCCATTCCTATTACTCCTCCTGGAAATGTATGAATAAATTGATGTGTCCCTAAACAGTCTCACTATGTCACCACTAATTGGACAGAGTGTATAGAGACGTGTCTCGTTGACAAGGAAAATGTTAACACCTGGTTGTAAAATGTATTCAAACATTTCCAGGAAGAATAACAGAACGGCACAATTTTGTCTCTGGTAACTCCTGGGCATGTTGCTAATTTTTGTTATGATGCTTATTGCTTCCTTTTGTATATTTTTGAGAAACCGCAACACTTCAATCATTTCTTTAAGTTGCAAAAATATTTGAGATGTGTACGTTGTGTAATATTATGACTTTGCTCTTTGTGGTTTACAGAAACAAAACGAAGATTTCCAAATGACGTCCTTCTGGCTGTCAAATTCCAGTCGTCTCCTTCACTGTCTGAAGCAATACAGCGGGGACGAGGTGAGTGCCCTCTCTTCTGATGAGTAAAGTTCGATGGTTCTACAACTTCTAGAGAGGGCGATGGGTCAACAGCGGTTACCATGAAGCGTACAGTCACACTATGTTGCCCTTTCCTGAACATATGAATCTAATTATCACGTCGTCGTTTAATAGGTTAATCCCATTATTTTTTTTTCGCCAGGGTTTTATGACCAGCAACTCTTCTAAGCAGAATGATCACTGCCTCCGCAACTTCGACCTCACAGAGTACCGCCAGGTCCTCAGTGATTTGTCCATCCAGATCTACCAGCAGCTCATAAAGATTGCTGAAGGCCTATTGCAGCCAATGATAGGTAAGAAAATAGGATGGACTCTTGGATGACCTCTATGTACACAGGACGGAAGCACAACCAGACCGCTCTGGTGCCAGGTTATCCTAGACAGACAGTCTGAAATCCACCTAATGTCTCATGAAAGGTTCAACATAGTTCTCTGTCTTTCCCTCATGCTTTACACTTCAGTTAATTGGGTGCTATGTATGAACATAAGCTTACAGGAAAAATTAGAATGTAAAGCGAACATGCCGTGATTCTCTTGAAAACCACTTAGGATATGCACCTCAGCGGAAGGGTAGAAGTAGATTGTGTGCTGGCAGGCATGAGGGCAGAGTAGTCGTGACCAGGCTGCAGCTCCACTCTGGAGTGCTCCGCGGCACAAACAGCTGAGCTTTGAAGGGAAAGGCTTCCCAGAGGTCCATACAGTATTACTAGGATTTCTACTGCCAATAACAGCCGATCAGCTGGGGGCTGTGGGACCGGTTATATGGAACGGGCTCGTTCATGAAGTCACACATCACAACTCAGTCCAGATGTATTCTAGTTTCTCCACTGAGAGCTTGCAGTCCTTTCCATGTTGTTATCCAGCATAACTGTATACAGCCTTGTTGTAGGATCCTCTGTACGCTACTAATTTATCTTGCCTTCCTTTGTAGTTTCCGCCATGTTGGAAAATGAAAGCATCCAAGGTCTGTCAGGGGTGAAGCCAACTGGTTATCGGAAGAGGTCGTCCAGCATGGTAGATGGAGGTGACAATTCGTACAGCCTGGAAGCTGTGATTCGTCAGCTGAACTTACTCAACAGCATCATGTGTGAACACGGCCTGGACCCAGAGATCATACAACAAGTCTTCAAACAGCTCTTCTACATGATCAATGCAGTAGCCCTGAACAATCTCCTGCTGAGGAAGGACGTCTGCTCCTGGAGCACTGGCATGCAGCTCCGGTAATGATGGCCGACAACCAATGACTTACACAGTTCACACCATTTTATTCCTCGTGTTCTTCTGTCCTAACTTCATAATACTCTGTCCATAGACACTTCTTTTAAAGGGTTTTTCCAGATTGATCTGAATGAAGCATAATTATTGTATGGTAGAAAGTTCTACAGCTTTCTAACATTCTTTGTTTTAAATCCTTCCCATTTACAAGACCTCTGTTTGCTTGCAGTGAGTTTGCTGCAGTTGAATCCAGTCTAGACAATCCTCTGTGGGCTAAATACATCAGCTGCATAAATATCTCTCCTGTCCTGATAGTTTGCTACATTGTATCAGTGCAGGTAACATTTATCAACATGAAGTTCAGACTGTTTAGCACACAGAGTATTGTCTAGACTGGATATAATTGTAACAAACTCATCTGTGAGAAGTATGAGGTCTATACAATTCTTTTAGCCTCTAGATGTAATCAAGAATGTTCCTATTCAGTGACCGCAAGAGATCTTCTAGATGGTTAGCAAGTAAAACATAAAGTATATTAGAAAGTTGCATAACTTTTCATTATACGATTAAACTTAATTTACATAAAACCAGAAAACCTTTAATACAAGTTTATACAGTTAAATGTATAACATAGCGCCACCTGCTGGCTAAGATGCTGATAGTGACCTTATGTATGGGCCTTTCAGTAGAACAAAATAACAAAAACGGGGAAAAAATGTTAGAACAATGGCCGATTTAAAAATTCTATAGATTCAAGATAATCATTAATGAGCCGAATGACTTTACAATAATTGTCATGTCTATGGGACTAAACCGATTGCATCCAACCAATGGAAATCGGCTCCATCAGGCAGAATACTATTCATGTCGGCTTCAACATTTGTCTTCACGGTCATTAGTAAAAATCCAATTGTAGCTTTTATTTTATCGGCCAAGAAAAATACATATGGGATCAACGCCAAGGTTCAACCAGGGGCAAAAGAAGCAAGGGGCCTCGACCATATAGGGGGCTCCACCTCTCCGTTCCCTTCAGCGCCTGCTAACTAGAAGAAATCTGGTGGCTGAACAAGCATGTTTAATTTTTAGGGAGAAGCGGGTACCACACACATATGGCGCTGCTTATCTCCTATCGGAGACAAGGAAACAGGCAAGTTACTCCAACAGCAGACATTAAGGGACAGTAGAGCTGCTTAGTACACATTAGAAAATCCTATTGATTCAGGGGGACAATACTTGTTTACATTGGTTGAAGAATCTTTCCATCTACGTCCAGCTTTAGGCCGGTGCCTGGTATATTGAATGTTTGTGATCATATCTCGTGTTGTCTTGTGCAGGTATAACATCAGTCAGCTGGAGGAGTGGCTCCGGGGGAAGAACCTCCACAATAGTGGAGCCGCACAGACCATGGAACCGCTTATCCATGCAGCACAACTCCTGCAGCTGAAGAAGAAAACGCAGGAGGATTCGGAGGCCATTTGCTCCCTGTGCACGGCTCTTACCACACAGCAAGTGAGTGAAGGATCTGGCACTGCATAATTGGTGACCATACGTGTAACAACTACGCGGAAAAGGGGCTTATCACCATTGCTTTATTTGTCAGTCGGTTCCAAGCAATAAAAATTTCGTCCTTTCTATATAAAACTTAAACCCAGTTTGGTACTTAAAGGCTATGTACACCTTTTGAAAAAAAATACTTTTATTTTTTATATAGAACAGTGTGTTTGGTGCAACTTTCTAAATATTTTTTCTTAAAATAATTGTAACTTTTTTAGAAACAGCTGCTTTGTATCCTGTATACAGAGCAGCTGTATCGTGCGCTGAGACCTGAATCCGTCAGGTCAGTGGCACTGACTAGTTCAGTAACAGCGGGTCCAACACGCAGGATCGATCTGTTATCGATCACATGCACCCGTCCGCACCGCTGACCTGAACCAGTCAGTTACGCTGACCGGACGAATTCCGGTAATGTAAGGTACCTGTAACGAACCATGCACCTCTGTGATCTTGACACCAATTTATAATTGCTCCAATATATCCAAAAGACAAAGTGAAGCAACTTTGCAAATTATCTTAAATAACCTGTTCGTGACCGCCTTGTAAAGGTGTATTGGTGGTCATGAACGGGACTTAGGCTAGGCTGTCTTTTCATGGCTGTCTAGTCTAAGTCCTGCATGGGTGTCCCGTGCAGGCTGGAGCAGGTGCTCCGCTGTCTCATGAGAGCCGTGCTCCCGCTTTAACGGTAGTGATCAGTTTCCTTCAATCGTGACTGTTTTGCTGCAGGCAATAGCGAGCGCGGCATCTAACGGAATAACAGAGAGAGGGAGCTCCCTCTGTCGCATATGCAATCTTGGGCCACCGATTGGCTGCCATGGCAGCCAGTGGCCTAACAAAGGCCCCCGGTCCTGCCCTGGCTATATGTCTATTAGGCTGCGCCAGAGACATGGCCTAATAGATTGCCTGTCAGTTTTACAATGACAAGCAGTAATGCTTTGGTATACATAGTATACCAAAGCATTGTATAATCGATCAAAACATCATATAATGAAGTCCCTTAGTGGGACAAAAAAAATTATGAATTAAAGTGAAATAAAAATAATTAATAAAGGTGAACCGTTACCTAAAAAAAAAAGCAACAATAATTTCCATAAATGGTGTAAAAAAATACATAAAAATTAAAATGTTTTCCATTGAGCCCCCAAAAATAATAAAAGTTAATCCATAAGTCCCATGTACCCCATAATGGTACCAATGAAAACGTAATCTTGTCTCGCAAAAAACGAGGCCTCATATGGTGACATCGATGGAAAAATAAAAAATTTACAGCTTTTGGAATGCGGCGATGCAAAAGTAGATAATTTTTCTTAAAGTGTTTTTATTGTGCAAAAGTAGTAAAACAAAAAAAACCTCTACATATGTGGTATCTTCATAGTGGTATCGTAGCGTGTTATGCCGAAAATTTAAAATGCATAGATCAAAGGCGGAATTGCTGTTTTTTTTCTATTCTTCCCAAAAATAAAGTTTCTAAAAGTTAATAAAAAAAATTATATGTACCCCAAAATACAACTAATCCCTCAAAAAAGAAGTCCTCATACAGCTATGTCGATGGAAAAAGAAAGAAGTTATAGCTCTTTGAATACGACGATGGAAAAACTGAAAAAAAATATTTGGTGATTCTGAATTCATACAGAGTGAAAGGGTTAAAAATCTCCTATGCAGACCTGCTTGTCTCCATGGATACAGACTACAAGCAAACCCTGTATGTAGTCTGATCCTGCAGTGTTAATCTCTTTCATCTGACCCCCCCCCCCCCCACTTCTTGATAACCTACAGACTGTAGAAGATGGGACAGAGGAAGTGAAGTACCACATGACTGCAGAATCAGACCACATAGTTTGTTTGTAGTCTGTTTTCATGGAAATGCATAGGAGCTGTATACACAAAACGATCGATTTTTAATCAAGACTATCTGCAAAGTTGCTGCACTTTGTAATTTAGTTGAATTGGAGAAATACAACAAATTAGATGCAAAAGTTTACATACCCTTTAATGTTAATTGTAGGTTATCCCTGTGGGAGATGGAGGAAGAGGCACAAAGCAAAAAAAAAATAATATTAACTACATATTGTTTTTATAGAACATAGCGTAAAAGTGTTCAGTGCATATACTAGTCTGAATATTTATATTTTTCTTCCTGTAACAGATAGTAAAAATTCTGAACTTGTACACGCCAGTCAATGAGTTTGAGGAACGCGTGACGGTCTCTTTCATAAGGAGTATTCAGGTGAGTCATAAACCTTTGTTTACATTCATCTAATATATATTTGTGGCCTCCCAACTGTCCCCCAGACCAGTGGCGTAACTACGGCCGTAGCGGCTGCTACGGGGCGCACGCCATGAGGGGGCCCGTGTCGCCCGCCGGCACGGGCCCACACCATGGCCGCAGGCTCCGCTAGCAGCCGCTATGGCTGCTACAACGGGACGCCACTGAACACTACGGCAGAGCAGGGAGGTATCTCCCCGCTCTGCCATTAAACAAAAGACATGTATCCCCTATCCATTGAAAGTCCCCTGAAGTTCTCCATCACAAACCTCGGACTTCCGGTGTCTGTGTCGGCCTCTCCGTAGAAATGAATGGAGCGCCGGTCGTGCTTGCGCGCATGCGTGACCAGCGCTCCTTTCATTTTTATTGAGCTGCCGACACAGATGCCGGAAGTCAGAGGTTAGTTATGGAGAACTTGGGGGGACTTTCAGTCCCCCGTTCTCCCTATCAATGCCAGCGATCGCACATGTATCCCCTATCCTGTGGAGAGGGGATGCATGTTATTTGTAGGACACAACAACACTGTAGGTCACATTTTTTTTGGGACGGGACGCTGTATGGCGTTCCCTGCAAGGGGGGGGGGGGACGGGACGCTGTATGGCGTTCCCTGCAAGGGGGGGGGCGCTGTATGGCGTTCCCTGCAGGGGGGGGGGGCGCTGTATGGCGTTCCCTGCGGGGGGGGGGCGCTGTATGGCGTTCCCTGCGGGGGGGGGGGGCGCTGTATGGCGTTCCCTGCGGGGGGGGGGCGCTGTATGTCGTTCCCTGCAGGGGGAGGCGCTGTATGGTGTTCCCTGCAGGGGGGGGGCGCTGTATGGCGTTATCTACAGGGGGACTGTGTGGCGTTATCTACAGGGGGGACTGTGTGGCGTTATCTACAGGAGGGACTGTGTGGCGTTATCTACAGGGGGGCTGTATGGCGTTCCCTGCAGGGGGGGCTGTATGGCGTTCTCTACAGGGGGGGCTGTATGGCGTTCTCTACAGTTGGGGCTATATGGCGTTAGCGCCATACAGCCCCCTCTGTAGAGAACGCCACACAGTCCCCCCTGTAGATAACGCCACACAGTCCCCCCCTGTAGATAACGCCACACAGTCCCCCCCTGTAGATAACGCCATACAGTCCCCCCTGTAGATAACGCCATATAGTCCCCCTCTGTAGATATCTACAAAGGGGGCTGTATGGCGTTATCTACAGGGGGTGGCTGTATGGCGTTATCTACAGGGGGGGGCTGTATGGCGTTATCTACAGGGGGGCTGTATGGCGTTATCTACAGGGGGGACTGTAAAAAAGGCACTATCTACAAGGGGGTGGGGGGTTTGTGTGACTCCCAGGGGAGGGGGGGGCCCCAGTCAAAAGTTTGCTATGGGGCCCAGTCTTTCCTAGTTACGCCCCTGCCCCAGACATTCTATCACAGCCAATCCTGGAGATTATCGGCTACCACTGAAATAAACATATACACTCGGATGGGCAGTGATGTGTTTGGAGAGGTCGGGGGAGAAATCTGACATCTGTATTTTTCTTGTAGTTGACTAGTGACCGAACCAGCAGGTAGATTATTCTTAAAGGCTATGTACACCTTTTGAAAACGTTTTTTTGTTTGTTAAAAATGTCTATCATTGGTTTTGGTGCAACTTTGTAATGACTTTTTATACAGCTGCTTTGGATCCTGTATATAGAGCAGCTGTATCATGCGATGAAACCTGTATGCGTCAGGTCAGCGGGACTGACGGGTCCAGTATCATCGGGGTCCAGGATCGAGCTGCTACCAATCACATCAAAGCTCATAACTTAGATGTGATCGATAACAGATGGATTCTGCATGTCGCAGACACGCAGAACCCGCCAACACTGAACCCGTCAGTGCCGCTGACCAGACGGATTCAGGTCTCAGCGCAAGATACAGCTGCTCTGTATACAGGATACAAAGCAGCTGTATCTCTAAAAGTAAAAATAATGTTTAACCTCTTGTGTACCTGCGCCGCAATAGTACAGCACACGCCGCTTATTGAAGCAGACCTGCGCCTTACTATTTCGGAGCAGGAATAACTGGTCACTATGTGAAATCACATAGTGATAACACAGCGACGGCAGCTGTTATTGACAGCCAACCGTCTCTGTTACCGGCCTGGGGACCAATCAGCAGGCCCGCATGCCGGCGATTGCTGTGATTGGTCAGTCTTCAGAGACTGACCAATCACAGCCGTCTGTGACGTCGTAAACAGGAGAAAGCTCCTGTCACTTTCTCTGATCTCCTCATTTCTGTGAAATCCGTGAGGAGATCAGAAAAAGACATGTAAAAAAAAACCAAAAAAAAACTTTTTATTAACCCCTTCCCGCAAATGGGCGTATACAGCCGACATCCCACTGCAACGGCGGCGATCACTGTTCTCTCCGATCGCCGTCGTTTAACCCCTTAAATTCTGCTGTCAATAGCGACAGCGGCGTTTAAGTGATTGATACAGAGGTGCACCCTGTTGGCCCCCCGCAAATAATCTTTAGGTGCCGATGGTTGCTATGGCAACCAGGAAGCGTAGCCACGACTTCCTGGTCGGCCAGGGACGGAAGACAACTAGGCAGGACCTAATTGACTGACTGTCAGTTGTAAGATAAGTAGTGCAATGTAATGTACAGGGGATCAGAAGATCAGATCTTCAAGTCCCCTACTAAGTGTAAAAAAAAAAGTTTTAGAAAAATAAACACATACAAGTTTTATCTAATGAAAAATAATAATTATTATTCATCTAATAAAAACCCACCCTGTTTCCATGATCATGTCCTTTATAATTAGAAAAAATGAAAAAAATATACATAATATTTATTGCCCCGTTCGTATCGGCCTGAACTATAAAAATATCACATTATTTAACCAGCACGTTGAACACCGTAATAAAATAAAAAACAATGGCAGAAATTCCTTTTTTGGTCACGTTGTTTCCAAGAAAATTTAATAAAAATAGATCAAGAAGTCGCAAATACCCCAAAAAGCTACCAATAAAAACTACAGCTTGTCGCACAAAAAACAAGCCCTCACTTCGCTCCGTCGACAAAAAAATAAAAAAGTTATGGCTCTCAGGATATGGTGACAATACAACATTATTTCATTTAGTAAAAAGCATTTTTATTGTGTAAAAGTAGTAAAACCTATAAAAACGATATAAATTTGGTATTGCCGTAATCGTATCAAAAACCGCACAATAAAGTAAACATGTTGTTTATACGGCACAGAGAACGCCGTTAATAATTTATAAAAAACAATGAGAGAATTTCTGTTTTCTGGTCTCCTCACCTCACAAAAAATTTACTAAAAACTGATCAAAAAAAATTGCATGTACCCCAAAATGATACTGATAAAAACTTGTCAACGGAAAAATAAAACGTTATGACTCTCTGAACGCAATAATGCAAAACGACGGCCCAGACTAATTTATATGTGCAGCAGTTCTTCACCTAAAACCCCACGTCATCATTTGCAGCCCCCACTGGTAGACCCTGTAAATGCAGCGGAAACTATGACATTTTGGGGTCTGTGCTACATATGGGGCTAGTGAAGAAGTCAAAGATTAGGCAATACTGGGGTGCGGATGTTTTATACAATACCACAGACACCCTTTAGAAGTGCGACTCCTGCACCCAAAAATCCGGCCTGTGCATGAAGGATTGGTTCAAAGCGGCCGTCACTCACTATCCAGGGATAATTAATTTTATTATTAATTTACCCCATTATTACATCATCCTACCTTGATGTACTCCGCATAGCAGACATATACCGTGATGTACTCCGCCCAGCTTACATATACCCTGATGTACTCCGCCCAGCTTACATATACCCTGATGTACTCCGCCCAGCTTACATATACCCTGATGTACTCCTCACAGCTTACATATACCCTGATGTACTCCTCACAGCTTACATATACCCTGATGTACTCCTCACAGCTTACATATACCTTGATGTACTCCTCACAGCTTACATATACCCTGATGTACTCCGCCCAGCTTACATATACCCTGATGTACTCCACACAGTTTACGTATACCCTGATGTACTCCGCCCAGCTTACATATACCCTGATGTACTCCGCCCAGTTTACATATACCCTGATGTACATATGCCTCCACATTATAAACTCAAACACTAGTAAAACACTAAACAAAACTACTACCAAGCAAAATGTGCTCTCCAAAAGCCAAATCGCGCCCCTTCTAGGCCTGGCAGTGTGCCCAAATGACCACATATAGGGTATTACTGTACTCTGGAGAACCCACTTAACAATTTATGGGGTGTGTGTCTCCAGTGACACAAGCTGGGCACAACACATTGGGCACTGAAATAGCATATATGTGGGAAATGGCAATTTTCAATCTTCACCATCTATTGTGTACTAATTTCTGCAAAACTTGTGGGGTCAAAATGCTCACTACACCTCATGATAAAATTCCTTAAAAGGGTGTAGTTTGCCAAATGGGGTCACTTCTCGGGGGTTTTCACTGTACTGGTACCTCAACACAATGCAACATGGCGTCAAAAAACAATTTTGTAAAATCTCCACTCCAAAAACTAAATTGCGCTTTTTCCCTTTAGACCCTTGCCGTGTGTCCAAATAGCAGTTTATAACCACATGTGGGGTACTTCCCTACTCAGGAGAAATTGTGTAACAAATTTTGGGGTGTCTTTTCTCCTGTATTCCTTGTGGAAATGAAAAATTATGAGCTAAAACTACATATTATTGGGAAAAAAATAGTTTTTTCATTTTTAGGTCCCGATTCTAATAAAATCTAAAAAAAACCCTGAGCGATCAAAATGCTCACTACACCTCTATTTTAATTCTTTGAGGGGTATAGTCTCCAAAATGGGATCACACCTGGGGAATTTCTACTGTACTGGTACTTCATGGGCTCTGAAAATGCAACATGGCCCCCAGAAACTAATTCAGCTAAATCTGTGCTGCAAAATCCAAATGGCGCTCCTTCACTCCGTAGCCCTGCCGTGGGTCCAAACAGCAGTTTAATACCACACATGGGGTATTCCTGTAATCAGGAGAAATTGCTTTACAAATGTTGGGGAGCTTTTTCTCCTTTATTCCTTGTAATAATTAGAAAATTCTGTGTTTCTTCAGAAAATAAGTAGATTTTCATCTTCATAGACTAATTCCAATAAATTCATCGAAAAATCTGTTGGGTCAAAATGCAAACTATACCACTAGAAAAATTACTTGAGGGTGTAGTTTCCAAAATGGGGTCACTTTTTGGGGGCCTCCACTGTTTATGTCCCTCCAGTGCATTGCAAACGCAACATGGCACAGAAAACCATTCCAGTCAAATCTGTGCTCCAAAATTCAAATGGCGTTCCTTCCCTTCTGAGCACTGCCGTGGGTCCAAAAATCAGTTTATGACCACACATGGGGTATTTCCGTAATCAGGAGAAATAGCTTTACAACTTTTGGGGTGCTTTTTCTCCTTTATTCCTTGCAGCAATTAGAAAATTCTATATTTTTCCAGAAAAAAAAGTAGATTTTCATTTTCACAGACTAATTCAAATAAATTTAGCAAAAAATCTGTTGGGTCAAAATGCTAACTATACCCCTAGATAAATTCCCTGAGGGGTGTAGTTTCTAAAATGGGGTCGCTTATGGGCGGTTTCCACTGTTTTGGCACTACAAGACCTCTTCAAACCTGACATGGTGCCTAAAATATATTCTAATAAAAAGGAGGCCCCAAAATCCACTAGGTGCTCCTTTGCTTCTGAGGCCGGTGCTTCAGTTCATTACCACACTAGGGCCACATGTGGGATATTTATAAAAACTGCAGAATCTGGGCAATAAATATTGAGTTGCATTTCTTGGGTAAAACCTTCTGTGTTACAGAAAAAAATGTTTTACAAATTAATTCTGGCAAAAAAAATGAAATTGATAAATTTCACCTCTAAATTGCTTTGATTCCTGTGAAATGCCTAAAGGGTCAAAACACTTTCTGAATGCTGTTTTGAATACTTTGAGGGGTGCAGTTTTCAAAATGGGGTGACTTATGGGGGTTTCTAATATATGGGCTCCTCAAAGCCACTTCAGAACTGAACTCGTCCTTGAAAATATAGCCTTTTGAAATTTTCTGGAAAATGTGAGAAAAATAAAAAAATGTTCAAAAAATTATGCCAACATAAAGTAGACATATGGGAAATGTGAAATAGTAACTTTTTTATGTGTCGTATTACTTTTGTTGTTCTTCACAAATAAGCAATGAATTTATCGAACAAGTTTTTCCACTAAGATAAAGTACAATATGTCACGAAAAAACAATCTCAGAATCACTTGGATACATCAAAGCATTCCCAAGTTATTACCACATAAATTGACACGTCAGATTTGAATAAAATGGGTTTGGTCCTGAAGGCCAAAATGAGCTTGGTTCTCAAGGGGTTAATAAAAAGTAATTAGAAAGTTGCACCAAACACGCTGATGAACATTTTCAATAAAAAAAAAAAACCAAAAAAAAATAATGTTTTCAAAGGTGTACATAGCTTTCAACTGTCTGATTCAGGATTCCCCATATACATAAGTGAACTTGTCCTTTATTGAGACCTTAATAGAAAAGGGACAGCAATCTGGCTACGTAATTTATGTAGGAAATTTTATTACGGTATGCCACGTGGCTCAATTAGGCAAGATATTAGGGAGGAGGTTGTCAAATCTAACTGGCATGGTATATGGGCAATGAAAAATTATATCTACCGTTGGTACTATACAAGTATAGATATTTTTATTGGTAAGTCTCATAGTATATACTCAGCTGGGATATATATTCTTGGTCTGACCACGCTCACTGCGGTCTTGAAATGGATACTGGTATTAAATCTCTAGGAAACTCCCAGTGGTTATTAGGTCACGTCCAGACGTGGCGGAATTGCTGCGGACAGTCCGCAATGGAATTCTCCAGCGGATGTTTTTTACAGTTGTTTTATACAAAACTCTGCTGCGGACCATAGACTGCGGTGCAGAATTTCACTGCGGATTTCAGCCTTTGCAATGCAAAAACTGAAATCTGTGGCAAGTCCGCTGTCTTTTCTGCAACGTCTGAATTACCTGTCAAATATGCAAATGTTGGTGCAGATTCGTTGCAAAATTGCCCCAAATCTGCACCAACATTTGCAGCGGAAAAACTCTGCCACGTCCGGACGTGCCCTTACAGTCTAAGCTCCTAACGTTAGAGGATACTCGCTCTGAAGATCTTTTTACTACGATCATTCTTCCCCATACGTTTGCATCATGACGGCAACACATCTCCCTGTTTACACAGGGAGATGTGCTGCCGACTAGCGACCATTTTTTCGTTCCCATAAAAGATGCGATTAGCTGATGAACGAGCGTTTGCTCGTTTACATAGGGCAATGATCGGGAACGAGTGTTTCTATGAATCGGCACAAATTAAGTTCTCTACTAAATGCTCTTAGGCTAAATGAGATCTTTTTTTTCAATGGAATTGATGCACAAATCACGCACAGCACACGGATGTGCATCCGTGTGCTGTGCATGATTTTTACGCACCCATTGATTTCAATGGGCGCGTAGGTGCGTGAAAACGCAGCAATATAGGACATGCAGTGTGGTTCACGCAATGGACACGCTGCGTGAAAACTCCTGCATATGTGAATGGACCATTTGAAATCAATGGGTCACGCACAGCACACGGACGAGTTTTACGCTCGTCTGAATGAGCCCTTATGGCGCTTCATTTTGTGTGCTTGCAGACTAAAACCCTTCTCCCTGATGAATATGCCGATAACCTGATAAAATCAGTAAGATGCTAAGTAATCGCTTGAAACACAGGAGGTTAAAAAGCAAAAAAATATATATGACAAATCCCAGTGGTGATCAGTTATACTCCCCACAAGAGGGAAATTCACTCCTAGCATCTATCCCGCATCTGCTTAGTTCCCCTGCAGCGGCCACTACAGGGAGAATGTAGTATTGCATCTAGCTCATAGAGGGAGGTCCCGCGTGGACCCCTAATAGGGCATATGTAAAGGGGTTGTCTCATTTAATGGTGGGATGTACTTTAATGGGAATTCCAACCATTGACCAGGTTTTTATTTTTTTAAATGGGCATACAGAAGCTGACCTAATACCGCACGTGGGGCTGAAATTACTTACGAGAAGTGTTCCTACTATTAGTTGCATCCTGGATTTCTTCTAAATGAATTATTAATAATTAATTTTATTTTCATTTATTATAATTCTTTTTCTCATTAGTAATCTCTACATATTTTCCATTTTTTCCTAGGCCCAGTTACAGGACCGAAAAGACCCTCCCCAGCTGCTGCTAGACTCCAAGTACATGTTCCCGGTTTTATTCCCATTTAACCCATCATTAATCACCCTGGACACTGTTCATATACCCGACTCCCTCAGTCTCAAGTTCCTCAACAAAGTTTAAAAAGACCATCTTTATTTTTTAACAAAATTATAATCTAGGAAAAAATAAAAAATATAGATATGTAAAATCTAACGACCAAGAGCACATCCTAAGGAAGAGAAAAAGTTTCAATCTCCGCAGAAGCCGATTTTATTTTATCCTTTTTGCAATGAAAATTTTATTATTTTATAAAGAAAAAAAATCCTGTAAAAACGGTATAAAATGTTTACATCGTGCAGTGATTCTCCAGATGCACAAAAACTAAATGATGGAGGAATAGAAGCTTTTGAGACTATGAATGGGCCGTTGACTTCTCCACTTTTTGTACCCACTCGACAAATGTTAGAATTTTGGTGTCAGGCTGAAACATGAAAATATTATTTATCGGATGCAGGACAGTATTTCTGGTGAAACACAGGTAGACTTTAATTATCTACATTTTGCTGTAAATATATATTTGATATTTAAAGCAACAGTTACAGATGTAGCAGAGTTTATTATTTGACACAATTCATGGTGATTATAACCATGTGGTTTTACACAGTACCGCATGTAATCCTACTACTATATCTCAAAGGGTATGTGCAATTGTACAACTATTTTTTGTTACTCTGATTTATTTATATATGTTTATATAGCGCTAACCTATCTCTAGCACTGTACAGAGATTGTCACCATTTACGTCAGTCCCTGTCCCCAAAGGGGCTCACGGTCTAATTTCCCCAGACACACTACTTGGTCGGAGTTGAACCCAGGTTCCCTGAGCTACAAGAGCACAATGCATGTAAAATGATAAATCTTCTACCGTTTTGTGTATACAGCTCCTATGCAGATCTATGTGTATTCATGGTTACAGACTACAAACCATGTGAGTAGTCTGATCCCTCAGTCATGTGTTACTCCACTCTCTCTGCTTCCTCTTCTAGCCTACAGTCAGTAGAAGAGGAGGCAGAATGGAGGGTGTAACACATGACTGCAGGATCAGGCTAAACACAGTGTTTGTAGTCTGTATAAAGACACATAAATCTGCATTGAAGCTACATACACAAAACGGTAAGAGATTTTGTACCAAGTCATAGTTGCTATATTTTGTATTTTAGCAAAAAATTGTTTGTAAAATTGTACATATCCTTAATTTAGAGATTTATCATAACCCATTAGTCCCAGAGAGATAATGCGCCAGCCAAAAATAAAACCTTTTCTGTCCTCCTGAATCTTGATCAGTAACAGTCTCTCTGGGACAGGAAATAGCTTTCTGACAATTCTGATTGGCAGCCATACTAGCTTTCATGGGGCTGTTCTTTCTGCCATCTGGAGCATCCGCCAAACTCCTTTTTTCTGTTCTCCTCTGCAGTCATCCATAGCTGGATGGTGTAAAAGTTGTGTCAGACAAACCAGAGACTGTAATGTCCTTTAAGGTTACAAGGATTTTTATTTGAAAAGGAAGTATGCTAGGAAGTGTAGTTCAATGGTGACATCAGTGAGGGAGGAAGTAGCTAACTCCTCTTGAGAGTGGCATACTTGTAGCAGTTTTATATAACCCCTCTGGAAATAAACTTTAAAGGGCAAATTCATCTCTGTAACATCTGTACAATTAGACAATTGTGAAATTTTCACCTCTGTATTATATAGATTAGCACTGGGCATACTATAATATAAAAAGTATACTGGGCAGCCATTAATAAATTGACATCCTATCACCTATAGTGGTCAACTTGTCCTTGGACTTACTGAATGTGGGTTATGGTATCCATCTCAGCCCTTGGGAAGAGTGTCCGTTGTAGCTTGATTTTGACTTTAAAGGGGAAATCCACCCAAAACGTATGTTTTTTACCATAGAAAAGTGTGAATGGGTCACAACATAAAGTCTGTAAGCTAATTCCAAAACTATAGAGCACCCAAAGCCCTTTTGCATCACTCACCGATTTCCAGTAACGGAGGCGTCTTCATTCTGGAAATTGGTGGTGGTCCAAGCTATATTGAAGTTATCTTCTTAACAACACATCTATGACATATCAGAAGATCAATTTTGGATGGATTCCCCCTTTAAATACTTCTGACCAATCACTTGCTGGCCTGTATGGCATTAAACACTCCACTTTCATGCCATGAGCCAAAATCGTTCCACAGATTTGCCATCATAACAGTAATGTAAAGTTTATTCTATTTATGACATGTGATTTTACTTTTATATAAATGTTTAGCGTAACTTTTCATAATTATTATATACCACTTGTGCCAGTAACAGTACTGAGCCACATTGTGTCCAGAACATGAAGGGTTGCATGAAGGTTTAACTTCAAGTGTCACCTTGGTGTCACAGTAGCAGCAATATGCGTAAATAAATTAAATCAAAGCCACTCGAATCACACAAAAGTAGCTTCCTGCACCAAACGTCTCCGGCAGGATTGAGGTAGGGTCAGCCATTTTTAATCAGCGTGGTCGTATGGTCACGTTTGACATAGGAAGTAGCTCAGATATCGTATTACACTGTATGTCCACATACGAATCTGTCAGTGTCTCCAGGGAAATATATAATAAGGTGTAATCTGTGTACAATGCACTGTAATATATACTCACATGTCAATGTATATAATGTTCCCAATGTCTTATCTAGGAGTCGAAATGCACAGTATGTAAAAGGACAAATAAATTCTCTATGTTTTATGCATAAGGCTTGAAATGATGTGTGTATTTACATATCCAGAGACGTAGTACTTAACCGTGGGGCCCTGTAAGGAAATGTTATGATTATTTTTCAATCCAAACTATATAGAAACAATGTTCCTCATCCTTGCCGCCTCCGGGAGACAGATTTTTTTTTCCCCTACTGCCATTATCCTCAGGGATCATTAACCACAATCTTCTGAACTCAGGAAAAACACGCAGAAAGCTTTGGTAAAAACTTTACTGAACACTTCAGGAAAACAGTTACCGATGACTGTCTCGATCTCAGGACAGTGTGTGCAAACATAGATTGACGCCATCAACCCTGGAGAAGTCCCTCCTGAGAGTGGTTGCACCGGTCCTCACACACAGAAGCTCGTTGTGCCTTTGCCAGTACCGGTGGGAGCTACCCACTACTGCACAAAATTACTGATGATAGAGCTACACCCTTGGCTGCGCTGTGAGTGACCGTTGAACAACATAAGACCTAAAGTGCCTCTGGGACTTCCTGGCGCTAATCGCTTTCTTTCGAGGAAGCCACGCTCTTGGTGGACTCGTCTGAAGGTGCAAATTGGGTAGCAGCACAAATTCTACAGTGCCTTGTGATATTGTGTAACAAAGTCCATTGTTAATTAATGCGGTGCCCTTTTAAGACCACCTGCCCACAAGAGAAAGCTTTGTTGTTTTCAATCTTGCCAGCAACACACGACTAACCGGCTGGTAACAACTCAATTCTTCAGTACAGTACGACACCTTTAACTTGCCGTGTAACAAGTGGCAGCAACAGTAGATGGTGACAAGGGCCGGCATTAGTCCGCGTGCAGGATCAACCTGAGCATCCAGGGGGTTAACAATGACTAGTACAGGCTATAAACAAAGAAGAGAGAATTACCGGAGGGCACTGTTGGTTCCTACCTTTAGTAACAAGATCCAAGAGAAATCGGCTGGAGGCCTACTCTATTTGTAGCTCGCTATCGCAGGGTTTCCTGCCTCTCATGTGGCTTACTCGCCCCACACTAACACCACCTCACTCCCTTTATTGCCTAACAAGCTCTCTGGTGGCTCCTCACCATGAAGAAACTTCCACCACTGCGATGTGCGTGTGCATCGTCATGACGCGCTGCGGCCAGTAGCGCCATTGCCATGTTGACCCTCCTGATGCTGCTAGCTGCTCCCTTGCAGCAGCTACAGCCTACAGGTCCTCTTTACTGCAGCAAATAGGAGAGCTGACAGGTCCTCTATTCTACACCACACAGGAGAGCTGACAGCTCCTCCTATACTACACACAGGAGAGCTGACAGATCCTCTATACTGCACCACACAGGAGAGCGGACAGGTTCTCTATACTACACCACACAGGAGAGCTGACAGGTTCTCTATACTACATCACACAGGAGAGCTGACAGGTCCTCTATACTACACCACACAGGAGAGCTGACAGCTCCTCTATACTACACCACACAGGAGAGCTGACAGGTCCTCTATACTACACCACACAGGAGAGCTGACAGGTCCTCTATTCTACACCACACAGGAGAGCTGACAGCTCCTCTATACTACACCACACAGGAGAGCTGACCGCTCCTCTATACTACACCACACAGGAGAGCTGACAGATCATCTATACTACACCACACAGGAGAGCTGACAGATCCTCTATACTACACCACACAGGAGAGCTGACAGGTCCTGTATACTACACCACACAGGAGAGCTGACAGATCCTGTATACTACACCACACAGGAGAGCTGACAGATCCTCTATACTACACCACACAGGAGAGCTGACAGATCCTCTATACTACACTACACTACACAGGAGATCTGACAGATCCTCTGTATTACACCACAGAGGAGAGCTGACAGATCCTCTATACTACACCACACAGGAGAGCTGACAGATCATCTATACTACAGCACACAGAAGAGCTGACAGATCCTTTATACTACACCACACAGGAGAGCTGACAGATCCTCTATACTGCACCACACAGGAGAGCGGACAGGTTCTCTATACTACACCACACAGGAGAGCTGACAGCTCCTCTATACTACACCACACAGGAGAGCTGACAGCTCCTCTATACTACACCACACAGGAGAACTGACAGCTCCTCTATACTACACCACACAGGAGAGCTGACAGGTTCTCTATACTACACCACACAGGAGAGCTGACAGATCATCTATACTACACCACACAGGAGAGCTGACAGGTCCTCTATACTACACCACACAGGAGAGCTGACAGGTCCTCTATACTACACCACACAGGAGAGCTGACAGGTCCTCTATTCTACACCACACAGGAGAGCTGACAGCTCCTCCTATACTACACCACACAGGAGAGCTGACCGCTCCTCTATACTACACCACACAGGAGAGCTGACAGATCATCTATACTACACCACACAGGAGAGCTGACAGGTCCTCTATACTACACCACACAGGAGAGCTGACAGGTCCTGTATACTACACCACACAGGAGAGCTGACAGATCCTGTATACTACACCACACAGGAGAGCTGACAGATCCTCTATACTACACCACACAGGAGAGCTGACAGATCCTCTATACTACACCACACAGGAGAGCTGACAGATCCTCTATACTACACTACACAGGAGATCTGACAGATCCTCTGTATTACACCACAGAGGAGAGCTGACAGATCCTCTATACTACACCACACAGGAGAGCTGACAGGTCCTCTATTCTACACCACACAGGAGAGCTGACAGCTCCTCTATACTACACCACACAGGAGAGCTGACTGCTCCTCTATACTACACCACACAGGAGAGCTGACATCCTCTATACTACACCACACAGGATAGCTGACCGCTCATCTATACTACACCTCACAGGAGAGATGACCGCTCCTCCATACTACACCACACAGGAGAACGGACAGATCCTCTATACTACACCACTCAGGAGAGCTGACAAATCCTCTATACTACACCACACAGGAGAGCTGACAGGTCCTCTATACTACACCACACAGGAGATCTGACCGCTCCTCTATACTACACCACACAGGAGAGCTGACAGCTCCTCTATACTCCACCACACAGGAGAGCTGACATCCTCTATACTACACCACACAGGAGAGATGACCGCTCCTCTATACTACACCACACAGGAGAACGGACAGATCCTCTATACTACACCACACAGGAGAGCTGACAGATCCTCTATACTACACTACACAGGAGATCTGACAGATCCTCTATACTACACCACACAGGAGAGTTGACAGATCCTCTATACTACACCACACAGGAGAGCTGACAGGTCCTCTATTCTACACCACACAGGAGAGCTGACAGCTCCTCTATACTACACCACACAGGAGAGCTGACTGCTCCTCTATACTACACCACACAGGAGAGCTGACAGCTCCTCTATACTACACCACACAGGAGAGCTGACAGCTCCTCTATACTACACCACACAGGAGAGCTGACAATTCCTCTATACTACACCACACAGGAGAGCTGACAGCTCCTCTATACTCCACCACACAGGAGAGCTGACATCCTCTATACTACACCACACAGGATAACACCTCACAGGAGAGATGACCGCTCCTCCATACTACACCACACAGGAGAACGGACAGATCCTCTATACTACACCACACAGGATAACACCTCACAGGAGAGATGACCGCTCCTCCATACTACACCACACAGGAGAACGGACAGATCCTCTATACTACACCACACAGGAGAGCTGACAGATCCTCTATACTACACCACACAGGAGAGCTGACAGGTCCTCTATACTACACCACACAGGAGATCTGACCGCTCCTCTATACTACACCACACAGGAGAGCTGACAGCTCCTCTATACTCCACCACACAGGAGAGCTGACATCCTCTATACTACACCACACAGGAGAGCTGACAATTCCTCTATACTACACCACACAGGAGAGCTGACAGCTCCTCTATACTACACCACACAGGAGAGCTGACAGCTCCTCTATACTCCACCACACAGGAGAGCTGAGAGATCCTCTATACTACACCACACAGGAGAGCTGACAATTCCTCTATACTACACCACACAGGAGAGCTGACAGCTCCTCTATACTACACCACACAGGAGAGCTGACAGCTCCTCTATACTCCACCACACAGGAGAGCTGAGAGATCCTCTATACTACACCACACAGGAGAGCTGACAATTCCTCTATACTACACCACACAGGAGAGCTGACAGCTCCTCTATACTACACCACACAGGAGAGCTGACAGCTCCTCTATACTCCACCACACAGGAGAGCTGACAGCTCCTCTATACCACACTACACAGGAGAACTGACAGCTCCTCTATACCACACTACACAGGAGAACTGACAGCTCCTCTATACTACACAACACAGGAGAGCTGACAGATCCTCTATACTACACCACACAGGAGAGCTGACATCCTCTATACTACACCACACAGAATAACACCTCACAGGAGAGATGACCGCTCCTCCATACTACACCACACAGGAGAACGGAGAGATCCTCTATACTACACCACACAGGAGAGCTGACAGATCCTCTATACTACACCACACAGGAGAGCTGATAGGTCCTCTATACTACACCACACAGGAGAACTGACAGATCCTCTATACTCCACCACACAGGAGAGCTGACATCCTCTATACTACACCACACAGGAGAGATGACCGCTCCTCTATACTACACCACACAGGAGAACTGACAGCTCCTCTATACTACACAACACAGGAGAGCTGACAGATCCTCTATACTACACCACACAGGAGAGCTGACAGATCCTCTATACTACACCACACAGGAGAGCTGACAGGTCCTCTATACTACACCACACAGGAGATCTGACCGCTCCTCTATACTACACCACACAGGAGAGCTGACAGGTTCTCTATACTACACCACACAGGAGAGCTGACATCTCCTCTATACTACACCACACAAGAAAGCTGAGAGATCCTCTATACTACACCACACAGGAGAGCTGAGAGATCCTCTATACTACACCACACAGGAGAGCTGAAAGATCCTCTATACTACACCACACAGGAGAGCTGACAGATCCTCTATACTACACCACACAGGAGAGCTGAGAGATCCTCTATACTACACCACACAGGAGAGCTGAAAGATCCTCTATACTACACCACACAGGAGAGCTGAGAGATCCTCTATACTACACCACACAGGAGAGTTGACAGATCCTCTGTATTACACCACAGAGGAGAGCTGACAGATCCTCTATACTACACCACACAGGAGAGCTGACAGGTCCTCTATTCTACACCACACAGGAGAGTTGACAGCTCCTCTATACTACACCACACAGGAGAGCTGACTGCTCCTCTATACTACACCACACAGGAGAGCTGACAATTCCTCTATACTACACCACACAGGAGAGCTGACAGCTCCTCTATACTACACCACACAGGAGAGCTGACAGCTCCTCTATACTACACCACACAGGAGAGCTGACAATTCCTCTATACTACACCACACAGGAGAGCTGACAGCTCCTCTATACTACACCACACAGGAGAGCTGACAGCTCCTCTATACTCCACCACACAGGAGAGCTGACAGCTCCTCTATACCACACTACACAGGAGAACTGACAGCTCCTCTATACCACACTACACAGGAGAACTGACAGCTCCTCTATACTACACAACACAGGAGAGCTGACAGATCCTCTATACTACACCACACAGGAGAGCTGACAGATCCTCTATACTACACCACACAGGAGAGCTGACAGGTCCTCTATACTACACCACACAGGAAATCTGACCGCTCCTCTATACTACACCACACAGGAGAGCTGACAGCTCCTCTATACTCCACCACACAGGAGAGCTGACATCCTCTATACTACACCACACAGGAGAGATGACCGCTCCTCTATACTACACCACACAGGAGAGCTGACAGCTCCTCTATACCACACTACACAGGAGAACTGACAGCACCTCTATACTACACAACACAGGAGAGCTGACAGATCCTCTATACTACACCACACAGGAGAGCTGACAGATCCTCTATACTACACCACACAGGAGAGATGATAGGTCCTCTATACTACACCGCACAGGAAATCTGACCGCTCCTCTATACTACACCACACAGGAGAGCTGACAGCTCCTCTATACTCCACCACACAGGAGAGCTGACATCCTCTATACTACACCACACAGGAGAGATGACCACTCCTCTATACTACACCACACAGGAGAACGGACAGATCCTCTATACTACACCACACAGGAGAGCTGACAGCTCCTCTATACTCCACCACACAGGAGAGCTGACATCCTATATACTACACCACACAGGAGAGATGACCACTCCTCTATACTACACCACACAGGAGAACGGACAGATCCTCTATACTACACCACACAGGAGAGCTGACAGCTCCTCTATACCACACTACACAGGAGAACTGACAGCTCCTCTATACTACACAACACAGGAGAGCGGACAGATCCTCTATACTACACCACACAGGAGAGCTGACATCCTCTATACTACACCACACAGGAGAGATGACCGCTCCTCTATACTACACCACACAGGAGAACGGACAGATCCTCTATACTACACCACACAGGAGAGCTGACAGCTCCTCTATACCACACTACACAGGAGAACTGACAGCTCCTCTATACTACACAACACAGGAGAGCTGACAGATCCTCTATACTACACCACACAGGAGAGCTGACAGATCCTCTATACTACACCACACAGGAGAGCTGACAGGTCCTCTATACTACACCACACAGGAGATCTGACCGCTCCTCTATACTACACCACACAGGAGAGCTGACATCTCCTCTATACTACACCACACAGGAGAGCTGACAGGTCCTCTATACTACACCACACAGGAGATCTGACCGCTCCTCTATACTACACCACACAGGAGAGCTGACATCTCCTCTATACTACACCACACAAGAAAGCTGAGAGATCCTCTATACTACACCACACAGGAGAGCTGAGAGATCCTCTATACTACACCACACAGGAGAGCTGAAAGATCCTCTATACTACACCACACAGGAGAACTGACAGATCCTCTATACTACACCACACAGGAGAGCTGACAGATCCTCTATACTACACCACACAGGAGAGCTGAGAGATCCTCTATACTACACCACACAGGAGAGCTGAAAGATCCTCTATACTACACCACACAGGAGAGCTGAGAGATCCTCTATACTACACCACACAGGAGAGTTGACAGATCCTCTGTATTACACCACAGAGGAGAGCTGACAGATCCTCTATACTACACCACACAGGAGAGCTGACAGGTCCTCTATTCTACACCACACAGGAGAGTTGACAGCTCCTCTATACTACACCACACAGGAGAGCTGACTGCTCCTCTATACTACACCACACAGGAGAGCTGACAATTCCTCTATACTACACCACACAGGAGAGCTGACAGCTCCTCTATACTACACCACACAGGAGAGCTGACAGCTCCTCTATACTACACCACACAGGAGAGCTGACAATTCCTCTATACTACACCACACAGGAGAGCTGACAGCTCCTCTATACTACACCACACAGGAGAGCTGACAGCTCCTCTATACTCCACCACACAGGAGAGCTGACAGCTCCTCTATACTCCACCACACAGGAGAGCTGACATCCTCTATACTACACCACACAGGATAGCTGACAGCTCATCTATACTACACCTCACAGGAGAGATGACCGCTCCTCCATACTACACCACATAGGAGAACGGACAGATCCTCTATACTACACCACACAGGAGAGCTGACAGCTCCTCTATACCACACTACACAGGAGAACTGACAGCTCCTCTATACCACACAACACAGGAGAACTGACAGCTCCTCTATACTACACAACACAGGAGAGCGGACAGATCCTCTATACTACACCACACAGGAGAGCTGACAGATCCTCTATACTACACCACACAGGAGAGCTGACAGGTCCTCTATACTACACCACACAGGAGATCTGACAGGTTCTCTATACTACACCACACAGGAGAGCTGACAGGTCCTCTATACTACACCACACAGGAGATCTGACAGGTTCTCTATACCACACAACACAGGAGAACTGACAGCTCCTCTATACTACACAACACAGGAGAGCGGACAGATCCTCTATACTACACCACACAGGAGATCTGACAGCTCCTCTATACTACACAACACAGGAGAGCGGACAGATCCTCTATACTACACCACACAGGAGAGCTGACAGATCCTCTATACTACACCACACAGGAGAGCTGACAGCTCCTCTATACTACACCACACAGGAGAGCTGACAGGTTCTCTATACTACACCACACAGGAGAGCTGACATCTCCTCTATACTACACCACACAAGAAAGCTGAGAGATCCTCTATACTACACCACACAGGAGAGCTGAGAGATCCTCTATACTACACCACACAGGAGAGCTGAAAGATCCTCTATACTACAACACACAGGAGAGCTGACAGATCCTCTATACTACACCACAGAGGGGAGCTGACAGATCCTCTATACTACACCACACAGGACAGCTGAGAGATCCTCTATACTACACCACACAGGAGAGCTGACTGCTCCTCTATACTACACCACACAGGAGAGCTGACAGCTCCTCTATACTCCACCACACAGGAGAGCTGACATCCTCTATACTACACCACACAGGAAAGATGACCACTCCTCTATACTACACCACACAGGAGAACGGACAGATCCTCTATACTACACCACACAGGAGAGCTGACAGCTCCTCTATACCACACTACACAGGAGAACTGACAGCTCCTCTATACTACACAACACAGGAGAGCGGACAGATCCTCTATACTACACCACACAGGAGAGCTGACAGATCCTCTATACTACACCACACAGGAGAGCTGACAGGTCCTCTATACTACACCACACAGGAGATCTGACCGCTCCTCTATACTACACCACACAGGAGAGCTGACAGGTTCTCTATACTACACCACACAGGAGAGCTGACATCTCCTCTATACTACACCACACAAGAAAGCTGAGAGATCCTCTATACTACACCACACAGGAGAGCTGAGAGATCCTCTATACTACACCACACAGGAGAGCTGAAAGATCCTCTATACTACACCACACAGGAGAGCTGACAGATCCTCTATACTACACCACACAGGAGAGCTGACAGATCCTCTATACTACACCACACAGGACAGCTGAGAGATCCTCTATACTACACCACACAGGAGAGCTGACTGCTCCTCTATACTACACCACACAGGAGAGCTGACAGCTCCTCTATACTACACCACACAGGAGAGCTGACAGCTCCTCTATACTACACCACACAGGAGAGCTGACAATTCCTCTATACTACACCACACAGGAGAGCTGACAGCTCCTCTATACTACACCACACAGGAGAGCTGACAGCTCCTCTATACTCCACCACACAGTAGAGCTGACAGCTCCTCTATACTCCACCACACAGGAGAGCTGACAGCTCATCTATACTACACCTCACAGGAGAGATGACCGCTCCTCCATACTACACCACACAGGAGAACGGACAGATCCTCTATACTACACCACACAGGAGAGCTGACAGCTCCTCTATACCACACTACACAGGAGAACTGACAGCTCCTCTATACCACACTACACAGGAGAACTGACAGCTCCTCTATACTACACAACACAGGAGAGCTGACAGATCCTCTATACTACACCACACAGGAGAGCTGACAGATCCTCTATACTACACCACACAGGAGAGCTGACAGGTCCTCTATACTACACCACACAGGAAATCTGACCGCTCCTCTATACTACACCACACAGGAGAGCTGACAGCTCCTCTATACTCCACCACACAGGAGAGCTGACATCCTCTAGACTACACCACACAGGAGAGATGACCGCTCCTCTATACTACACCACACAGGAGAGCTGACAGATCCTCTATACTACACCACACAGGAGAGCTGACAGCTCCTCTATACCACACTACACAGGAGAACTGACAGCTCCTCTATACCACACTATACAGGAGAACTGACAGCTCCTCTATACTACACAACACAGGAGAGCTGACAGATCCTCTATACTACACCACACAGGAGAGCTGACAGATCCTCTATACTTCACCACACAGGAGAGCTGATAGGTCCTCTATACTACACCGCACAGGAAATCTGACCGCTCCTCTATACTACACCACACAGGAGAGCTGACAGCTCCTCTATACTCCACCACACAGGAGAGCTGACATCCTCTATACTACACCACACAGGAGAGATGACAGCTCCTCTATACTACACCACACAGGAGAACGGACAGATCCTCTATACTACACCACACAGGAGAGCTGACAGCTCCTCTATACCACACTACACAGGAGAACTGACAGCTCCTCTATACTACACAACACAGGAGAGCGGACAGATCCTCTATACTACACCACACAGGAGAGCTGACAGATCCTCTATACTACACCACACAGGAGAGAGGACAGGTCCTCTATACTACACCACACCACACAGGAGAGCTGACAGATCCTCTACACTACACCACACAGGAGAGCTGACAGATCCTCTATACTACACCACACAGGAGAGAGGACAGGTCCTCTATACTACACCACACCACACAGGAGAGCTGACAGATCCTCTACACTACACCACACAGGAGAGCTGACAGATCCTCTATACTACACCACACAGGAGAGAGGACAGGTCCTCTATACTACACCACACAGGAGAGAGGACAGGTCCTCTATACTACACCACACAGGAGAGCTGACAGATCCTCTACACTACACCACACAGGTGAGCTGACAGATCCTCTATGCTACACCACACAGGAGAGCTGAGAGATCCTCTATGCTACACCACACAAGAGAACTGACAGCTCCTCTATACTACACCACACAGGAGAGCTGATATCTCCTCTATTCTACACCACACAGGAGAGCTGAGAGATCCTCTATACTACACCACACAGGAGAGCTGAGAGATCCTCTATACTACACCACACAGGAGAGCTGAGAGATCCTCTATACTACACCACACAGGAGAGCTGACAGATCTTCTATACTACAGCACACAGGAGAGCTGATAGATCCTCTACACTACACCACACAGGAGAGCTGAGAGATCCTCTATACTACACCACACAGGAGCGCTGACAGATCCTCTATACTACACTACACAGGAGAGCTGACAGATCCTCTATACTACACCACACAGGAGAGATGGCAGATCCTCTATACTACACTACACAGGAGAACTGACAGATACTCTACACTACACCACACAGGAGAGCTTATAGATCCTCTACACTACACCACACAGGAGAGCTGAGAGATCCTCTATACTACACCACACAGGAAAGCTGACGGATCCTCTATACTACACCACACAGGAGAGATGGCTGATCCTTTATATTACACTACACTACACAGGAGAGCGGACAGATCCTCTATACTACACCACACAGGAGAGCTGACAGATCCTCTATACTACACCACACAGGAGAGAGGACAGGTCCTCTATACTACACCACACCACACAGGAGAGCTGACAGATCCTCTACACTACACCACACAGGAGAGCTGACAGATCCTCTATACTACACCACACAGGAGAGAGGACAGGTCCTCTATACTACACCACACAGGAGAGAGGACAGGTCCTCTATACTACACCACACAGGAGAGCTGACAGATCCTCTACACTACACCACACAGGTGAGCTGACAGATCCTCTATGCTACACCACACAGGAGAGCTGAGAGATCCTCTATACTACACCACACAGGAGAGCTGATATCTCCTCTATTCTACACCACACAGGAGAGCTGAGAGATCCTCTATACTACACCACACAGGAGAGCTGAGAGATCCTCTATACTACACCACACAGGAGAGCTGAGAGATCCTCTATACTACACCACACAGGAGAGCTGACAGATCTTCTATACTACAGCACACAGGAGAGCTGATAGATCCTCTATACTACACCACACAGGAGAGCGGACAGATCCTCTATACTACACCACACAGGAGAGATGACAGATCCCCTATACTACACCACACAGGAGAGATGACAGGTCCTCATTCATCCCCATACATTACAATGATTGCTACTTGTAAATGGAGCCGAGTGCTGATCGACAAAGTACTACATGGTTGATCGGTAATTGTTTACTGGCAAATATCTGCTGATGTGAAACGGCCATTAGGCTATGTTCAGACAACGTAATTAGAGGCAGGAGAATCGGACGCAGAATTTAAAAGAAATCCACACTTTACAGATTTTTGACACACACGGATTAATTTGCATGTGAAAATCAGCCGGCTTTTCTACAGGTTACTTTTTTTTTTGTGGTGGAAAATTCGGCATAGTTTGAACTCCCGAATTTTTCATTGAAATTAATGGGAGGAAGTGTGCGAGTGACTTTCACCTGGATTTCGGTGCAGAATATGCGCCAAAATCCACATGACAAATAAATTTGTGTAAATATACCCTTAAGTTATATTTAAATGGTGCGGTTAGATTGTGGGTTATTCCTGTGGTTAAGGCGAAATTGTGTGAAAATGCAGTAATTGTGATGTAATTTCCCAAAAAACGTGGTATTATCCCCCAGTTTCATGGTAGTTATTGCAATAAACTGCGACTTGATAGCACAGTGGGAATATATGGTACCTTAAGTCGTTGCAGTCTTTTGCTGCAATTTGCGTAATCATGCAAAACCACCCCATTTTTTCGGGGGGGGGGGGGGACCTGAAAATGACAGAGAAAATTTATTATGAAATTGACTTATATGCACTGATACATTGTAACAAACTGCACTGAAATAAAGAGAAGTTCAAGGAAGGATTTCTGAATCTGAATAATAATACTTAACTTTAGGGCACATGGTTCGGTCAAATCGTGGTATTTTGGGACAACATTGTGTCTGTAGGAGCTGACAATCTAAAGGCGGTTTGTAGAAAAATGTTTTCTTTCACTGACAGCAATCAGAGACCTTGTAAATAAAACTCCAGGACCCATATTTACTAAGACTGGCATATCTTACGGCAAAGAGGAGGAGGTAGTTGTAACTTGCGCCCAATGTATTAAAAGGTCAAAATTTAGTTCATTTGTACGTAAATATGCGCCATTTTCTCCTTATTTAATAAATTAATTTGACACCTACTCTCACTAGAGACCACGACCACTTTACTCATTACTTTCAGTTATATTTTTTTGTGCAAATTTGTTGCACGTGAGTTTTGCTTCTTTTGCGACAAACTGCACTAATCTCACTAGTAAACGTGGACCAAGGTATAGTGACACAGGTTTTCAAATAGAATGTTAATTGGCTGCATAATTTGTCAGGTAAACAGCAATTTCACCCGCAAAACTGAGCGGGCATTAACTATCTCAGATAGTTTTGCGTGTAAAAATGCTGTTTACCTGCAAAATCATTCCGCCAATTAAAGGGTTATTCCCAAAATCATAAATTATCACCTATCACAAGGATCGGTGTTAATTTTATGATGGCTGGGATCCCCACCGATCGTGAAAACGGGGATTTTTAACCCCCAGATCTTCCTCACTGCACCCCCCACAGTGAGGAGGAGGAGGAGCTTCAAGGGAGCGCAGGGTTGCCAACCTCTACTTCAATCATTTCTGGACAACTGAGCTAAAAATCACGGACAGACCAAAATATTTACAGAGACATTTTGAAATCATTGCTTGTGCAGTGTGCTAGGAGTGACTCACCAATTACAACCCCGCTGTAGCTTTCCCACGCTAACTTTCTTATGATTGGTGATTCCGACTCACCACTCACTCCACCTCCCCACCACCGCTACCGCCAGGACCTGTTTTAGACAAAGTGTGGCCTAAATGATGAAATTCTGTATCAATAAAGCAGTCAATTCAGAAGGAGCTGTGCAAAGAACTGCATAGCTGATTTCTAGCGCATCCAGGAGTATTGCAAGCCCCAAATATGCCCCCCCTCTCACACCAAAAAATTATGTATATACATATAGTTTTTAAATCATACCACTATACCAGATGAAATATTACCTGCATACTGTTACAGAACACAACTCACCATTATAAGACCAATATTACAAATAATAACACTATATAAGGTCCAAATAATACCGCCACACCATAACCACATTGTAAAGGATCTGCCAGGCACTACGTCTGTGGAGACTCCCAGGGTTAATCAGCCGACACCTGAGGCCAGACCTCTTAGACTGACACCGGCTCCCACCAATCAGGGTGGCAGGCTCAGGAGTGGGAGAGCCTATCGCGGCCTGGTCAGTCAGAGTTAGCTCCGCCCCCTGTCCATTTATACCTGCAGTTTTCTCTTCCTCATTGCTTGTTATTCTTTTGGATTCCTGGCCCCACTGCTGCTTGCTCCAGCCTGCTTCTGCCGTGCTTCTGCCTTGCTGCAGTTCTCCTTGACTTGACTTGCTTTGCTTTGCTTTGCCCCTGGCTTGCTTCTGTCTCCGTGCCCGCTCGGGTTACTCACTTCGTCCTGGTCCTGAATGTTCGTTCGCCGCTCCGTTTCCTCGTGTCGTTCCGTGGCTACTGCCCCTTCCCTTGCGTGTTCCCTGTTTGTTTTCCTGTGCACTTAGACAGCGTAGGGACCGCCGCCCAGTTGTACCTCGTCGCCTAGGGCGGGTCGTTGCAAGTAGGCAGGGACAGGGCGGTGGGTAGATTAGGGCTCACTTTCCCTTCACCTCCTTCCTGCCATCACAGAATAACAAGCCCTTACCTAGTCTACCATTTCTCCTACGCTGTCGCTATCATGGACCCCCTTGAGACCCTGACCCAGCAGATGCAGGGCCTCTCCCTACAGGTCCAGGCCCTGGCCCAAAGGGTTGGGCGCACCACCTCACCTCTAGAACCCGACCTCAAGTTACCTGACCGGTTTTCAGGGGACCGTAAGACGTTTCTCTCCTTCCGGGAGAGTTGCAGACTATATTTCCGCCTTAAGCCCCACTCCTCAGGTTCCGAGAACCAGCGGGTGGGTATCATCATATCCCGACTCCAGGAAGGGCCCCAAGAGTGGGCCTTCTCCTTGGCTCCTGACGCCCCTGAACTTTCCTCTGTTGATCGTTTTTTCTCTGCCCTCGGACTCATTTACGACGAGACTGACAGGACTGCTTTAGCCGAGAGTCAGTTGGTGACCTTACGTCAGGGTAGGAGACCGGTTGAGGAATACTGTTCTGATTTTAGGAAGTGGTGCGTAGCTTCTCAGTGGAACGATCCGGCCCTAAGGTGCCAGTTTAGGTTAGGATTATCTGACGCCCTGAAGGATCTGCTGGTTAGCTACCCCTCGTCTGACTCTCTTGACCAGGTTATGGCCCTAGCAGTACGACTTGACCGACGTCTCAGGGAACGTCAGCTAGAACGCTTCAGTGTGCTCCCCTCTGACTTTTCTGCGATCCCCCCCGAGGTCCCGCCTCCTCGCCCCTCCACGGAGGACTCGGAGGTACCTATGCAACTCGGGGCCTCCATGTCCCCTCAACAACGTAGGGAGTTTCGCAGAATGAACGGTCTCTGCTTCTACTGTGGGGACGACAAGCATCTACTGAACACCTGTCCCAGGCGCAAGAATAAGAAGCCGGAAAACTTCCGCGCCTAAGTGATCATCGGGGAGGTCACTTGGGCGCACAGGTATTTCCCGTTAATGTGAAACGCAATAAAATTTTGCTTCCCTTTCAGGTCTCGTTTGCTGGCCGGTCTGCCACGGGCAGTGCTTTCGTGGATTCTGGCTCATCTGCTAATATCATGTCTGTGGAATTTGCTATGTCTCTAAAGATGCCTTGTATTGATTTACCTTATCCTATCCCTGTAGTAGGTATCGACTCAACTCCCCTTGCTAATGGTTATTTTACTCAGCATACTCCTGTTTTTGAACTCCTGGTTGGCTCCATGCATTTGGAGCAGTGCTCTGTACTGGTGATGCAGGGATTATCGTCTGATCTGGTTTTAGGCCTTCCCTGGTTGCAGTTGCATAATCCCACGTTTGATTGGAATACTGGGGATCTCACCAAATGGGGTAATGAATGTCTTATGTCATGTCTTTCTGTTAACTCTATTTCTCCCCGGGAGGAGGTAAACACGCTTCCTGAGTTTGTTCAGGACTTCGCCGATGTGTTTTCTAAGGAGGCCTCCGAGGTGTTGCCCCCCCATAGAGATTACGATTGCGCTATCGATTTGGTGCCTGGTGCCAAGCTTCCTAAAGGTAGGATATTTAATCTTTCATGTCCTGAACGTGAAGCCATGAGGGTGTATATCCAGGAATGCCTGGCCAAGGGTTTCATTCGCCCCTCGACTTCTCCTGTAGGTGCTGGCTTCTTCTTCGTGGGGAAGAAGGATGGTGGTCTTAGGCCGTGCATTGATTATCGTAACCTGAATAAGGTCACCGTAAGGAACCAGTACCCACTTCCTTTGATTCCGGATCTTTTTAATCAGGTTCAGGGAGCCCAATGGTTTTCTAAGTTCGATCTACGGGGGGCATATAACCTTATCCGCATCAAAGAGGGGGATGAGTGGAAAACTGCGTTCAACACACCCGAGGGTCATTTCGAATACCTGGTCATGCCCTTTGGGTTGTGTAACGCCCCTGCTGTCTTCCAGAATTTTATTAATGAAATCCTGAGAGAGTACCTGGGTAATTTTCTTGTTGTGTACCTTGATGACATACTGGTGTTTTCCAAGGACTGGTCCTCTCACGTGGAGCATGTCAGGAAGGTGCTCCAGGTCCTTCGGGAGAATAATCTGTTTGCTAAGACTGAAAAATGTGTCTTTGGGGTACAGGAGATACCATTTTTAGGGCAAATCCTCACTCCTCATGAATTCCGCATGGACCCTGCCAAGGTTCAAGCTGTGGCGGAATGGGTCCAACCTGCCTCCCTTAAGGCGTTACAGTGTTTTTTAGGGTTCGCCAACTATTACAGGAGATTTATTGCCAACTTCTCGGTCGTCGCTAAGCCTCTTACGGACCTTACCCGCAAGGGTGCTGATGTCCTCCATTGGCCCCCTGAGGCCGTCCAGGCCTTTGAGACTCTCAAGAAGTGCTTTATCTCGGCCCCCGTGCTGATTCAGCCCAACCAAGAGGAGCCATTTATTGTGGAGGTTGACGCTTCCGAGGTGGGAGTGGGGGCCGTCTTGTCCCAGGGTACCAGCTCCCTCACCCATCTCCGCCCCTGTGCTTACTTCTCTAGGAAGTTTTCGCCCACGGAGAGTAACTATGATATTGGCAACCGTGAACTTCTAGCCATTAAATGGGCTTTTGAAGAGTGGCGGCACTTCCTGGAGGGGGCCAGACACCAGGTAACGGTCCTTACGGATCACAAGAATCTGGTTTTCCTAGAATCGGCCCGGAGGCTTAATCCTAGACAAGCTCGGTGGGCACTATTCTTTACCAGATTTAATTTCTTGGTTACCTATAGGGCTGGGTCCAAGAATATTAAGGCTGATGCTCTGTCACGTAGTTTCATGGCCAATCCTCCTTCCGAGAAGGATCCCGCTTGTATTTTACCCCCTGGTATAATCGTCTCTGCCACGGATTCTGATTTAGCTTCTGATATCGCGGCTGATCAGGGTGCAGCTCCCGGGAACGTCCCTGGGGACAAACTGTTTGTTCCCCTGCAATACCGGCTGAGGGTACTCAGGGAAAACCATGACTCCGCTCTATCTGGTCATCCTGGCATCTTGGGCACCAAACACCTCATTACCAGAAACTATTGGTGGCCTGGGTTGCCTAAAGATGTTAGGGCTTACGTCGCCGCTTGTGAGGTTTGCGCTAGGTCCAAAACCCCTAGGTCCCGACCTGCGGGCCTACTACGTCCCTTGCCCATTCCCCAGAGACCTTGGACCCATATCTCCATGGATTTTATCACCGATTTGCCTCCATCTCAGGGCAAGTCGGTGGTGTGGGTGGTAGTCGACCGCTTCAGCAAGATGTGCCACTTTGTGCCCCTTAAGAAGCTACCTAACGCCAAGACGTTAGCTTCTTTGTTTGTGAAACACATCCTGCGTCTCCATGGGGCCCCAGTCAATATCGTTTCGGACAGAGGGGTACAATTTGTTTCCTTATTTTGGAGAGCCTTTTGTAAAAAGTTGGAGATTGATCTGTCCTTCTCCTCCGCCTTCCATCCCGAAACTAACGGCCAAACGGAAAGGACCAACCAATCCCTGGAACAATATTTAAGGTGTTTCATCTCTGACTGTCAATTCGATTGGGTCTCATTCCTTCCCCTTGCTGAATTTTCCCTGAATAACCGGGTCAGTAACTCGTCAGGGGTCTCCCCGTTTTTCTGTAATTTCGGGTTTAACCCAAGGTTCTCCTCCGTCTCCCCTGGTGGTTCCAATAATCCTGAGGTAGAGGATGTTCATCGGGAACTGTGCACTGTCTGGGCCCAGGTTCAGAAGAACCTAGAGGCGTCCCAGAGCGCACAAAAGATTCAGGCGGATAGTAGACGTTCTGCTAACCCCCGGTTTGTCGTCGGGGATTTGGTCTGGTTGTCGTCCAGGAACTTGCGCCTTAAGGTCCCGTCCAGGAAGTTTGCTCCCCGATTTATTGGGCCTTATAAGGTCATTGAAGTCCTCAACCCTGTATCCTTCCGTCTGGAGCTGCCCCCATCCTTCCGCATACACGACGTCTTTCATGCTTCCCTCCTTAAACGCTGCTCCCCGTCCTGGTCCCCCTCTAGGAAACCTCCTGTTCCCGTTCTCACCCCTGAGGGGGTGGAATTCGAGGTGGCCAAGATTGTGGACAGTAGGATGATCCAGGGCTCCCTCCAGTACCTGGTCCATTGGAGAGGATACGGGCCGGAGGAGAGGACTTGGGTACCTGCTCGAGATGTTCACGCTGGGGTATTGGTCAGGAGGTTCCACCTTCTCTTCCCCACTAAACCGGGTCCTCTTAGTAAGGGTCCGGTGGCCCCTCATAAAAGGGGGAGTACTGTAAAGGATCTGCCAGGCACTACGTCTGTGGAGACTCCCAGGGTTAATCAGCCGACACCTGAGGCCAGACCTCTTAGACTGACACCGGCTCCCACCAATCAGGGTGGCAGGCTCAGGAGTGGGAGAGCCTATCGCGGCCTGGTCAGTCAGAGTTAGCTCCGCCCCCTGTCCATTTATACCTGCAGTTTTCTCTTCCTCATTGCTTGTTATTCTTTTGGATTCCTGGCCCCACTGCTGCTTGCTCCAGCCTGCTTCTGCCGTGCTTCTGCCTTGCTGCAGTTCTCCTTGACTTGACTTGCTTTGCTTTGCTTTGCCCCTGGCTTGCTTCTGTCTCCGTGCCCGCTCGGGTTACTCACTTCGTCCTGGTCCTGACTGTTCGTTCGCCGCTCCGTTTCCTCGTGGCGTTCCGTGGCTACTGCCCCTTCCCTTGCGTGTTCCCTGTTTGTTTTCCTGTGCACTTAGACAGCGTAGGGACCGCCGCCCAGTTGTACCTCGTCGCCTAGGGCGGGTCGTTGCAAGTAGGCAGGGACAGGGCGGTGGGTAGATTAGGGCTCACTTTCCCTTCACCTCCTTCCTGCCATCACACACATAGTGACTGCATAATACCCCCATATTGTTACTGAATAATACCGCCACACCATAACCACACAGCGACTGAATAATACCCCCATACTGTTACTGAATAATACCGCCACACCATAACCACTCAGTGACTGTATAATACCCCCATACTGTTACTGAATAATACCGCCACACCATAACCACTCAGTGACTGTATAATACCCCCATACTGTTACTGAATAATACCTCCACACCATAACCACATAGTGACTGAATAATTCCCCCATACTGTTACTGAATAATACCGCCACACCATAACCACTCAGTGACTGTATAATACCCCCATACTGTTACTGAATAATACCGCCACACCATAACCACTCAGTGACTGCATAATACCCCCATATTGTTACTGAATAATACCACCACACCATAACCACATAGTAACTGAATAATACCCCCATACTGTTACTGAATAATACCACCACACCATAACCACATAGTGACTGCATAATACCCCCATATTGTTACTGAATAATACCGCCACACCATAACCACACAGCGACTGAATAATACCCCCATACTGTTACTGAATAATACCGCCACACCATAACCACTCAGTGACTGTATAATACCCCCATACTGTTACTGAATAATACCGCCACACCATAACCACTCAGTGACTGTATAATACCCCCATACTGTTGCTGAATAATACCGCCACACCATAACCACTCAGTGACTGTATAATACCCCCATACTGTTACTGAATAATACCGCCACACCATAACCACTCAGTGACTGCATAATACCCCCATATTGTTACTGAATAATACCACCACACCATAACCACATAGTAACTGAATAATACCCCCATACTGTTACTGAATAATACCGCCACACCATAACCACACAGTGACTGAATAATACCCCCATACTGTTACTGAATAATACCTCCACACCATAACCACACAGCGACTGAATAATACCCCCATACTGTTACTGAATAATACCGCCACACCATAGCCACATAGTGACTAAATAATACCCCCATACTGTTACTGAATAATACCTCCACACCATAACCACATAGTGACTGAAAAATACCCCCATACTGTTACTGAATAATACCGCCACACCATAACCACACAGCGACTGAATAATACCTTCACACCATAACCACATAGTGACTGAATAATACCGCCACACCATAACCACATAGTGACTGAATAATACCCCCATACTGTTACTGTTTAATACCTCCACACCATAACCACATAGTGACTGAATAATACCTCCACACCATAACCTCATAGTGACTGAATAATACCTCCATGCTGTTACTGAATAATACCACCACACCATAACCACACAGCGACTGAATAATACCCCCATACTGTTACTGAATAATACCACCACACCATAACCACACAGCGACTGAATAATACCCCCATACTGTTACTGAATAATACCACCACACCATAACCACATAGTGACGGAATAAAATCATGCCGCCAATTAAAGGGTTATTCCCAAAATCATAAATTATCACCTATCACAAGGATCGGTGTTAATTTTATGATGGCTGGGATCCCCACCGATCGTGAAAACGGGGATTTTTAACCCCCAGATCTTCCTCACTGCACCCCCCACAGTGAGGAGGAGGAGGAGCTTCAAGGGAGCGCAGGGTTGCCAACCTCTACTTCAATCATTTCTGGACAACTGAGCTAAAAATCACGGACAGACCAAAATATTTACAGAGACATTTTGAAATCATTGCTTGTGCAGTGTGCTAGGAGTGACTCACCAATTACAACCCCGCTGTAGCTTTCCCACGCTAACTTTCTTATGATTGGTGATTCCGACTCACCACTCACTCCACCTCCCCACCACCGCTACCGCCAGGACCTGTTTTAGACAAAGTGTGGCCTAAATGATGAAATTCTGTATCAATAAAGCAGTCAATTCAGAAGGAGCTGTGCAAAGAACTGCATAGCTGATTTCTAGCGCATCCAGGAGTATTGCAAGCCCCAAATATGCCCCCCCTCTCACACCAAAAAATTATGTATATACATATAGTTTTTAAATCATACCGCTATACCAGATGAAATATTACCTGCATACTGTTACAGAACACAACTCACCATTATAAGACCAATATTACAAATAATAACACAATATAAGGTCCAAATAATACCGCCACACCATAACCACATAGTGACTGCATAATACCCCCATATTGTTACTGAATAATACCGCCACACCATAACCACATAGTAACTGAATAATACCCCCATACTGTTACTGAATAATACCCCCATACTGTTACTGAATAATATCTCCACACCATGATCACATAGTGCCACCACATAGTGACTGAATAATACCACCATACTGTTACTGAATAATACCGCCACACCATAACCACACAGCGACTGAATAATACCCCCATACTGTTACTGAATAATACCTCCACACCATAATCACACAGCGACTGAATAATACCCCCATACTGTTACTGAATAATACCTCCACACCATAATCACACAGCGACTGAATAATACCCCCATACTGTTACTGAATAATACCGCCACACCATAACCACACAGCGACTGAATAATACCTTCACACCATAACCACATAGTGACTGAATAATACCGCCACACCATAACCACATAGTGACTGAATAATACCCCCATACTGTTACTGTTTAATACCTCCACACCATAACCACATAGTGACTGAATAATACCTCCATGCTGTTACTGAATAATACCACCACACCATAACCACACAGCGACTGAATAATACCCCCATACTGTTACTGAATAATACCACCACACCATAACCACACAGCGACTGAATAATACCCCCATACTGTTACTGAATAATACCACCACACCATAACCACATAGTGACGGAATAAAACTCCCATACTGTTACTGAATAATACAGCCACACCATAACCACATAGTGACTGAATAATACCCCCATACTGTTACTGAATAATACCCCCACACCATAACCGCATAGTGACAGTATAATACTCCCATACTGTTACTGAATAATACTGCCACACCATTACCACATAGTGACTGAATAATACCTCATACTGTTACTGTTTAATACCTCCACACCATAACCACATAGTGACTGAATAATACCTCCATACTGTTACTGTTTAATACCTCCACACCATAACCACATAGTGACTGAATAATACTCCCATACTGTTACTGAATAATACCTCCACACCATAACCACATAGTGACTGAATAATACCCCCATACTGTTAATGAATTATACTGCCACACCATAACCACACAGCGACTGAATAATACCCCATACTGTTACTGAATAATACCACCACACCATAACCACACAGCGACTGAATAATACCCCCATACTGTTACTGAATAATACCACCACACCATAACCACATAGTGACGGAATAAAATCATGCCGCCAATTAAAGGGTTATTCCCAAAATCATAAATTATCACCTATCACAAGGATCGGTGTTAATTTTATGATGGCTGGGATCCCCACCGATCGTGAAAACGGGGATTTTTAACCCCCAGATCTTCCTCACTGCACCCCCCACAGTGAGGAGGAGGAGGAGCTTCAAGGGAGCGCAGGGTTGCCAACCTCTACTTCAATCATTTCTGGACAACTGAGCTAAAAATCACGGACAGACCAAAATATTTACAGAGACATTTTGAAATCATTGCTTGTGCAGTGTGCTAGGAGTGACTCACCAATTACAACCCCGCTGTAGCTTTCCCACGCTAACTTTCTTATGATTGGTGATTCCGACTCACCACTCACTCCACCTCCCCACCACCGCTACCGCCAGGACCTGTTTTAGACAAAGTGTGGCCTAAATGATGAAATTCTGTATCAATAAAGCAGTCAATTCAGAAGGAGCTGTGCAAAGAACTGCATAGCTGATTTCTAGCGCATCCAGGAGTATTGCAAGCCCCAAATATGCCCCCCCTCTCACACCAAAAAATTATGTATATACATATAGTTTTTAAATCATACCGCTATACCAGATGAAATATTACCTGCATACTGTTACAGAACACAACTCACCATTATAAGACCAATATTACAAATAATAACACAATATAAGGTCCAAATAATACCGCCACACCATAACCACATAGTGACTGCATAATACCCCCATATTGTTACTGAATAATACCGCCACACCATAACCACATAGTAACTGAATAATACCCCCATACTGTTACTGAATAATACCCCCATACTGTTACTGAATAATATCTCCACACCATGATCACATAGTGCCACCACATAGTGACTGAATAATACCACCATACTGTTACTGAATAATACCGCCACACCATAACCACACAGCGACCGAATAATACCCCCATACTGTTACTGAATAATACCTCCACACCATAATCACACAGCGACTGAATAATACCCCCATACTGTTACTGAATAATACCTCCACACCATAATCACACAGCGACTGAATAATACCCCCATACTGTTACTGAATAATACCGCCACACCATAACCACACAGCGACTGAATAATACCTTCACACCATAACCACATAGTGACTGAATAATACCGCCACACCATAACCACATAGTGACTGAATAATACCCCCATACTGTTACTGAATAATACCTCCACACCATAATCACACAGCGACTGAATAATACCCCCATACTGTTACTGAATAATACCGCCACACCATAACCACACAGCGACTGAATAATACCTTCACACCATAACCACATAGTGACTGAATAATACCGCCACACCATAACCACATAGTGACTGAATAATACCCCCATACTGTTACTGAATAATACCTCCACACCATAACCACATAGTAACTGAATAATACCCCCATACTGTTACTGAATAATACCCCCATACTGTTACTGAATAATATCTCCACACCATGATCACATAGTGCCACCACATAGTGACTGAATAATACCACCATACTGTTACTGAATAATACCGCCACACCATAACCACACAGCGACTGAATAATACCCCCATACTGTTACTGAATAATACCTCCACACCATAATCACACAGCGACTGAATAATACCCCCATACTGTTACTGAATAATACCTCCACACCATAATCACACAGCGACTGAATAATACCCCCATACTGTTACTGAATAATACCGCCACACCATAACCACACAGCGACTGAATAATACCTTCACACCATAACCACATAGTGACTGAATAATACCGCCACACCATAACCACATAGTGACTGAATAATACCCCCATACTGTTACTGAATAATACCTCCACACCATAACCACATAGTGACTGAATAATACCGCCACACCATAACCACATAGTGACTGAATAATACCCCTGTACTGTTACTGTTTAATACCTCCACACCATAACCACATAGTGACTGAATAATACCTCCACACCATAACCTCATAGTGACTGAATAATACCTCCATGCTGTTACTGAATAATACCACCACACCATAACCACACAGCGACTGAATAATACCCCCATACTGTTACTGAATAATACCACCACACCATAACCACACAGCGACTGAATAATACCCCCATACTGTTACTGAATAATACCACCACACCATAACCACATAGTGACGGAATAAAACTCCCATACTGTTACTGAATAATACAGCCACACCATAACCACATAGTGACTGAATAATACCCCCATACTGTTACTGAATAATACCCCCACACCATAACCGCATAGTGACAGTATAATACTCCCATACTGTTACTGAATAATACTGCCACACCATTACCACATAGTGACTGAATAATACCTCATACTGTTACTGTTTAATACCTCCACACCATAACCACATAGTGACTGAATAATACCTCCATACTGTTACTGTTTAATACCTCCACACCATAACCACATAGTGACTGAATAATACTCCCATACTGTTACTGAATAATACCCCCATACTGTTACTGAATAATACCACCACACCATAACCACATAGTGACGGAATAAAACTCCCATACTGTTACTGAATAATACAGCCACACCATAACCACATAGTGACTGAATAATACCCCCATACTGTTACTGAATAATACCCCCACACCATAACCGCATAGTGACAGTATAATACTCCCATACTGTTACTGAATAATACTGCCACACCATTACCACATAGTGACTGAATAATACCTCATACTGTTACTGTTTAATACCTCCACACCATAACCACATAGTGACTGAATAATACCTCCATACTGTTACTGTTTAATACCTCCACACCATAACCACATAGTGACTGAATAATACCCCCATACTGTTAATGAATTATACTGCCACACCCTAACCACATAGTAAGTGAATAATACCCTAATGCATGTTTTATTGGGCGACAACCCCACTAAATAATACCATGACTTCAGGGAGGGAGGGCGGACGCTGCTCCAAACGTCTTTCAAATGACCCAGCAGACATTCCGGCACTGGAATAAATAGAGCTGAAGATTCCCGCCGAAAGCACCGCTGGCCAATCAGCTGGATCCACAACTTCCTTCCAGATGTTTGCAGAAGATTCCAGAACTTGCTCATGCCAACACAGCTGACCTTCAAGTGAAATCAGAAAAGATAAGTACCAATTGTCACCCATATAGAGGGGGCCCTGCTGCTAATGGCACCCCAGCCTTTCATGGGATCATAGACAACATTGTCATATGAATAATAAATAATGACACAAAACAATATAATTTGGATAAAAAAGGCCGCAGTATTTATTAAGGGGTTACCATACATTTAAAATTCAATAAATAAATTAATCCATAAATAAATAATGAATTAATAAAAACCAATGACCGTAACAAGGCTTTGTCCTAAAGACTCAAGCCTATGAGTCCAAATTTAAACTGAACCATCAAAGACCTTGTCCACCCATATTTTATTGGGCGACAACCCCACAAGCCAAGGCAATCATAATTGCCATGACCCCCCCAAAACTGCAGCCTTCTCAATTAACCCCTTCCCGACATTTGACGTATGGGTACGCCATGGAAAGCTAGTGCTTCCCGCATTTTGCCGTATCCATACGCCAAATGCGTGGCACCGGCTCAGAAGCAACCAGAACCCTAATACTGGCCTTTCGGTCTGCCCAGCACGAAAGCCGTTCAGGACCCGAACGGCGGCAGAGCCTTAACAGCTTCCGTAGCCGCCGGCAAGATGGCGCCGGCTCAGGAGCTGAGCAAGTGTCATCAGCGTTGGATGTCAGCTGTATGTTACAGCTGACATCCACCTGTAATGGCAGGAATCGGAGCTAGCTCCGATCCCTGCCACTAACTAATGGGGCTCTGTCAGGAAGGTCAAACGTGGCCAAAGAGGGAAGGGGTAAAAGGGAATGTGTCGCTAGAATTTTATTTTTTTCAGTTAAACAGTTAGTATATAAATGATTACATATTGTTTTAATTTTTTCACAAGTCAGGAAATACAGTATTATAAATTAGATACTAATTTATAACATTTCCATGTGCTGGTCACTAGAGGGAGCAATTCCCAAAATGTCAGCATTGGCATGTGGTAAAGCAACCTCATTGCTCTAGTGTCCTCACACAATCCCCCCTCATTTATCCTGGCTAGTGAAATGTTCAAAACTCCTACACTGTGTGCCGCCATTTTCTGAGCGAATGCACAGTGTAGGAGGATTAGATACAGTGGTAATCACACAGTAAAACACGAACATAATACAAACATCACATACACAAACATAACTTACCTGCTCCTGTCGCCGCTGCCGCCTCCGCCCTGCCGCTCCTAGTCCTTGCGTCTGCGCTGCCTTCAACATATGGCCGGAAGCCGCGACCGGAAGTAATCATCTTACTGTCCAGCCGCGGCTTCCGGTCCACATGAAAATGGCGCCGGATGTCGCTCTACCAAAGACCGTCCTTTTGGTCTGTGTGGGAGCGGCGCATGCTCCGTTCCCACACAGACGGCGTACACCATAGTGAATGGAGCGGCTCCCGTTCGCATTCTCTATGGGGATGTATGTGCCGTATTCCATCTCTGTATGTGTCGTTAATCGACACATACAGAGATGAAAAAAAAAAAGGCAGCCCCCATAGTGAAGTAAAAGAAAGAAAAAAGTAAAAAGTACAACACAAAAACACAAATAAATAAAATTTATTTTAATGACATACTAAAAGCAATATTATATAAAAAAATATTTTTTCGTAACACCTTCCCTTTAAGGGACGATTCATCAGAATTGGTGTAAAGGACAAATGGAGGAGTTGTTCATAGCAGCCAATCTGATTGCTTCTTTCATTTTCAAAAGGCATGCTGGGAGTTGTATTTGAAAGAATCTGTGACAGAAACCAGGACAGGACAGAAACGTAACTAGGGTAAAGGTAACCAGAAGGAGGGGCTATGGGCGGGGCGGAGCTTTATACCAGTGCTGGGCGGTGCAGTATACCGGAGGGAGTGGTTGTTCTAAGACTGGGCGGGGGGTAGTTCGGAAAATGCGCAGGAACGTGTATCGTACGGGGCGTGGTCTGTAGTGTGGCGTGTAACAAGGGGCGGGACTTGGGGTTTGATTGGCATGTTGTAATGCGTCGTTCTACTGTGGAAGGTGTCGTAGGGCGCGGTCTTTGACTTGAAACAGGAGGCGGGGCTTTATGATAGGCGTGGCTTGTGACCGGGCAGGGACGGGAGGACCTTGGCTTTGACTGTGTTAGTGATAATAAGGCTGTGAAGGAGAAAAGGCCGCGCTCGTACTGACCTTATCCCGGCAACACGCTTCCAACATGGCCCTGCTCAGAGGTAACTGTACTGCTGCCATTCCGGTGGTTCACGGCAAGCTTTTGCCCAATGCAAATGCCGATGAGTGCTCTTAAAGGGCAGTTCCACCTTTTATGTTTTTTTTTTGGCATGTCTTATAGTGCTCCATGCGTTTTTAAGTCCCTTTAGGCATAACAGAAGTGTAGCAACACTAAATTGCGTCACTTCTGCGCAGCAAAAACTGCATAGAATTCCGTGAGATTTTCCGCATTGATGTGACTTTGCAAACACTTCTGACGTGCGCAGTTGTAGCGTATATTATCCTCCAGTTACTTCCAAAGCTGCATTCAAAAGTTTGCAGCACTCAAATGGTATAGTATGGGCCCATAGAGTTGTATGAGTGGCGTATTACGGGCCTGTATCACACGCATTCCTATTTGACATGGATCATAGACCGGTGTATGTGACCGCTCGTTGACTTTAACCTCTTCCCACCCTACAACATACTACTAGCTTGTGGTGAGCGGGTCATTCCAACCAGGTGACGTACATCTCCGTTATGGTGGCGGTACAGGAGCTGTACCCATGCGGTGGTTGCCGATTAACTTAATTTATTAATTTTATTTTAGGAGATATTTGAAAATAAGCAGCTATTCCAGCATTGATTTTCACGTTATAAATTTACGCCGTTTACTATGCGGCGTAAATAACATGTTAAAGAGACAGGCCACTTATAATGTGGTGACAGTCTCCTACATAAGTCTGATCGGCGCTGGAATGTAGATTACAGCTGTGTTTTTTATTTAGAAAAACGATAATTTTTGACGGAGTTATGACCTATATTAGCTTTATGCTAATGGATTTCTTAATGGACAACTGGGCGTGTTTTACTTGACCAACTGGGTGTTGTACAGAGGAGTGTATGACGCTGACCAATCAGTGACTAATCAGCGTCATACACTTCTCTCCATTCATTTAACAGCGCATAGTGATCTAGCTAGATCACTATGTGCAGTCACATAAACACACTATAACGTTACTGAAGTGTCCTGACAATGAATAGACATCACAGGGATGCCATATATGTGTGTTATTTGTTTTGACACTTTAACTAAATAAAACTATTTTTTGGGTAAAAAAAAGTTTTTGGTTTTTTTTTCCCCACAAACTTTATTTAACTGCTTTACATAGTTTTTTTTTTTTTTTTTTTTTTGTTTTTGTTTTTTAGTCCCACCAGGGGACTTCACTATGCGATCTACTTAGTATACCAAAAGCATTATTGCCTGTCAGTGTAAGGGCTTATTTAGACGAACGTGTAATACGTCCGTGCAACGCGTGTGATTTTCACGTGCCTCGCACGGACCTATGTTAGTCTATGGGGCCATTAAGACTGTCCGTAAAACTCACGACATGTCCTATATTTGTGCGTTGATCGCGCATCACACACCCATTGCAGTCAATTAGTGCGTGAAAATCACGCACAGCACACGGAAGCACTTCTGTGTGACGCGCGTGATTCGCGCAACAGCAGTTAAAAGTATGAATGAAAACCGAAAAGCGCCACGTGCTTTTCTGTTTAAAAACATACAAACCGAGTGTCATAATGATGGCGGCTGCGTAAACATCACGCAGCCACGCATCATACTGGGCTGACACACGGAGCTGTTAAGTACCTTTCGCCGTGCGCAAAACGCACACGCTCGTGTAAATACGGCCTAAAACTGACAGGCAATCTATTAGGCCATGCCTCCGGCATGGCCTAACAGGCATTTGCTGAAGGCAGACCTGGGGGCCTTTGTTAGTCCCCCGGCTGCCATGGAAATCAGACGGCGCCCCGCGATTTCTTTGCGGGGGCACCGATGGGGTGACAGAGGGAGCTCCCTCCCTCTGTCAAACACGGATGTCGCTGTCGCTATTGACAGCTGAATTGAATGGGTTAAACTTCTGGAATCTGAGCGCGCTTCGCTTCCGGCAGTTGCAGCAGGAGCCAGGCTGTGTAACAGCCATGCTGCTGCCGCTGATCGCGTGGGTACGCTGGCAGTACCCACACGATCAGAGGACGGATATATCCGTCATTCGTCGTAAAGGGGTTAATGTTGATTCCTTTAACGTTGACTTTGGACTTGATATAACACAGTGGACCAGCACTGCTGCTCAGTGTCCAAAGTCCTATTTTCGGATGAAAGTAAATTTTGCATTTCATTTGGAAATCTCGGTCCCAGAGTCTGGAGGAAGAGTGGAGAGGCGTCAATCCAAGTTTCTTGCGGTCCAGTGTGAAGTTTCCACAGTCAGTGATGGTTTGGGGGCCGTGTCATCTGCTGGTGTTGGTCCACTGTGTTATATCAAGTCCAGAATCAGCGCAGCGTCTAGCAGGAATTTTCGAGCACTTCATGCTTCCCTCTGCTGACAAGCTTTATGGAGATGCTGATTTCATTTTCCAGCAGGACTTGTCACCTGCCCACACTGCCAAAACTACCAATACCCCGTGTAATAACCAGAATATCACACAGCTTGATTGGCCAGCAAAGTCACCTGACCTAAACCCCATAGAGAATCTATAGGGTATTGTCAAGAGGAAGATGAGACACCAGACCCAACAATGGAGACAAGCTGAAGGCCGATATCAAATCAACCTGGGCTTCCATAACACCTCAGAAGTGCCACAGGCTGATCACCTCCATGCCACGCCGCATTGATAACACCTCAGCAGTGCCACAGGCTGATCGCCTCCATGCCACGCCGCATTAATAACACCTCAGAAGTGCCACAGGCTGATCGCCTCCATGCCACGCCGCATTGATGCAGTAATTCATGCAACAGGAGCCCTGACCAAGTATTGAGGGCATATACAGTACATACTTTTCAGTAGGACAACGTTTCAGTATTAAAAATAATTTTTGAAATCGGGCTTATATAATATTCAAATTTTCTGAGACACTAAATTTGGGGTTTTCATTAACTGTTCCCATAATCGTCAACATTAAAAGCAAAAATGCTGGAAATAGATCCCTCTGTGTGAAATGAATCTACAGAATATGAGTTTCACTTTTTGAATGGAATTACTGAAATAAATTAAGTTTTTGATATTCTAATTGTGTGTGTGTGTCTATATATATATATATATATATATATATATATATATATATATATATAACACACACACCCCTCCCCCTATAGGATCTCACAATCTTTATCCCAGTGCTTCCATACTAATATGTACAAAGGTCAGTTAGGCCTCATGCACACGACCGTAGCCATGTGCACGGTCGTAATTTTCGGGTCGGCCGGCCACGGAGTGTCAGCCGCGAGCCGCCCGCATATCGCGCCGCGGCCATTATTTTCAATGAGCCCCGGACCGCAGAACACGGCCTTAATAAGATTTGCCCGTTCTTTCTGCCGTCCGGGCTTCGGGGCCATGCACGGACCGTGGAAACCACGGTCGTGTGCATGGCCCCATAGGAATGAATGGGGCCGCAATTCTCCCATGGATTTTCGGGGAAATTGCGGCCGCAAAAGCACGTTCGTGTGCATGGGGCCTTACATAGATTAATCTCATGCATTGCTATTCCAAAGTTTACGCAGCGTCTTGCTTCAGGCAGAAGACATTTACATGGTAGAGGAACACTCCAGCTAAAATGTATACACTCTGTAATGCACAGTGCAGGGCCTAAGGGGGGCAAAACAGCCCTTACCACCCTTCACCTATCCCCTGCGTGGTCTTGGTGGTCGTGTCTTTTCTTTGAACCGTGCTGTGTAACTAATGTATGTAACAGCAAAGAGAGAGAGATTCCTGTGTCAGGCACTGCCCCTCAGGCCCTGAACTAGGCATGACACAAAAAGTGGAATTACATTTTTAGCAATGCCAAAGCTAGAAGCTTCCCATACTGTGTAATATCTGCCCCTGGAGCGACTTCCCATCATTCCTCTGCCCTGCCACATGCAGCCACTAACTTAATCATATAAGTGGAAAGGTCACTGCTTCCAACAAGATCAAGTGCAATCTTCTCCTAAAATACTGTGCTGCTGGGACCTTGTTCCTCCCACTTGTCTCTACTCCAGCTACAGTCCTGCCCCATCATATACACCACTGTCCTCAGTAACATCACTAGTAGATAGGTCGCTGCTTCGCACAAGATCAGCACACTTCTGCTGAAATACTCTGTGCTGCTGGGAACTTTGTTTCTTCCTTGCCGTTTACTCCCATTTGCCGCTTTCTTCCTGTCATAGCCATCACAGCACTGTCCTCAGTAACATCATTGCATGAGTGGACAGGTCGCTGCTGTGCACAAGATCAGCACACTTCTGCTTAAATACTCTGCTTCAATGAAATACCCCCCCCCCTTTTTTTTTTTATTTTTTTTAAATTAATATGAACTAAGACGTTTAGCACGCCCTGACAGCGCATGCTGGGAGTTGTAGTCTTACAACAGCTGGAGAGCTGCAGACCACTGATCTATCTATGTAACCCTTTGAAACCCTTTATTTAAATAAAACGTGTATCGGTGTGATTGGTTCAACTTTATAAATAGTTCTTATTAAAAATAAATTTTGCTTTTAGGTACAGCTGCTTTGTATCCAATATACCGAGCAGCTATATCTCAAAAAGTAAAGCATTTTTAGTAAAAAATATTTATAAAGTTCCACCTATCAGAGTGACTTTTTTTTTTTTTTTTTAATTAAAAGAAATGCCATTCAAAGGTTTACATGGCCTTTGATTTAACCCTTTTTGCTTTCACAGGTATTTTTGTAGTTGCGGCTAAAAGAACGCCATTTGGCACTTATGGGGGAGTGCTGAAAGATCACACTGCAACCGACTTGGGTGAAATAGCTGCGAAAGCTGCCCTTGCTGCTGGGAATGTCACCCCCGATGCCATTGACAGTGTGATATTCGGCAATGTTGCTCAGGTATGAAGTATAGTGATGTCATCGCTTTATGTCGAAACTAACCAATCATTCCAACATCAAGTCCATATAATAAAATGGGCCACGTAAATACTGCGGATTTTCCTCAACTGATTTAGTTGCGGATAATCCGCAGCATAATACAGTAGCAGCAGAGTGGATGAGATGTGAACAGATCTCATCCACGCGCTGCATAAACGAGAAGTGGAATAAAACTCTCAAATTGATCTGCGGTGCGTTTTTTTTTTTTAAATCCACAGCATGTCAATTGTATTTGCGTAATCGCTGCTTTTGTGTTGTGGGTTTGTTGCTGGTAAAACCTACAACAAATAACCTGTTGTGATTTTTGTGTCGGAAAAGCTGCGATTCGGCTGCAAAAATCTCAACTCAGGAAAAACTGACATTCCGGCCAAAAAACAGCACCGCAACTTAGTACGGTTTTTCGGCCGGAATTCCCTGCGGCGCTTAAGGCAGATACGCTGTGTGCTTTTACATGGCATATTCACCCTGTGTGAACCAACCCTAATTATGTAATGTTTTTTTTTTTGATTATTTTTTGCATTGTATGATTAGTAAAGCTATGGTCCCTAATGTGTTTGATGTTGTAGACAGCGACCGATGCCATATACCTGACCCGACATGTCGCTATCCGTTCAGGGGTACCTATACCTGTCCCAGCACTGACAGTCAACAGACTCTGTGGCTCTGGTTTCCAGTCCATCATCAATGGGTGTCAGGTAAGTAAATGGGTACCAAATGGGCCTGCTCTTATAGACAGCAGCCAATATGAACAAGCAGAGATGTAGTGTAAAGCATGGGGAGAGATACAGCAGCTTGAACTACTGATTTTCAAAACGAATAAACGATGCAGCTAAGTTGAAGTCACTGAGCATAGCTGTGGCTTAACTGCTGGGTACACCTTTCAGGTTTTTAAAAAAAAAATATTCAGTGTGATTAGTGTAACTTTGTAAATGTTTTTTTTATAAAAAATTCCTTTTACTTTTGTAGATACAGCTGTTCTGTATTCTCTATACAGAACAGCTGTGTTGCTCGTTTTACGCTGAATCCGTCAATCCCGCGGACCTGATGGGTTTAGTGTTGGCGAGTCCACACAGGATCCACCTGTAAACTATGAAATCTAAGTTCATAACTTAGATGTGATGGATTCCAGGTAGATCCTGCGTGTCAGACACGTAAGACCTGCAGACACTGAACCTGTCAGGTCCACGGGAGTGACGGATTCAGTGTAATACGAGCAATACAGCCGTTCTGTATAGAGAATACAGAACAGCTGTATCTCCAAAAGTAAAAGGAATTTTTATGTTTCAATGATTTTTATTGAAGGATTTCAAGTAAGACAAACTATACATCAAACAGAGCAAACAGTCGGGGCCATTCCCGGTAAGTCGAATCGTAACAGACAAATATAGTCCAAATATTGCTATACACCGAAAATATAAGAAAAAAGGGGGGGATACAGAAAAAAGGGTCAAATGTCCTCCAGGAAAAATGAACCTAAGAGATCGTCCCAAGATATCTGAGCCATGGTTGCCACACTTGAAGGAAGAGCTCTACACTGTATGGTCTCAGATAAGGAAATCGGGCATTAACCATTATCCTATCCAGCTTAGACTTAACCAGGTGAGGGGGAATCGCAGGACTTTTCCAAGATAAAAGGAATTTTTAATAAAAAAAAAATATTTACAATGTAACCCTAATCAGACTATTCATTAGAAAAATAAATGAAAATAGTGCCCTCAAAGGTGTACTTAGCCTTTAATAAAAACTATTTTACAAAGTTACACTCATCACTAAGCCATTTTGTGCTGGGCCCCTCAGCCGTACCACCGGTGTCCCACAGAACCCCAATAGTCCATCCCGTATCCCCCTCCATCTATCTCTGTCCTCTCTCTCAATCCTTTTAGTTCATTGTTTTATGTTTCTTACCTCAGGAAATTGCTCTAAGGGAGTCCGAAATTGTTTTGTGCGGAGGATCCGAGAGCATGAGCCAAGCCCCATATGCCGTGCGGAACATTCGATTTGGTACCAAGTTGGGAGCAGATATTAAGGTAGGGAAATGATTATCTTTTTCCAGTTTTCATTGTATCATGTCATTATATTTCAGTTCAAAATCTCCTCTACATACCGTGCCGGAAGCCCCTGTGTCAGAATAGTTGAATGGTGAGGCCCATGGACTACTCCATTTTTCTGTATGGACTAAGGGCATGTCCGGTGACCTCCATTTATTTCTCAGGACGCTTAACTGCCGCCATGTTTCATCCTTTTCTGTTAGCTTATGCTTGAAGGGCCAGTACTGGGGATCACTATTAATGAGCCCCTGTAGCTATTGGTTCACACTATGTTCTCCGATCCTTACACAATCGTAGCCAGGGCTGAGAGATTTGGGTGAGCATTGCAATGCGTCTTCGGAGCATATTCCCAGGACCTATCTCACTGCGAAGACCATTTCTTGATAAAGAAGTTAAAACTCTGGTAACCCCACCAATCCTGAGAATGAGCAATGATTTAGTGCTATGTCCCCCTTCGCTGTTTTTACCTGCAGTAAACTTAGGTGACGCAGCGATTAATTTATCGCTGCGCCCCCGTCATTCTCTGTATCGTGTGGTCCCAAAGGTCGGACCCTCACCGATCCTAAAGTGACGTCATGTCCTCTTCTCCACCACACGCAGACTTGTAAAAATCTTGGCAAACTGTTGCTACCACTAGAGGGTGATCTGTAAATGGCTCCTATTCACCTGAATATTTGTTTCATACAGATGGCCCCCTAGCGACTTTTTGACTGTGGCAATGAGGGAAGAGTGCTCTGTACTAAGGAAGCAAAGCTCCCGAGGCTTATATTATTGTTTCGGGAGTATGCTTCAAAGTATTCATGCTTTGCGGGTTTTTGAAAAAAAATGTAATTAAAAAGTTCACCTACAAGTCTGAGGCAATTGCCTTATTACTGTATCCGTTAACCAGACTCAATACAGAAGGGCTGCAGCGGGGAAATCAAATTCCTGGTACCATCAGCAGCAAAACTGTAACAGTAGACACACGGTGGCTTCAAGGTCACTATGCTAAAAATTATAAAAATATATTGTAAAATGTAAAACTTTGTTTATTTCAGATGGAAGACACCCTGTGGGCCGGGCTTACAGATTCTCTCATTAAGACCCCCATGGCCATCACTGCCGAAAATCTGGCAGAAAAATATGGCATCTCCAGACAGGATTGTGATAAATATTCCTTCCAGACTCAGCAGAGGTGGAAAGCCGGTGAGTTTTTGCTTCAGTTCATTTCAATTTCCAATAAACGTGAAATTAGTCCAAATAGGCCCAAAATTATGCGCTAATTCATTTCACAATACAGTAAAATTTTACTTCGTCTGGAAAAATAGTTGATGCCGGGTTAGCAAAACTCTGACCTGATAGTCTGTCTGGGCTTTCCAGCAGGCAGACATAATTAATAGATATGAGATCCGAGTAAAATTAATCTATTGAGCTCCCAAACAGGGGCCTACATTAACTAACTACAGGTCTCCTATAAGGTGGAGGAGCATCTCCGCCTGTGTCTTGGTGTGAATATTTCCAAGCACCATAGTTGATCTTTAGTATTCTAGGCTCGTGTGGAGATTGAAGAGATAATTACATTCATTTTATTAGGAATTCCCCTGCTTCTCTTCAGACAGCCTTAAAGAAGATCTGTCACGAGTTTAGTAATACCTAATCTCCTAGCTAATCTAATAGGCGCTGTCACACTGATCATGCTAGTGAAAATTGTGTCCCATAACGCTTATTTTAAAAGTTATGAGCTTTTATTCTAAATATGCAAATAAGGCTATACTATACAGGTGGGTGTAACAGCAGCGTAAGATGGAGCTTCCTCACAGCCTCTGACGCTGTCCTATCAGCATGAAGCTGCTTCACACAGTGTGAGAGACTGAGGCTGGAATGAAGGGGGATCACTTCAAACAGCCATATCTCATGCTGTGGACCAGCGGTTCTGGTGTTATATAAATCATGAGTCTAACCTTTCATAGGACACCAGGATTGCAGTTCTAGCTGTGACACAACCGGAGATATCACCAGTTGAAAACACAGTCAGGAGTGGAAGCTGCATACTATATGACCACATAGTGTTCCTGGGCAGGGAAGGGGGAGAAGCTGCATGCTGATTGGCCAGCGTCATACACAAAAAATTACACCGCCCCGAGTGAAAAAGTCACCTCCTATTTGGCTATTAGAGCTACATTACCACATTTAAAAAATATCACTATTTTTCAGCAGCAAAGCGCCTGTTAGGTTAGTTAGGAGATAGGGAATTGATAAACTGGTGACAGAGCCTCTTTAAAGCAATTTTCCTGGGCTGTAATATTGATGGCTTATTCTCTTATCGGTGGGGTCTAATGCCTGGCGTTCCTGCCGATGAGCTGGTTAAATGGGCAGCAGCAGGAACGGTGCATCCTGTTTCTTGTTGCCTGTGCTGGTTCTGCAGATCGCATTGAAGTGAGCTGCAGGACTGAGCTGCAGGACTGAGCTGCAGGACTGAGCTGCAGGACCAAGCACAGCCACAACCAAATATACAGCACTGTGCCAGATGATCGGATCAGTTATCGATGGTCTATCCTATGGATGGGCCATCAATTTTACGGTCCTGGAATACACCTTTAATGATTGCAGCGACCGTTAGTGGGAGCCCCCTGCCTACAAATTTATTTAGTTGGGAAATGAATATTCGGCTGTGTTCACATAAATGTTGTGATGTCTGTACAGCGTTTGTCACGAAACCTTCTAGCACGCACGCTAAATGGCTCCATTAGCCCCAAAAGAGTTTCTATTGGCAGCCTTCGGGCTGGTATGTGAGTATAACTTTTTTTTTTTTTAAAAGGTTAGAAAAGTGTAGTATGCTACGTTTTTACATTCCACTGGATCCCGCAAAAAAGAATCTCCTTACAAGGGAGCCTATGGACGCTGAATACCTCTGTATGGCATACATCACAGCTATACATTTTAACATATACGTTATGGGCTTTTCAATAGTTTTTCATGACAGATCCGTTAAACGGATACCATTATAGTCTATGGGTGTTGGATGCTACTGCTAGGGAATCCGTCACAGCCTATGTCTAACAGATACGCCTGGAAGCTTTATCCCGTCGTGCACGTTAAACTTATTCCAAAAAGTTCTATGGAAAAGACCTTTATAAATGTTGATTTGGACCATAATTCCTGTTGATAGAAATGTTTTTTAAACCTAGAGATCTGTTTAGAAATTAGTATTGGGTTATAATATAATCTACAACTTTTTTTTTTTCCTTCAGCCCAGGATGCCGGATACTTTACAGCTGAGATGGCTCCTATTGAGTTAAAGTCAAAGAAGGGACCCACCAAAATGGAACAGGATGAACACCCAAGACCACAGACCACCCAAGAACAGATGGCAAAACTACCCACAGTATTCAAGAAAGAAGGTGTTGTGACCGCTGGAAATGCATCTGTGAGGATTAATATTATAATTATTATTATTACTCTTATGTTACTGTATAGTTTATTATATTGCTCTCAGGCTTCTAGGATATTAACCCGTTAGTGACCGGCCCATAGTGTTTCTACGTCGGTCACTAACGGGCCTTATTCCGATGCCATAGACTTTTTACGTCGCGGCATCGGAATAAGTAAACAGAGCAGGGAGCTGTCAAATCTCCCTGCTCTCAGCTGCTAGAGGCAGCTGAGGGCTGGGAGCGTCCCTGCTCTGCCGGGTGAGATCGATATTAGTATCGATCTCACACGTTTAACCCCTCAGATGCGGTGCTCAATAGCGAGCACAGCATCTGAGTGGTTTTGGAGAGAGGGAGGGAGCTCCCTCTCTCCCCCACCAACACCCGCCGAGTGTCTGTGTCTCTAATGGCAGCTGGGGGTCTAATAAAGGCCCCCAGGTCTGCCTGGAGTGAATGCCTGCGGCATGCAGGCATGACCTAGCAGATGCCTGTCTGTGTTAAACGGACAGGCAGTAATACACTGCAATATAAAAGTATTGCAGTGTATTATAATAGCGATCGCAGAATCGCATATTATAGTCCCCTAATGGGACTAGTAAAAAAGTGAAAAAAAAGTTTAAAGTTAATTACAAATTTTTTTTTGAAAAACCCAGCTTTTCCCCTTACAAAATGCTTTACGATTAAAAAAACAAAATAAAGTTAAAAAGTTACACATATATGATATCGCCGCATCCGTAACGACCCCAACTATAAATCTATTACATTATTTAACACGCACGGTGAACGCCGTAAAAAAATTAATAAACTATGGAAAAATAGCTTTTTCTGTGAATACTGACTTTAAAAAAAATGTGTGATAAAAAGTGATCAAAAAGTCGCATCTACTCCAAAATGGTACCAATAAAAACTACAAGTCGTCCCGCAAAAAAAAAGGCCTCATACAACCGGATCGGCGAAAAAATAAAAACGTTACGGCTCTTCAAATATGGAGACACAAAAACAAATAATTTAGCAAAAAAAGCGTTTTTACTGTGTACAAGTAGTAAAACATACAAAACCTATACAGATTTGGTATCGTTGCAATCGTAACAACCCGCTGAATAAAGTTATTGTGTTATTTATACCACACGGTAAACGGCGTAGATTTAGGACGCAAAAAAGAGTGGCGAAATTTCAGATTTTTTTTCTATTCCCCCCCCCCCACAAAAAAAGTTAATAAAAGTTAATCAATAATGTCCCCCAAAATGGTGCTATTAAAAAATACAACTTGTCCCGCAAAAAACGACCTTATACAGCGATGTCGACGCAAAAATAAAAAGGTTATAGCTCTTGGAATGCGACGATTGAAAAACGTAAAAAATAGCTTTGTCATTAAGGTCCAAAATAGGCTGGTCATTAAGGGGTTATAGGCATTTTCGGTCTTATGTAAACAAAGCTCAAAGGGATTTCCGATCTATATAATACTTTATGATCAGTGGGGGTCCGACTGCCAGGACCCACATTAAAGAGGCTCTGTCACCACATTATAAGTGGCCTATCTTGTACATGATGTGATCGGCGCTGGAATGTAGATTACAGCAGTGTTTTTTATTTAGAAAAACGATCATTTTTGACGGAGTTATGACCTATTTTAGCTTTATGCTAATGAGTTTCTCAATGGACAACTGGGATTGTTTTACTATATGGCCAAGTGGGCGTTGTGGAGAGGAGTGTATGACGCTGACCAATCGGTGACCAATCAGGGTCATATACTTCTCTCCATTCATTTATACAGCACATAGCGATATCGCTATGTGCTGCCACATAAACACACTCTAACGCTACTGCAGTGTCCTGACAATGAATATACATTACCTCCAGCCAGGACGTGATGTGTATTCAGAATCCTGACCACTTCTCTGTGATGCACAGCACAGCGAGATCTCACTGTAAATGACAGCTTACAGCGTAATCTCGCGAGACTACGCCTACTGTGCTGTAAATCACAGAATAGTGCAGAGAAGTGGTCAGGATTCTGAATACACATCCCGTCCTGGCTGGTAGTGATGTATATTCATTGTCAGGACACTGCAGTAATGTTAGTGTATGTGGCTGCACATAGTGATATAGCTATATCGCTAGTGCTGTGTAAATGAATGGAGAGAAGTGTATGACGCTGATTGGTCACTGATTGGTCAGCGTCATACACTTTTCTCCAACGCCCACTTGGCCAAAAAGTAAAACACGCCCAGTTGTCCATTAGGAAACTCATTAGCATAAAGCTAATATAGGTCAAAACTCCGTAAAAAATCGTTTTTCTTAATAAAAAACACTGCTGTCATCTACATTACAGCGCCGATCACATTATGTACAATATAGGCCACTTATGTGGTGACAGAGCCTCTCTAATCCTGAGAATGAATGTTCCTAGTCTGCTTCCCCGCCAAATGACTGGAACCCTGCTGTAGTTTGGCGAACGCCAAAATTTGCTACTTTTTTTGCCACTCGTTCAGTGTTTAATAAATCCCTGCCAATTAGCCTTATTTATCAAAACTGTCTAATAGAAACTCTGGCCTTGTTGCCCATAACGACCAATCACGATGCAGCTTTCATTTCTCCACAGCAGTTTATTAAATGAAAGCTGATCTATGGACAACAAGGCCAGTTTTTCTATTAGACCGTTTTGATAAATGAGCCCCAAAGAATATTAAAGTTTTAGAACTTCTCATTATACAGTGATAAGGTTTTGTTAACATATACACAGAAGACCCTTTAACCCCTTCCCAACATTTGACGTATCCATACGTCCTAGTCGGGTAGGGGAAGTATGGAACGGGCTCACGGAGTGAACCCGCTCCATACAATTCCGGTGTCTGCTGTATGTTACAGCCGACACTTCAGAGTAATGAGCGGGATCGTTTAACTTGTTAAATGCCGTGTTCAATGGTGACTGTGGCATTTAAAATCGATAGAAAGAGGGGGGCGACCCCCTCTAATCGCTCATCGCGCCCTCCGCAATGCAATCGCGGGGTTGCTATGGCTGCCTGGGGGCCTAATGAAGGCCCCCAGGTCTGCCATCTTTGTGCTCCTATTAAGCCCTGCCCCTCAGAATCACGATATACTGCAATACATTAGTATTGCAGTATATAGTCCACGCGATCTAACGATCACTGGTTGAAGTCCCCTAGGGGGACTAATAAAAAAAAAAAAAAGCAAAAGAGTAAAAAAGGTTTTGTTTTCTATGTAAAAAAAATATTAAAAGTAAAAAAAAAAAAAACCTTTACCCATTTTCCCCCTAGAGCTTAGTAAAAAAAAAATAAACATAATTGGTATCGCCGCATCCGTGGAAGTCTGAATTATTACAGTGTATCATTATTTAACCCGCACGGTGAACGCCGTAAAAAAAAACAAGCGTAAATGCCAGAATCGCTATTTCTTGGTCCCCCTCCTCTCCCACAAAAGTGATCAAAACGTTGCATGTACCCCAAAATGGTATTATTAAAAACGACAGCTTATCCCGCAAAAAATAAGCCCCCATACAACTTAATCGACGGAAAAATAAAAAAGTTATGGCTCTCAGAATTTGGCAACACAAAATTAATTTTATTTTTTACACTTAGGTTTTTACTTGTAAAATATAGAAAAAACTATATATATTTGGTATCGCCGTAATCGTATTGACCCACAGAATAAAGTTAAAATGTGTTAATTGCCCAGTGAATTCTATAAAAACGAAGCGCAAAAAACAATGTAGGAATCCCCGTTTCCTAGTACATTATATGGCACAATAAATGGTGCTACGAAAAACTAACTTTGTCCTGCAAAAATCAAGCCCTCCTAGGACTATATCGACGAAAAAATAAAGTTATGGCTTTTGGAAAGTGGGGAGGAAAAAAACGAAAATTAAAATCTGCAAAATGGCTGCGGCAGGAAGGGGTTAAAGAGGAGCTGTCGTCTCTCCTGACGTGTCTATTTTAGTAAGTGCTTGTATTCTGGATGAAATAGAATGCACCAGCTTTGCTTTGTTTAATCAGAGTTTTAACAGTGTCAGACTGTAGGGACTCACCCCTAACTGGTAACTCCCAGGTGTATATGTATTCATACCTTTCCAGGAGGAATGACAGAGGAACGGCACAACGCATAGTTCTAGGAGAGGATTCTTCAGAATAGTTTTTTTTATGGAAAATACAATTATTTACTAAAATAAACATTTCAAGAGAGCTGGCAGGTCCTCTTTAAGTTCAGATTGTGACTTTCTTTGCATTTCTTTAACACCTTAATGACCGCTCATACGCCTCTTCACACCAGTCATTCAGAGTATTTATGCTACAGCGTCGTGAAAAGGGGGCATGGGTGTGCCGTGCTGGGCTGTCTAAAGTTACATTTGATCCTGTCCGTTTAACGCCTTCAATACCCCAGGTCAATAGCGACCGTGGCATCTAATTGGTTTTAGAGGAAGGGCGCTCCCTCTGCCACCCCATCGACACCGAGTCTTAGAATCTAGCGAAACAATACTTAAAAGAAAAAAAACCAAAACATTTCATTGTGCAAAAGTAGTAAAATATATATAAAAAAAAAACGATAAAAATTTGGTATCACTGTAATCATAGCAACCCGCAGAATAGTGTTAGAATGTTATTTATACCACGCGGTAAACGGTGTAAACTTAGGACGCAAAAAGGGTGAATTGATTTATTTTATGTTTACATTTTTTTCTTCACCCCGGCAAAAAAAACTTTTATAAAAGTTAATCAATAAATTATGTACCCAAAAATGGTGCCAATGAAAAATGCAACTTGTGCCGCAAAACACAAGGCCTACGGCTAGGCTTACGGAGAAATAAAAAATGTATGGCGTTTGAAAAGCGACGCTTAAAAAACTTAAAAAATCGCGGCCTCTTTAAGGGCCAAAATAAACTGGTTACTAAACGGTTAAGTAACCAAAATAGGCGAGATGTACAGTAAGGCCCCATGCACGCGACCGTAATTACGGGCCCATAGACTTCTATTGGCCACGGGTACCTTCCTGTTTGCGTATGGGAAGGTGCCCGTGCCGTTGGAAAAATATAGAACATGTCCTATTTCATGCCGTATTTACGGCACGGGCAGGCCCATAGATGTCTATGGGGCTTCCGTAATTACGGGTGGCTACGTGTGTGCACCCGTGATTACGGGAGCGTTGCTAGGCGACGTCGGGCGATTTAAATTTTTGAATAAAGAGAAGCAGAGAAAATGGCGTCTCAGCAATCATGTGACCCTTGTGACATTTCCTGCCCCCTCTTTTTTTTTTTTTTTTTTTTTTTTTTACGGGTCCGTAAATACGGGTGAAATGTCTGCGGTTATTGTGCGAGGACGGAAGTAGTAATAATCTTCTTTTCTGCAGGGGATCTGCGATGGAGCTGGGGTAGTGATTGTAGCCAGCGAGGAAGCCACCGCCAAACACAAGCTGACTCCACTCGCTAGGATTGTAGCTTACCATGTGTCAGGATGTGACCCCAAGATCATGGGCATCGGTAAGAAAATATCTTCTGTCATGGGTAAAGCCGGCCACATAAGAGACTGCACACTTCCTTGGGGTGGCTCAAAAATTGCCACAATCAGTTGTGATATTTTTAGAATTTAACCTGCAAAATCACCAATTGACAGCCGCACTCCTACTGTAATGGGTGGAATCCGAGAAAACAACTACAATCCCAAATGTTTAACCCCCTCAATACTGATCATGGCATCTGAGGTGAAAACCAAGTGAGAGGGGGCTGGCCATTGCTATTGCTGACGCTGACTGGTTTAGGCTGTATGGAGACGCATGACCTCCATTTGTTCCTGCTCGGGCTTTATCAGGTGTTGCAGAGATGGTCGCCTCTAGATGTAATACTACTAGAGCAGAATGCCTCCGTACATACAGAATCCGATAAAGCATGCCACAAATAAAACTCTAGGACTACGGAGGTACAGTATAGGCCCTATGTACCTCCTGCAGCAGCCCTGTTATGTCTGCATACAAAATGAAGCCGTAATACGGCCGTGTGCATTAGGCCTAGGGCTATGTTCACACGGCAAACGAAAAACAGCTCCGTATTTTACAGCAGTTTTCATCAGAAGCATCAGGTGTTTGATGCATTTTTACGGACGTTTTTGGAGCTGTTTTTCTACTGAGACCATGAAAAACCGCTCCAAAAATGGCCCAAAAAGGCAATTTTTTACGTGACCGTTTTTAAACCCATTGAAATCAATCAGATATTTGGCGTTTACGGCCCGAAAAACGGCTGAAAATAGGTTGTGTGAACATACCCTTATACTGACAGCTCGTTGTAAGGTTGCCAGGGCTGTCCAGTAATCATAACTTGGGTATATTCCAGCAGATTCCTGGGTGTTTTATATTTATAGGCAATAATGTATGGTAATACACACATTTTCCAATACTATTACAGTACAATATTTAGTTGATGATTTTTTTTTTTTTTTTTACTGTAAAGTTAACAAAACGTGTATATATTTGCAAAGCAAATTGCTAGTATTTAAATTCTAACTTATATGTTCCCCAAAATGGTACTAGTAAAAAAAAAACACCACCTACTACTAGATCAACAAATAAATAAAGTTATGGCTGGTGAGATGCAAGGCCTCAAAAATAGAAAAATTCTGTTGTCCCCATAAGGTTATAGGAGTTTTCTCACGTCAGACGTTTATGGTATATCCACAGGATAAGCCATAAATAATGGGTGGAAGCCCCAGATAGAGAGAACAGGGGTGGGTAGGCCACAAATGTCATACACTGCCACTTCCTAATGCCACATAACGAGGAGGAGTGATATTGAGCATCATTGTTGTATATGCCATTGTATAAATTCCATCCATAGCATCTTATAGGGATGCAATATTGACACAACTCTATATAATATATCTCTCATATGGGGTGAATTAATGGAAAAAAAATAACCCTTTAATGACTCCTTATTACCTGTACATGCTGCACCACGTTCATGTAATAGGAGGAAAGTGAGGAGAAATAAGTGCCATGTCACCTACATCTCTGATGTCATTTTTCTAGGTCCTGTTCCTGCTATTACTGAAGCACTAAAGAAAGCCGGTCTGACCCTGAAGGACATGGATTTGGTAGAGGTAAGAGCAGGTTTATATTTACCTGTGCTGTTAGTAGACATTATAGAACGGTCACACATCTCTCCCGACTCCCCCATAAACGGCATCGGCTGAGGGTACGTTTTTTTCTATAAGGAGAGGTGATAATGCCCCAGCAGCAGCTTATCTCCCGGGGGAACAAAGGATCAAAATTCCCCTATTCACATTGAATTGTTGGCCTATCTGTCTGAAATCAGTGGGTCCATATGTCCAGCTTTTGGTCTATGGGACCTTGCAGACAGTGTCCACACCCACCCTATCCTTTATTTCTCCTGGGGACAGGTGGTGCCAGAGTTGCCTTACAGCTGCTGTAGTTTCACATTTATACTTATCCATAATACATGAAATTCTGGGACCTGAGCTAAGAAATTGGTATAAAGATTGGTATATGAGCACTAATATTAGACCATTTCGAAATGAGTAATGAATATGTCCTCCTAAAATGATCCCCAGTAAATATCTTTAAACCTACCTAACTTTTCTGGGGACTTCTCAGAATAAACTGTGTGTAAATGAGAACATGATTTCTGCCCATTACTTTAGTTGTATTCTGCATTATTTAGCAGTTTTCCCCTCTGCAGGCTCTCTCTCTAACTCTGAGTAGTCTCTGAGCTAGTGGCCGGAGTCTAACTGTATAGAAGACATGATAGCGCTGCACCCGTATAGAGGAGGAAAATCCTCCTCATTTCTATCCATCACATATATAGCAGCAGCCTGGAGAACATTATACAGCGGTGTAGCTGTGAATCCAGCACTGGGGGTGAGACCCTAAGGGTATGTTCACACGCTTAGCAAAATACGTCTGAAAATCCGAAGCCGTTTTCAAGCGAAAACCACTCCTGATTTTCAGACGTTTTTGTATCAACTCGCGTTTTTCACGGCGTATTTTACGGCCGTTATTGGAGCGGTTTTTCAATGGACTGAATAAAAAAAACTGCTCCAAAAACGTCCCAAGAAATGTCATGCATGTCTTTTTCGTGGGCGCATTTTTACGTGCCGTATTTTGACAGCGACGTGTAAAATTAAGCCTCGTCGGAACAGAACACCGTAAAACACATTGCAAGCAATGGGCAGATGTTTGGAGGCGTAATGGTGCCGTTTTTTCAGGCGTAAACGGCCCGAATTACGTCTGAAACCACTGCGTGTGAACATACCCTAACACTTACCAGGAAGCTGCAGCATGTCCATGTGTTTTTCTCACTCTGCACCTGCTTTTCCCTTTTTCCATAGACATCTTATGGGCAGCATGTCTGTGTCTTTGTGCTCTCTCCTTCAGCTGCCCCTCCCCTGCCCCTCTTTTGTGGTTAATAGGGAAGTTTAAGGCTGAGTTCACATGGGGCACATATTCTGCGTAAAAGCCCTGTCCACCGCAGGGAATTGCTGGGGAAAAAAACTCTCCAAACTGGTGCAGTTTTTCACTCGGAATGTCCACTGCGGGAAAACTCCAGTATTTAGCAGGCCAGCTTCCTGGGATGTTTCGTTCCATGCGACCGCCGCTACAGCCTGTGGTTGGCTGCAGCGGTCACATGGGATAATGCATCATCCCAGCAGGCCGGCCTGGAGTATGAGATATTTATTTATTTTTTTTCTTTTTATGAGTTGCGATTTTTTGCGGCAGATACTGTTTGTTTTGGGTTTTACCTCCCATTGAATTCAGTGGGGGAAACCCGCAACAAATAAGCCGCTTTTAAGCAAATATAATTGACATCCTGCAGAATAAAATTCTGCACCGCATGTAAATTTCTGTTTCTTTTCTCCTCAGTATTTACGCAGCCTGTGGATGAGGTTTGTTCTATCTCATCCACTTTGCTGCTACTCTATTATGCTGGGAATTTTCCGCCACAAATTCTGTAGTATTTATGCAACGTGTGAACTGAACCGAACACTTGCAGAGAGGCTGCAGTCAGGGCAATGGGAACTGCGTGTCCTCCTGATTTATGTACCTTTTCCTGCACAATGCTTCATAAATTCCTATTGCTTTTATGCACCTCAGAACCGCTGCGATCACCTCTTTTTCTATATCCTCCGTTCACCTCCATAATTTCTGTATGGACTTTGCAAATTGGAGTTGGTTCTGCTGTTTTAAATTCCAGTACATTTTCCATCCACAGGTAAATGAGGCTTTTGCTGCTCAGTACTTATCAGTGGAGAAAGCGTTAGGCCTGGACCGTGAGAAGACTAATGTCAATGGTGGAGCAATCGCCCTAGGACACCCGCTGGCTGCTTCCGGATCCCGAATCATCGCTCATCTGACTCATGAACTGCGGTGTGTTTCATTGTTTGAACCCATAAAAATGAATTTATGTGAAATTTAGTATTTTTAAACTTTTTTTTTAATTTTGATTTTTTTCCCCTCAGACGTCGTGGTGGTAAATACGCAGTGGGCTCGGCTTGTATCGGCGGAGGTCAGGGTATCGCCATCATTCTAGAGAATGTTGTTTAACCCCCTCCTGTCTGCACCATTGAGATCAATGAACAATATGAGCTGTTATAAAGTAACGCTACCCCGATGTGCCTCGTGGTGTCTTGAGCCATATATCCACGATAAAATCCTATAGAACAAGACCGCTGACTTGTGCCGCCTATGATCAGTAAATGCTAAATACAGGTGACTGGATGCCCAGTGCTCACTAATACAGTACTTTTATCAATCGAACGCTTCTAGGAACATGAGCCGGGATACTGAACTGGGACTATTACCTTGTTTGTATTCTCATTTTGTAACTGTAGGTGGCGCTGTTTGTAAAGGAAACAGGCAAGTACAGAAACGCATAGATCTACAGCTGTGGTCTGCAACATGTGGCTTTCCAGCTGTTCAACTACAACCCTCAGCATTGGTCTGGCAGTCGCTGGCTTATAAATGCTAGTATACATTTACTCCATATACAGTAATTGAACTTTTGCTTTATTAAGCCGCAACAATTTGCATTTAGTTGCATGATTTCCACTTGGTAAAAATCTTGAATTGGTGGTTTGATAAGGTTTTCTACCAAATATGCTGTTTAAATGACCGATTAAGACATAGAATGAAATGTGTGTCCATCGTCTCTGCATTTGCAAAAGTTTTGACGCCCTCCTGGGGGTGCTATCATTACTGCAATGACCTTGTCTTTTGCACATAAAGGGCATAAACATTGCAGCTCCCCTGCTACATACATCTGATTAAAGGGCTTCCAGCTACTTCAGTTAAGCACCCTCATAGCCTGTAGGTAGGGGACCCCACAATATGACACGAGGGTCATCCAACCTCTACCACCTGTCTAAGACCATTTGCTATAGCCAAGTTTAGTCTGCTTTCTGCCGTCTGTTATACCATGTGTTGATTTGTTATGTAGCCTTAAGATTATAAAGTTATGTGGTCTCTAACTGTGGCAAAACTACAACTGGGCATTCTGGGAGCTGTAGTTTTACATCAGCGGGAGAGCAACAAGGTAGAGACCGCTGCTATAGATTAATATCTGGGTCTTGTGATATCAGGAATGTAAAAAATAACTGACCACAGTAAATAAGGGCTTGACTACTGAACCAGTGCCTTCATAAAGAATAAAATGGGATTTAAAGGCGAACACCACTTGATGATTTTGTATACACTGAATTGTTGCTGGTTGTAATATACTGTATTTGTGACTTATACTGAAAGTATTTACAAAGGTGGCAAACTTGGGGGTATTAGGTGGGGTCCTTTCTGCACTTCCTCCTTCTAGGACTGGTGGAAGATACTTCCTGTCAGCCATACTAGCTCCTGTACCGGTCTACCGGCCAAGCTCAAGCCCTACAATCTCCTGCCATCTCTCAGCTCTCCTTCTACCACCAGTCATTGTGAGATTCTCCCTCTTCCTTTTTCTTCAATCGTATGTTAAATAACGAGCCTTTTATTTATTTTTTACGCATGCAATGTTCTGCATTGTGTGATAGCATAAAATTGAAAACTTCTTGCATGTGATTTTACAGTGTGAGATTGCATAGCAAAATATTGCATTCTATTAGTCCCTGTGGACCCCCAGCCTAAGGGCTTGTTCAGACGAGCGTGTCTTTTTTGCGTTTGCAAACAATGGAAATGTTGGTTTTTTCTGGTGGTTTTTTTCGTGTTTTTCCGTGTTGTATCAGTCTGCGTTCCGTGTGTTCGTATTTTTACTTCTGCATGTCATACATTTTCCTCGTCCACGGCTCTGCTGCTTCCTAGTGCCGTTATTCTTTTTCCGTCCGTTTTTGTGCATCCCCATTGACTAGAATAGGCGATTCTAGAAAGTAGTGCATGCAGCTGTATCTTTTTATTTTTTCTTTTTTTTTTTCCCCCAACGCACATTGGTCCATGGGGAAAAAACAACAAGAAACAGACGTGTGAATAGCCCCATGGACGCATTGACTATGAGGGTATGTTCACACGCAGTGAGCAAAAACTTCTGACATTACGGAGCGGTTTTCAGGCAAAAACAGCTCCTGAATTTCAGACTTTTTTGCAAGTACTCGCGTTTTTCGCGGCGTCCATTACGGACGTAATTGGAGCTGTTTTTCAATGGAGTCAATAAAAAACGGCTCCAAAGAAGTGACATGCACTTCTTTGACGCGGGCATCTTTTTACACGCCGTAGTTTGATAGCGAAGCGTAAAATTACACCTCATCTGAACAGAACATCGTAAAACCCATTGCAAGCAATGGGCAGATGTTTGCAGGCGTAATGGAGCCGTCCTTTCAGGCGTAATTCGAGGCGTAGAACGCCCGAATTACGTCTGAAAATAGGCCGTGTGAACATACCCTGATGAGTTTGTGCGCAGACCGTTGGACACACGGGCATGAAATACGCTTGTCTGAATAAGCCCTAATGCTACCTGTAATATTGCTTTCTTGTGTTTGCCCTTAGGCTCTGTTCACACAAGGGAGTATTTTGCAGGCAGAAAAAATCTGCCTCAAAATTCCGTCAGGAATTTTAAGGCAGAATTTGTTCTGCCTGCACTTTCTTGCTGCAGTTTTTGTCCGGGGCCATTGAGCACCGCAGGCAATATACGCCATGAAAAATGATTTTTCTGCCTCCCATTGATTTCAATGGGAGGTCAGAGGCAGAACCGCAGCAAGAAAGAACATGCAGTTTTTTTTTTTTTTCCACGAGAGCAGCTAAAAGCCGCTCGGTAAAAAAATAATCACCTCTGCCTCCCATTGAAATCAATGGGAGGCGGTTATGTGTTATATTTTTTAATCTTTTTTTGAGCGGCTTCCTCTGTCAAAATCAGCTCTAAAAAAAACTCAATGTAAACTGGGACTTAGGCCGGATTCTAACCGGTTGGATACGCTGTGTGAGAACTGCGCAGCGTATTCCACCTGGAACCCGCTGCACGTTCCATCCAAAAAATCGCACCACATTGTGTTGCGCTATTTCGGACGGAGTTTCCGCTGCGAAGATCAGTGATTGGGGTGTAAAAAAAAGTTGATGATTTACCCCCTCCCTCTTCTCTGTGCATAGTCCGGCCTCCTAAGATGACGTTGCAGGGCATGTGACGCTGCAGCGGTCACATGGGATGAAACGTCATCCCAGGAGGATGGACTGCAGGAAGGAGGGCGTTCTGGGTAAGTTTGTTTTTGTCTTTTTTTTTTTTTTTCCGCTCTCCTCCCTCGAGTTGCAATTATGCCGCAGAATTCGCAACACTTGGCTTTCTGTTGCGGGGTTTGCATCCCTATTGAATATCATGTAGTTTTGACGCAGATTGTGGTTCAGATTTTTTTGCCTTTGGTAAAAAAATAAATAAAAATTGCAGAAAACTGCATCAACATTGCCAGTGTGATCCTCGCCTTACGCCACTTTCACACAGCCGTACTTTGGTCCGTATTTGGCAGCCAAAACAGGAGTTAAACTACACAGAGAAAGTATAATGGAAAGCTTTCCACCTCTTCTGTGTTTTGCACCCGCTACTAGTTTTGACTTGCGAGTACTTTCTGCCATGCTTTGTACAGCACGGTGGCTCCATATCATTTCATTTGACTGTGTTTAGTAAGTACCCGATACTGACATGCATTGAAATGATTTCGAGCCAAACAAACCCTTGGGAGGGGAAGTGCACACAGGTGCTGTATTCTGTTGGCTGCACTTGTTGCTGGTTAGTTGCCTGGACTTAAAACTCCTGCACGGACAATTACAACGGTAGACTTCAGTTTGCTCGAGTTCCCCTTTAATTTCTGAATTGAAATAAATCAATAATAGAAGTTACCACTAGATGGCAGCATTTGCCTGTTGTATTCTCACCTGATGGCAGTCGCTTACTATTCAATGCTGGACATCCAGACCTACGATGAGCATCCTTGACCCCTACATATTATTATGTCACCAACCAATCAGCTCATTGCTTGCATAGCCTAACCGGCATTGGAAAAATTGAATCTGGTTGTTCTGAGTAGAACATCCATTTCTCCTCTCTAAATCTTCAATCATCTAATGGAGTAAAGACTTGTCTATTGCTCTGCTGACCTCTTGCCATTTGATTGCTGTTGACCCATTAAGAGTCATTGGGATCTGTTCTGATTCCCATTTGCACAGATCCTAGTACCGAGGTCTGCAACCTATGACACACCAGCTGTTGTGAAACTATAACTCCCAGCATGTCCTGACAGCCAAAAACATAATTATTTCAGCCAAAGACTGGACCTAGTGGCTGCCATAGCCAGGGTGTCAGTGATGGGTAATACTAGGCAGGAGAGCTGGTGATCTTCGTAAGTCGAGCTACACTTTAATGCTATTGCACCCCTTTGTTCATAGCAATGCTGACCAAGGGAGAGGGGGCTCAGTACTCTGATTTCCAGCATCCTCATTGGCAATTCATGTTATATAGTGACAGCCTAACAAAATCACTATACTGCCATATATGTAAAAAAATTATAATTTAAAGCTAGAATAAACATGATGAAAATAGATATATAATTATATTAAGCGCCTCTTCCTGCTCTCGGCACATTCTCTTTTAGGGTATGTTCACACAGCTCATTTTCGGTAGTTTTAAGGGGCAGAAAAATCTGAAGCAGAATGCCTCCAAACATCTGCCCATTGATTTCAATGGGAAAAACGGCGTTCCGTTTTTTTTATACGGCCGTTTTCAAAAACGGTTGCGTGAAACAAGAGCATGTCACTTGAGCTGTTTTTGGAGCCGGTTTTCATTGACTTTATAGCATAAACGCTCTGTAAACGGCCGTGAAAAACACGATTTGCACAAAAAACTGCTGAAAATCAGGAGCTGTTTTCCCTTGAAAACCGCTCTGTATTTTCAGACATTTTTTGCTAAGAGTGTGAACCTAGCCTTACGCTGCGCTGAGGTTTTTTTTTAACTACACAGTTAAGGAACATCTCTGTATACTGCTTCCACCATATTGCCTCGGTAGGGCAGTAGTAGCTGAAGTCACAGCCACATTGGTGGCCATCACTACCACCGGGATCTAGTTATTCTGTGCAGACATATGCAAAGTGACCACCCTTATGCGCACAGCCGTAGAAAGGGGGAAATGGTCATTGTGACATTTGTTTTTAAGATCTACATTTTCTTTACATGAGATTATACAAATATTTTTAATGAGCTAAAAAGCTTCATACATGGAAAGATTTTTCTTAAATTGACCAGATCATGGACCACAGTCCAATATTCTATAAAATTTTGTTTCATTTGATCATATAAATATGTGTTTGTCGCTGCTTATACTATAAACCAGGTGGCACAGGCCTAATGAATTATTCATATATTCTAATGAATTCCGCTCACCCTTGCCGCCATCTGCTCACGTCATCTTTCTGCACCATTGCATTATTCTTGTAGGGCTGGAGCTTTAATCCGGACACTAAACGAATGACGCACGGCTTCCTCCACATGGTCCATTCATTCACAAATGGCTGCCGTTACGCTATGTACAGAGTTAATCTTGCAGAACCTGTTGTCTTTTGTCAGAGGATTTTCAAGTTTTTACTCCCAACCTCACTATTTGTAGTTTAACCATTTATTTAAGAAGCTTATTCTCCAGGGGGTATTCTCTAATACAAATTTACATTCGTAGCATAAAGCTTTTGGGCCCCAATACAAATACTAAGAGAGCCCCTGCCTAATGTGTCATTTATTATATTCTTGTAGAAAGGGAAAGGAAACCGTATGACTACTATAACACTGCCCTCTATGTACAAGTATATAACTACTATAATACTGCCCTCTATGTACAAGAATATAACTACTATAATACTGCCCCCTATGTACAAGAATATAACTACTATAATACTGGTAGGAAACAAAGGGAGGAATCCTCCAGCTCACCTGACACAATGTGAGTGTCGCTGTCAGCGCCTGGATCTTTTTCGTGTCGGCACACGTAGCAGGAGCAGAGGTAGAAAGGAAGTTAAATCCAGCGCTTTGGTAGAGGTAAAACGGAAGGAATTTCCAAGTTTAATGAAGTTCCATTAAAAAGTCCATTGAAGTATGGTCCTGGTGTGTAGGTAATGGGAGGAATGATCCTGTAAAGCCTACGCGTTTCGGACGATAGCGACGTCCTTAGACTTGGCTGTAGTGTCTAAGGACGTCGCTATCGTCCGAAACGCGTAGGCTTTACAGGATCATTCCTCCCATTACCTACACACCAGGACCATACTTCAATGGACTTTTTAATGGAACTTCATTAAACTTGGAAATTCCTTCCGTTTTACCTCTACCAAAGCGCTGGATTTAACTTCCTTTCTACCTCTACTATAATACTGCCCTCTATGTACAAGAATATAACTACTATAATACTGCCTCCCATTGTACAAGAATATAACTACTATAATACTGCCTCCTATGAACAAGAATATAACTACTATAATACTGCCTCCTATGTACAAGAATATAACTACTATAATACTGCCTCCTATGAACAAGAATATAACTACTATAATATTACCACCTATGTACAAGAATATAACTACTATAATACTGCCCCCTATATACAAGAATATTACTACTATAATACTGCTCCTATATACAAGAATATAACTACTATAATACTGCCTCCTATGAACAAGAATATAACTACTACCGTATAATACTGCCTCCTATGTACAAGAATATAACTACTATAATACTGCCTCCTATGTGCAAGAATATAACTACTATAATACTGCCCCCTATGTACAAGAATATAACTACTATAATACTGCCCCTATGTACAAGAATATAACCACTATAATACTGCTCCTATGTACAAGAATATAACCACTATAATACTGCTCCTATGTACAAGAATATAACTACTATAATACTGCCCCTATGTACAAGAATATAACTACTATAATACTGCCTCCAATGTACAAGAATATAACTACTATAATACTGCCTCCTATGTACAAGAATATAACTACTATAATACTGCCCCTATGTACAAGAATATAACTACTATAATACTGCCTCCTATGTACAAGAATATAACTACTATAATACTGCCTCCTATGTACAAGAATATAACTACTATAATACTGCCTCCTATGAACAAGAATATAACTACTATAATATTACCACCTATGTACAAGAATATAACTACTATAATACTGCCCCCTATATACAAGACTATTACTACTATAATACTGCTCCTATATACAAGAATATAACTACTATAATACTGCCTCCTATGAACAAGAATATAACTACTCCCTGCAGTGTGTTTGGTCCGGGAAATGCGGCCGACACACGGACCGTATATCACGGACCGAACACGCTCGTGTGAATCAGGCCTAATACTGCCCCCATCTACAAATATGTAGGAGAATTTGTAATTATTTTAGGTGTTTGGTTATTTCTAAGAAAGTCTGATGAAAAAGTGCTTCATTTTTTCCTCCACACTGTAGTAATGTATTTGTGCAGATTGTTACCAGATGCATATTGGAGGCAGATTGTTGGCCATGATTATGATGCCTCCATTATTTCGGGTATGTTCACACGCTTTTAAGAGGCTCTGTCACCACATTATAAGTGCCCTGTCTCGTACATAAGGAGATGGGCGCTATAATGTAGGTGACAGCAGTGCTTTATATTTAAATAAACAATCTATTTTTACCACTTTATTAGTGGTTTTTTGATTTATGCTAATGAGTTGCTTAATGCCCAAGTAGGCATATTTTTACTTTAGACCAAGTGGGCGTTGTACAGAGGAGTGTATGACGCTGACCAATCGGCATCATGCACTCCTCTCCATTGATTTAGTCAGCGCATAGGGATCCTGTTAGATCCTTATGTGCGGTCTTATACTAACACATTAACAATACTGAAGTGTTTAGACAGTGAATAGACATTCCACGGGATGTCTATTCACAATCCCTGCACTTCGTTACTGTTTCTATGGTAGTTGCAGCAGAGGAAGTGTAATCTCGTAACCTGTCATTTACTGCGTACTCTCGTGGGATTACGCGTCCTCTTCTGTAACTACCAGAGACAGAGTAACGAAGTGCAGAGATAGTGACATTCCACGGGATGTCTATTCACAGTTTGTTTAAACACTTCAGTATTGTTAATGTGTTCGTATAAGGGCTCATTTACACGAGCGTGTTATACGTCCGTGCAACACGAGTGATTTTCAGGTGTGTCGTACGGACCTATTCTAGTCTATGGGGTAGTGCAGACTGTCAGTGATTTTTGCGCAGTGTGAGTCCGTTGCGTAAAACTCACGACATGTCCTATATTTCAGCGTTTTTCGCGCATCACGCACCCATTGAAGTCAATGGGTGCGTGAATATCACGCATGTCACACGGAAGCACTTCCGTGGGACGAGCGTGATTCGCGCAACAGCTGTCAAACTGAATGTAAACAGAAAAGCACCACGTGCTGTTCTGTTTACAAACATCCAAATGGAGTGTCATAATGATGGCGGCTGCGCGAAAAGGAGCTGTTAAGTGCCTTTTGCGCACGCAAAGCGCCATGTTTTTTTGCGTGCGCAGAACGCACACGCTCGTGTAAACCCAGCCTAAGATAGCACATAAGGATCTAACAGGATCCCTATGCGCTGAGTAAATGAATGGAGAGGAGTGTATAACGCTGATTGGTCAGCGTCATACACTCCCCTGTACAACGCCCACTTGGTCTAAAGTAAAAACACGCCCAGTTGGGCATTAAGCAACTCATTAGCATAAAGCTAAAAACGCCAATAAAGTGGTAAAAATAGTTTTTAAAAAAAATAAAAAGCATTACTGTCACCTACATTACAGCGCTGATCAGATTATGTAGGTGACAGGGCACTTATAATGTGGTGACAGAGTCCCTTTAACAAAAAACGACTGTAGAATACGGAGTTGTTTTCAAGGGAAAACAGCCTCTGATTTTCAGCTGTTTTTATGCATCAAGCGGTTTTTAAATTTTGTTTTTTTACGGCCGTTTTTGGAGCTGTTCTATTGAGACCATGAAAAACTGCTCCTGCAACGGCTCAAGAAGTGACATGCACTTCTTTTTTACGCAGCGTTTTTTTACGCGCTGTTTACAATCGGTTGCGTAAAAGCCCCCATGGGAACGAAATGCTGTTTTTCCTATTGAAATCGATGGGCAGTTGTTTGGAGGCGTTCAGCCCGCGTATTTTCGGCCCGAAAAACGTCTGAAAATAGGCGGTGTGAACATACCCTTACAGTCTATTTCCAGCTTGTGTGCTGCGTCCCCCGAATAGCAGTGATTTGGATAGTGCATGGCAGGGGTCAGTCCCCTCGTGTGCACCACAGATGGATCATCTTTGCTAAGTCAGGGACAAGTATGTAAGTTTAATGAACTGACGAATCGGTTTATGTCACATACGTGGCAACAGTTTATCTTCTATGGCTTTCACGTTTGCATGATACACTGAGTACTTCACCACTGATTTTAAGTTTATCGGCACGCTGTGCAAAAAAGGTTGCCTACCTCTGATGTATGATAGAGATGCATATGTTATTATTAATCATTTCTGCTGTCAGTGTATTATTTCTTGCTGTGTTCTGCTCACACATCTGGTTCTGACGTCTGTGCCCCGTTATCATTTTCACACTCCACCAGAAGGAGTCACTTGGCATAGCTGAGTTCTGTCTTCCCACAAATAACTGCACAGATTGGATGCCGGGGAGTCAGGCCACCGCTCAGGCCATGGAAACTTGAGCTGAACGTTGCCTGCTATTACATAAAATGACATATCCAGATTGGCTGCCAGGAGCAGCAATATCTCCTATTATCCCGTCACACTCCCCCTGTAAACACCAGTTCTCTCAAAGATGAGAAATAAGGAGTAAATTGGAATGACGGCCTTAAGTTTGTCAAAAATTGGAAATAACCCTCAGCACCATCTGTGGATATTGCTGGACAAAGAAATGTCTCCAGGTTCCACCGTCTTATGGCTCTAAATGGTTATAGATTATTTTTAGTTATTTCTCGGTTATATCTGTTCTTGGAAAAGCTGGGTGACTAGTATAGCCGCTAATACAGCTCCTGCTGAGGTTGCCACCGAGCTTTCCTAGATTCCTGAACGGTAATTCTGCTTGATTGGTTTAGACGGTCTTGCTATTCATGAGTCCTGGAAATCTGTGTAACAATTAGGGTATGTGCACACACACTAATTACGTCCGTAATTGACGGACGTATTTCGGCCGCAAGTCCCGGACCGAACACAGTGCAGGGAGCCGGGCTCCTAGCATCATACTTAGGTACGATGCTAGGAGTCCCTGCCTCTCCGTGGAACTACTGTCCCGTACTGTAATCATGTTTTCAGTACGGGACAGTTGTCCTGCAGAGAGGCAGGGACTCCTAGCGTCGTACATAACTATGATGCTAGGAGCCCGGCTCCCTGCACTGTGTTCGGTCCGGTACTTGCAGCCGAAATACGTCCGGCAATTACGGACGTAATTAGTGTGTGTGCACATACCCTTAGGGTATGTGCACACCACCTATTTTCAGGCGTTTTACGCCTCGAATTACGCCTGAAAAGACGGCTCCATTATTCCTGCAAACATCTGCCCGTTGCTTGCAATGGGTTTTACGATGTTCTGTTCAGACGAGTTGTAATTTTACGCGTCGCTGTCGAAAGACTGTGCGTAAAAAGACGCCCGCGTCAAAGAAGTTCAGGACACTTCTTGGGACGTTTTTGGAGCCGTTTTTCATTGACTTCATTGAAAAACCGCTCCAATTACGTCCGTAATGGACGCCGCGAAAAACGCCAGTACTTGCAAAAACGTCTGAAATTCAGGAGCTGTTTTCGCCTGAAAACAGCCCCGTAATTTCAGACGTATTTTGCGTTTGCTTGTGAACATACCCTAATTATTTCCTGTTGTCACTTTTCGTTACACTGGGCGCTGCACAGTGTAAATGGGAGTCTTAAATCCTTTTCACTACTATGTAACATTGTAAGGGTATGTTCACACGGCGGGGGTCCGTAACGGCTGAAATTACGGGGATGTTTCAGCCTGAAAACATCCCCGTAATTTCAGCCGTACCGGCATGTGCAGGCGCTTGAACGCCGCGTCAATTACGGCCGTAATTGGCGCTGCTATTCATTGGAGTCAATGAATAGCGGCTCCAATTACGGCCAAAGAAGTGACAGGTCACTTCTTCTACGCGGGCGTCTATTTACGCGCCGTCATTTGACAGCGGCGCGTAAATATACGCCTCGTGTGAACAGACAAACGTCTGCCCATTGCTTTCAATGGGCAGATGTTTGTCAGCGCTATTGAGGCGCTATTTTCAGACGTAATTCGGGGCAAAAACGCCCGAATTACGTCCGTAAATAGGCCGTGTGAACATACCCTAACAGGCCTTCAGCTGTGTGAGCAGGATTAGGTTGGGACAGTTTTTAGCCTCTGATGTAAAAAAATGAGTGCCAGATGATGAAAGGGTTAAGCGGATATGGCTGTAAATATCTCGATTTCTCAGTATCATTACACAAAGCCTCATCATAGTACCAGATGTATCCTCTGTCAATAAGAGGAAGCAGATGAGGCTTATTCTCCCCTCCTATAATTAGAAATGGACCAATCCATCGCGACATATCACATCATATGTAGTTCAGTCTTGCAACGATAATTCCATCGTAACACTGATTTTCTTATCTAGTGATGTCACCATCTTCTGCCTACAGTGATCTCTCAATCGTTTTGCTGATTAAGAGGCTGCAAATGTGGTGATGCGATCATGAACTTTACTGCCCACCTTCACAACCGTTGCTGCAATGCATCTAACATAAAAAATAAAGCAGCATTGCAATAAGTCTTGATTAATTTTTTTTTACCGTTTTGTGTATGCAGCTTCTATGCAGGCCTATGTGTCGCCATGTGTTACAAAATGCCAACAAACGCTGTGTAGTCTGATTCTGCAGTCATATTCTATTCCATCTATATCCTATGTTTTATAACCTGCCCATTTTCTGTTAGGCCACATTCACGCGTATTTCAATCATAATTCGGTGCATAAAACATGCGTATTATGTGTCACGAGACACACTTGAAATATGTCTGCATTGATTTTAATGAGAAATACCTTGTGTAGTTCATACGGCACTGAATTAAATGCCACTTAAAAGTATGCTTTGTGAAAAAGAAGTGACGTCACATGATAAGGCTGGGTTCACACGAGCATGTTCGGTCCGTAATGGACGGAACGTATTTCGGCCGCATGTCCCGGACCGAACACACTGCAGGGAGCCGAGCTCCTAGCATCATAGTTATGTACGACGCTAGGAGTCCCTGCCTCGCTGCGGGACAACTGTCCAGTACTGTAATCATGTTTTCAGTACGGGACAGTAGTTCCACGGAGAGGCAGGGACTCCTAGCGTCGTACATAACTATGATGCTAGGAGCCCGGCTCCCTGCAGTGTGTTCGGTCCGGGACTTGCGGCCGAAATACGTTCTCTCCTTTACGGACCAAACATGCTCGTGTGAATCCAGCCTAAGTGTTTTATGAGCTGATTTTTTTTCCATTGAAGCTAAGAAAACGCTCCAAAATTATGCCTCAAAATATATGTGACTGCCTTAGAAGTAGGGGACAGAAGGAAAGGAGTATGACTGCAGGATCAAACATCATGTGCTCAGTTCAATGGGACAAATATACGATGCAGACTAATAAAATGCTGCTCCAATTTTTATCAAATGCCCCATAAAGGTTAATCATATAAATTCAAAGTTCTACAACTTTCTAATAAACTTTGTTTCAATTCCTCATCATTTTTCAGATACTTGTTTGCGGTCAGTGAATAAGAACTGTCTTATTTACATTCACAGCAAGCAGAGATCTTTATGTATAAGTATAATAGAAAATTTTAGAACTTTTCAATTTAACAGCAAATTCTGCGTTAATTTCCTTTAAATGGGTTTTCTGATTTAATGTAAATGTCACTTTTCATTGGCTGAGAGGAAGTTTAAATGTCAGAAGGTATATCAATCGGTGATGGTAACATAGGGGAGACAGGCAAAAAGCAACAACCAGTAGGGCGGCGCTAATGAGTAATCAATCACCGTTGTTTCATCACTACCTCAAGTGGTTTCTTTGCTTTCCTTCATGTTTCTATGATCTTTAGGGTATGTTCACACGGCTTATTTTCGGGCATTTTTCGGGCCGAAAAATTGGAAGCAGAATGCCTCCAGACATCTGCCCATTGATTTCAATGGGAAAACGCGTTCTGTTCCGACAGGCTGTTTTTTATGCGCCCGTTTTAAAAAACGGCCGCATAAAAAAAATGCCAGCGAAAAATAAGTGCATGTGATTTCTTGAACTGTTTTTTGTAGCCATTTTTCATTGACTCTAAAAAAACGGCCGTAAAAAAAAGCAGTGAAAAACGCGAGTTACTAAAAAAAACGTCTGAAAATCACGAGCTGTTTTCCCTTGAAAACAGCTCCGTTTTTTCAGACGTTTTTGAGTTTGTGTGTGAACATACCCTGACAATGTTTGGAAATCCCAGGAATACACGGAAAAGCAGCTGATCAAACATCAGAACAGGGAACTGGGTTTATGTGACCGGTTCCTCCACAAACCTCTCCCAGCTGTGCGCCGGCGATCCCTGTCTATGATAATGGTTGCTGCTTTCATGTATGAATTGTTTTCTTTTATCTTTAGGTTTAATACATGGGGGAAAAAAGTAGTTGCAGATGATCCCTTACCAGATGTCCCAGCACACGTGCAGCCATCATGTGTAGTCATGTTATGTACTGTAACATCCAACTTATTGTTTAAACATGGGTACCCTGCCAGTGTACTGGGGGCTCCCCTTTTTAAGGAATGCAGCAGAAGAGTCAGTTGTGGTTGAATAGATAAATTGTATTCTCTTCACAACAGAGCCACGAAACTTGTCATGCGAAACACTGAATGAAATACAAAGCTGTTCTCACCGTAGACTGTGAGATATGCCAGCGGGTCCACCAAGGTCATGTTGTACCCCAAAGTGACTGTCGGCTTTTGCCCATCTAACAGTGCCGTTCTGGATCTTTGACAGGCTACGCCCTACCACAGCTTACCCCACCTACACGCAACTTGTGGTATTAGTCCAATCACTTAGTATGGGAGTACACTGGCTGCGCCTCTGTGGGTCCTCGTGGCCACTACGTCACTACCTTTCAAGGACTCCGCCGACAGATGCGAACATGCAGTATGCATGTCACACAACACACTGCGCAACAGTAGTGCAAAAAGAGTACGGTCCCAGGCCACAGAGTGGCCAACACAGTCTGAATCCAAATCCTTGAGGGACCGTTTTACCTGACTTGTAACAGCAACAATAAAGGTAGTAATAACAGCAGTAACTCTGGTTAACCTTACTTGCAGAATATAGTGTAGCACTGATACTTTACTTTTATGTAGGAGGAAGGATTACTCATTATCTCTTGTCTTATCTTCCAAGAAAGTGGGTCTTAACACTATCCAGAGGCATAACAATCGCTGTCGCAGGGGGTGTGACCGCAACCGTGCGCAGAGGAAGGGGCCTGCCATGCAAACGCCACTTAGTTTTTTATGACGGAGCAGAGAGCCATTGGCTCCCTGCACCATCACTTACTCTAGTAAGGCTACTGAGGACGCTAAGAATGTCCAACTCAGACCTCATTACATCGCACCGTCTGTGCCGGGCAGCAGGCCAAAGACGCAGCAGTTTGTCGTGGGAACAGGTGTAGGTGAGTTTACTTTTTAAAAAATGTTCATTGGCATGAAAGGGAGCACTATTAATGGAGGGGGGCCTATCTACTATATGTAGCTCTAACTACTATATGGAGGCCTCTATTTACAACATGGGGACACCTATCAAATATATAGGGGCATCTAACTACTATATTGGGGCCTATCTACTATATGGGGGCACCAATCTACTATATCGGGGTACTGATCTGCTAAATGGGAGCACCTTTATACTATATTGGGGCCTAATTACTATATGGGGGCCTAACGACTATCGGATGGCCTATCTACTATATGAGGGTATCTATATACTATATGGGGCGACAAACTACTATATGGAGGCACATATATGGGGCACAAAAGAGAACTATTACTGTGTGGGAAGCACAAAAGGGGACATTACTACCGTGTAGTGGTACTTTTACTGTTTGGGGACCACTATTACTTTGTGGGGAATTAAGAGGAGCACTATTAATGTTTGAGAATGCTGGAAAATCAAGAAGCCAAAGATGTCTGTGATGTAAATTCTGAAGAGACAAGTTGTGGCTGGAACAAGTCCTTATGGCGTTCTTACCCGGATAAAGAGAAATTCCAAAGACTCCAATCTAAGATGACGTCATCTGTAAGTCACTGGATTTAATTGTACTGTAATCACTTATATGGTCTGCAGAGCGCCTGTGTAGGACTGGTATCTACCACTATATGGTTACTATGTGGTGGTAATATTGGTCTTTGTATAGTGGTTTTTATTCAGTAACTGTTTGATGGTATTATTTAATTACTATGTGATTTAATGTGTTCATGGTTTAGCTGTACTAATCCGTAACAGTACAGGGGTATTATTTAGTCACTATGTGGTTATGGTGTGGAGGTATTATTCAGTAACAGTATGGTAGTATTATTCAGTCACTATGTGGTGGTAATATGTGGCCATGATGTGGAGGTATTATTCAGTAACAGTATGGTGGTATTATTCAGTCATTATGTGGTGGTAATATGTGGTCATGTTGTGGAGGTATTATTCAGTAACCGTATGGTGGGGTTATTCAGTCATTATATGGCGGGACTCAGAATGTGAGTCTCATAGACTTACATAGAGAAACTGGCTTCCAGTCCACACATAAGAGGCTGTGTGAATCGGCCAGCCAGATTAGAGATCAAGTGACCTCATGGGGGAGCAGAACTGAGCCTGTGTTTTGGAAACTAGACGCTCGGTGAGCAAATAAAAAGCCTATACATGTACAAGATGCCCATTACAAAAGGGCAAAGCAATACAATTTTTCATGGGAGTGCTTCTATAAGGACCAGTAAAACAAAATGTCCCTTCTATGTTCCAGGTGTCATAACTTTTCTTATTTTTCCCTCTATGAAGCTGTATGAGACCTTGTAGCTTGTGGGATGAATTATAGTTTTTATACAAACCATTTTTGGGTACATATGATATTGAATAACTTTTATTAATATTTTTTGGGGGAATGGAAAAAAAGCCAGCAATGTCACAATTTTTTGGGGGATTTATTTTTACGGTCTTTACCATGCGGTATAAATGACATGCTAACTTTATTCTACGGGTCGTTATGATTACTGCAATACCAAATTTATATATATTTTATTATGTTTTACTACTTATTTCACCATTCCTAAAGTAACAATTAGGGGGAAACAAATATGAAAAACTAGGTAAACAGTCTTTATAAAAATTCCCTTTTGTACCGATTCTCCTTGCGGAGATCCAGGATGCCGGCAGACTTAGTGGCAATGCTCTCTGGGAAAAAATATACAAAATAGCTCTCCTCAAGTAGGAAAAAAACTGTCTCTCTAGTCTAGTGCCACCTATAGTTAATTACCCTGGAAGTCAATGTCTGAGCCTATAGAATGCCTTGAAACATTACTTGAATTAATCACCAAACCAGAGACACCCATCTGTAGACAGCAATGTTTCAGATATGAGGAGCAACAACTATAAAACAGTGCTGTCTTCAGATGGATGACTCTAGGCTCTAGAGCAGGGGTCTCAAGCACGCGGCCTGCGGGCCGCATGCGGCCCCTGGGGCTGTCATCTGCGGCCCGCGGGACACAGCCGCTAGTATCGGCTCTGCTCCGAGACTCTGGAATTCCCTGACATTGCTGTCCACATATGAACAGCGATGTCTGGGGCTTCCCCAGAGCCGGAGTCCCGGGCAGAGCGCTAGTACAGGCTCTGCTCCAGGACTCTGTGGAATTCCCTGACATCGCTGTCCATATATGGACAGTGTGTTAGGGTCTTCCCCAGAGCAGAGTCCCGGGCAGAGCGCTAGTATCGGCTCTTCTCCGGGACTCTGGAATTCCCTGACATCGCTGCCCATATATGGACAGTGTCAGGGTCTTCCCCAGAGCGGAGTCCCGGGCATAGCGCTAGTATCGGCTCTGCTCCAGGACTCTGTGGAATTCCCTGACGTCGCTGCCCATATATGGACAGTGTGTCCGGGTCTTCCCCAGAGTGGAGTCCCGGGCAGAGCGCTAGTATCGGCTCTGCTCCGGGATTCTGTGGAATTCCCTGACATCGCTGTCCATGTTTGGACACACGATGTCTGGGGCTTCCCCAGAGCCGGAGTCCCGTGCAGAGCGCTAGTACAGGCTCTGCTCCGGGACTCTGTGGAATGCCCTGACATCGCTGCCCATATATGGACAGTGTGTCAGGGTCTTCCCCAGAGCGGAGTCCCGGGCAGAGCGCTAGTATACGCTTTGCTCCGGGACTCTGTGGAATTCCCTGACATCACTGTCCGTATATGGAGAGTGTGTCAGGGTCTTCCCCAGAGCAGGAGTCCCAGTGATGTCAGGAGCACAGCTGGAGTCCCAGGAAGAGCGTACTAGCGCTCTGCCTGGGACACCAGCTCTGGGGTTGCCCCTGACATCTCTGTCCATATATGGACAGTGATGTCAGGAGCAGAGCTGGAATCCCAGGCTGCACTCACAACTCTACTATTATATCATGTATTTACTCCAGTTACATCCAGAGCTGCATTCACAACTCTACTGTAACATCATGTACTATACTCCAGAGACATCCACAGCTACACTCACAACTCTACTGCAAGATCAGTAGATGCAGATGCAAACATCTTGTCTTATACTCCAAACAAATCCAGAGCTCCAGTCACAACTCTACTATTATATAATGTGCTATACTCCAGTCACATCCAGAGCTGCAGTCACAACTCTAGTGTAACATCATGTGTTATACTCAAGCCACATCCAGAGCTGCAGTCATAACTCTACTGTAACATCATGTCCTATACTCCAGTCACATCCAGTGCTGCAGTCACAACTGTACTGTACCATCAGGTCCCATACTCCAAACAAATCCAGAGCTGCAGTCACAAATCTACTGTAGTTTGAGTGCTAGAAGCGGCTCTGCTCCGGGACTCCAGCTCTGGGCAAGACCCTGACATCACTGTGGGAGCATCTGCGGAGGGCACTGTGGCCTTATCTACAGAGGGCACTGTGGCCTTATCCACCGAGGACTCTGCGGCAGCATCCACCGAGGACTCTGCGGCAGCATCCACCGAGGGCACTGCGGCAGCATCCACCGAGGGCACTGCGGCAGCTTCCACCGATGGGCACTGTGGCACTATCTAAAAAGGGGCTGCCCAATCTTGACATGTGTGTCTGCCAAACGCTGCTAACTGAGCCTCCGGACTGCATTTAGCGACACTTAAACTGGAAAACTGCATTGTTGAAATAAGCATGTGGAGAAATAGCTCAAATTTTAAACCTAGCGGTATTATTATAGTAATGTATTATTATTATAGTAATATAGTGTTATTGTAGTTCAAATAACGAATTGATTAATAATAATTTTGTATTGTATCAAATTTGAAAGTAATGCGGCCCGTCAACTTCCCATTTTTTCTATATGCGGCCCACTTACCCGGCCGAGTTTGAGACCCCTGCTCTAGAGTCTCACATTGACTTACAGGGCAGTCCCCTATAGGTGGCACTAGAGAGACTTTTTTTGTCCTTCTGGAGGGGAGATATTCTGCATGAAGATTCCCTTTGACACATTTGCAGTACGCAGTGATTGCCGGGCTCAGGTCATGTCCGTAATGAGATCTCTGGAGAGACGATTATTGGGTAATTTCAGTATCTAGCAGCGAGATAGACTGGCAATCGTCCAAATCTATTGTGTATATGTTACCTAGTAGCGGGGACAAAAAAGGCACAGGCTTTATATCACAAAAGTTCCAATACTTTTTTTGAACTGGATCCAGACCCTTAGGGACTCGACTTGGGGGGCAAGAGAAATCATGTACATTAAAAGGAGATTAATTAGTTTAATAAGAAAGGATGAAAATATTTGTCCAACTTCACAGTCTCAGACCCCTCAGCAAATAGAGCCCTATTGTTTCCATGGGATTCCAGTGTGCTTATGTGTCTAAGGTCAACTTCAAAGGCCTGAGGATTAATATTCGAATTGGCTTGGATCTCCTAAAATGTAGGAGTTAACTCAATGTGTTTAGGACAGAATATGTGGTCAATGGAGTATCTTAAAGGCAAATAAAGCTTAATGAAAAGTTCTACAACTTTCTTATAGGCTTCTATTTCAATTCTACAAAATGTCTAAGACCTCTGCTTGCTGCCAGTGAATGGAAACATTTGTATTTTCTTTATCTTGACATAGTCCTGCTCACAACTATGGATTTGTTAATTATTACAACGTATCAGTGTCAGTAAATCTCTGTCCACATATTCCCATAGGTTTGTCCTGTTAGCAGATAATTGGAAGATTTACATATGCTTCTTTTTTTTTTTTTAAGTACTAAGATTTATAAATGATTACATTATTTGGTTCTACATTTAAAAAAAGAAAAAAAGATACTTTATGGGGCCATTATTCTTTATAATGAGTTGGTGTCAGTATCAGACATGTACACTATACAGTACATTCGCATAGTATATATTATAATCCGTCTGAAGAAAGACAAAAGCGCGAAAACGTGCTGTGAATTTAGTCTTAGTACAGGAGAGACATTTGTGTTGAGACACAATCAAAGAGGATTGCCCTCATTGATACATTGTAACAAACTCTCAGCTCTGTAAGCAGGACTTGACCAGGTTGGAATTTTTCAAGCAGTAAATGTAAAAAATAATTTTTGGATTCATCAACAGCAAGAAGAAATCTTGAAAATGATGAAGAATTAATACACAAAGTATATTAGAAAGTGGCTGAGCTTTACATTGTACAGTTATTAAGATTTATGAATATAAGTGTCTTCTTACACGGCCGTGTAAATGAGCGTCGATCAATAAGACCGCTCCTTGATCGACGCTCGTTTGCTCCTTTCACAAGGAGCTATGTATGGGGACGAGCGCTCATTACTACCTTCCCTATACAGTTCCATCATGTTGGCAGCACATCTTCATGTTTACATAGGGAGATGTGCTGCTGACAACGATAATATTTTCAGCTGCATAAACGATATGATCGGCTGATCGTTGTCCTGTTTACACAGGGCAATGATCGGGCATGAGCATTCTGTGAACACTCGTTTGTCCGATAATTGGCTGGTGTAAGGGCATTAAAGAGGCTCTGTCACCACATTATAAGTGCCCTATCTTCTACATAATGTGATCAGCGCTGTAATGTAGATCACATCAGTGTTTTTTTATTTAGAAAAACTATCAATTTTGAGTTATGACCTATTTTAGATTTATGCGAATTACTTTCTTAATGCCCAACTGGGCGTGTTTTTACTTTTTGACCAAGTTGACGTTGTAAAGAGAAGTGTATGACGCTGACCAGTCAGTGACCAATCAGCGTCATACACTTCTCTCCAGTCATGTACTCAAACATTGTGATCTTGCGAGATCACGATGTGCTGTCACTTACTCACACATTAACTTTACTGAAGTGTCTTGAGAGTGAATAGACGTCACTTCCAGCCAGGACGCAATGTCTATTCACAATCCCGACACTTCGGTGATGTTTGTGTGGGACTTAATGACAGCAAGCGTAATCTCGCTTTAAATGACAGCACAGCGTGATCTCGATGTGCTGTGTGAGTAAGTGACACACAAACGTTACCGAAGTGTCGGGATTGTGAACAGACATCGCGTCCTGGCTGGAGGTGATGTCTATTCACTCTCAAGACACTTCAGTAAAGTTAATGTGTGAGTAAGTGACAGAACATCATGATCTAGCAAGATCACAATGTTTGAGTACATGAATGGAGAGCAGTGTATGACGCTGATTGGTCACTGATTGGTCAGCATCATGCACTTCTCTTTACAACGTCCACTTGGTCAAAAGCTAAAAAACACTGCTGTTATCTACATTACAGCGCCAATCACATTATGTAGAAGACAGGGCACTTCTAATGTGATGACAGAGTCTCTTTAAGACAGGAGAGCCCATTTTCACTATCAGGAGTGATGCAAGTGGTGAGAACAGCAGATAAGATGCCGTCCGCAAAGTCCAGACACTTTTTACAGCTCCTCCTGGCTTTGGCTATAAAAAAAAAAAAAAAAAAAAGCATCAAAACTGCATAAATATTCCATGTGTGTACCTGGCATAATAGATGTAGATTAGTTAATAATGCTTAAGACAATTCAGTTATATATGAGTTATTTATTAGGGGCACGGACAACTGATGACCTATCCACAGGATAGGTCATCAGTATATGATTGGTGGGGGTCCGATACACAGACTCCACACCAATCAGTTGCGCCGGCTGCCTATGGGCACCAGATGTTATGCAGGGTATGACGTATTCGGAACCAGTAGCAGATTGCTCCGTTCCGTGCACTGCATGCTGCAAAACAGGAACACTGCTCCTATCCACTTGAATAGGAGCCGAGCTGCAGTACTGCAGCTCAGCCACTATTACATGACCGGAGCCATCTGCTAACTGCATGGACATCCGGTGCCCATAGGCAGCCGGAGCAGCTAATCGGAGCAGGGTCCAGGTGTCGGACCCCCTTCGATCGTATACTGATGACCTATCCTGTGGATGGGTCATCGGTTGTCTGTGCCTGGACAACCCCTTTAACTTTAACTGTCCACTGGTGTCTGCTGTCAGATGTTGCAGAAAAGGAAAGATTTGATCCTTTGCTCCTTTAAGAAATGGGAGGTGTCTGACAACAGGCTATTCCCCTCTCCCTATAGAAATAAACATGGTGGAGGCTGGAGAATTAAGGGGGATAGCTGTCATCCGAGTGGTAAGAAGACCACTATCTTATGTGTATGGCAAGAATAAGGGGCCACTTTGTACACCATGTCTGTACGCTAATGCACAGGTTACAGAATAAATGGGGACGTACACCATTCCTGTGTGACATAAGGAGTCAGCTAACTTACATTTATGGCAACATTAGATCGAGAGATCATAGTTTCGAATTGGCTCTGGTACTAGTTGTGATCGCTATCGCCTCCATATCATGGTCAGAAAGAGCTCCATATGAATACTTTTGTCTCTCTGAGGGTATGATCACATTGCTGTATGTTTGGTTATCATCAGCATATTTTCTGCTTAAAAAAAAAAAAAAATGGACGTAGTAATTAAACGTAGTAAACCTTTAACTTCTGAAATAGATTTAACCACTTGGATGGAAGTGCCAAACTTGCCCATCACTCACCTTCGGATGTTTTATCTCAATGCCCAGTGATCTCAATGATCATAATTTGCTTGTGTCTGGCAACAAAATATAGCTGGCGCCAAGACTAATATTTCAAACTCCTGCTTATTTAAAGTTTATACAAAGTCTTGTGTGGTGCCAATTATCAGAAAAGTCAATTTCCAACTTTGGGTTGATGGAACTGTTTTGTGTTGTTAAATGAACTCTGGAAGCCAATCAGATCCCAGTATTATTAAAGGAATATGGATCCTATAAATAGTTTGCGCTTTTCCTTAAAGGGGATGTCCAGGATTAGAAAAATATGGCTGCTTTTTTCCCAGAAAAAGCGCCATACCTGCGCACAGCATGATATTGCAGCTCCGCCCCATTCACTTGAATGCAGCTGATCGGCAATATCAGCCCGCAGACAGATGTGGCGCTGTTTCTGGAAAAAAAGCAGTCATATTTTTCTTATCAACCCCTTTGTATCTGAGAAGAACAATTCCACCAGTGTATGTTCATTATGGAGATAACACTATGTCACCCGACCAATAAAATAAATATGCGAGCCAGGAAGCCGAGGTCACTCAATAAACATTCCTGTAACTGATGTGATAGTGAACTATTCTCTTCTTGTGGGAAGTTTGGATGGTTTCAATGTAAGTACCTGTTAGAACGAGAATTTATTTCCTACCAGAGACGAGATGCTAGAATATGTTAGATGAGGTTCTCCAGCTTTTCCAAAAAGCAGCCACAAGACAAACCCTATCAAGGGGGAATTTATTAAGACTGGCTTTTCATACGCTTAACAGACTGAAAAGTTGGAGTAAACTTTGACACATTTATTAAGAGGCAATAGCCTCTTAATAAATGTGTTGCCTCTTTGAGGTGGGTCGTGCGCCAACGTGGCGCAACGACCGCGTCTACGTGCCATAATATCCGCACCCTTCGGCCAAGAAAAAACAAAAAAACACTCACCACAGCGCTCCTCTTCTCCTCTCTCCAGCTCCATCATTTATCATTCCGGCACTGCTCATTTAAGGACCTGATGCTGTGCACCGCAGTACTTCAATGTCCTTAGCGCAGCGTCGCATACAATGTCCTGAGGCTGTCAGCCGTCATTACATTGTATGAGCTGCACTGGAGTGATGAGGGAGCCTGGGAGAAGAGCAGCGGTGAGTATAATTTTTTTATTTAACTGTCCAATAGAAAGGGGGGAGGGGGGGGCTAGTCCATTTGGGGGTGGTAAGATAGGGTCCTAGCATGGGCCTCTACCTTGCTACGTCCTATAGAGTGAACTCTACGTCAGCTAAGAGGTAACGTCAATTTCTGCTATAATTTACGCCAGTTTTCTAAAGGTAAATTACGATCCATTTGTTGGGTCGTGGGGGCCACGCCCCCTTTTCCCGATGACACACCTCCTTTCCACAAAAGCACCGAGTGTAGCGCAATAAGGTTAAAGTTTGCAATGAATGGGCCCTTTTGCGCCTTTTTTACACCAGAAAACTGATGTAGAAAGTCTGTTAAATTGCCCACAAAGTCTCCTTAAAATTCCAGTGCGTGAATTTCCAGATAAATAAGTGGGCACTCGACGCTGGCGCTAAGCCAGTAGACTGGTTTCTCAACTAGGGCTTACTGGAAACCTCAGGTTCCTTAGAGGTTTTTTTAGGGTTTCCCCAGAAGAGCCATAATTTGTACATTAGGGTTGAGGTGGGAGTAGTAGGTCTCTGGGAGGGGACATTATTTAAGAGGTTCTCACAAGATTGAGAATCACTGGACACTGTGGACTGGGACATTAAGACACTGGGAAACAGCCTTAAACCATAAGACGTTAGGGTGAGGGTGCTTAACTGTCACTGGTGGACACCACTTACTGGAACATCAAACCACTTATACACCACGACTGGGCCACTAAATCATTGGACATAAGTGACTCTAGCACAACAGGGACTATGGAGTCAAACCAGTAGATTGGAGACCAGACATCGAAAACTGGAGGACAGAACCACTAGACATAAACTATTGGCATGGAGCGAGGCACTAAAGTCTCAGGACAGCAGGGGCGGGAGGTCTAAATAAATAAGGTTCGTTTTGACAGCTCTGTGCCAAGGTTGTCCCACCACGGACTGCTTGTATTGGCTCAAACACTCAATCACGTATTTACTTATTATTGACACATGCTTATCATGATATTTACTCAGCAGGATCTAGGCCTCTCAGGTTGTACTTATTAGAAGGTTTGTGTACAGGTCTGAGTGCCCCAGTATTTGGTGAGACTCCTGTAACCAAGGTTAAAAAGATTATTTTTCGATAAATGTTTTTCAAGAGACTCTCAACCCTCAACACTTAAGTACGGCTTGACCTAATAAAGTGGAGATCTCTATTAGTACTGTTACCAAGGGTATAATCAAATACTCTGGTACTCAACTTTATATATTAGGACGGCGCTAATACATCTGTAACTAAGACATAAAGACATATATTATGTATATTTATAGAAATGGGGAATTTGTGAACTAGCTTATGTCTAAAGTAGAAAACACATCTACATAAGGAGAACTGAACTCTGATCACATTTTTTTTAATACAACAACCCTCTCAAAACACAGGCCAGATAATAGAACATATAATAAAAAAAACCTGTAGTACCACTCTTGCCTCCAGATGGTGCTGCTATCTAAACTTTAGTGTCTGTCCAATTAATTATCATTTTCACATTCATATAATATACAAAATAAATGTAGCTTTTATAGTAGTTATATTGTTGCTAAAGGGGACAGTATTATAGTAGTTATATTGTTGTACATAGGAGCAGTATTATAGTAGTTATATTCTTGTACATAGGAGGTAGTATTATAGTAGTTATATTCTTGTATATAGGGGGAAGTATAATAGTAGTTATATTCTTATACATAGGGGCAGTATTATAGTAGTTATATTCTTGTACATAGGTGGCAGTATTATAGTAGTTATATTCTTGTACATAAGAGCAGTATTATAGTAGTTATATTCTTGTACATAGGAGGTAGTATTATAGTAGTTATATTCTTGTATATAGGGGGAAGTATTATAGTAGTTATATTCTTGTACAAAGGGGACAGTATTATAGTAGTTATATTGTTGTACATAGGAGCAGTATGATAGTAGTTATATTCTTGTACATAGGGAGCATTATTATAGTAGGGGGCAGTATTATAATAGTTATATTCTTGTACATAGGCAACAGTTTTATATTAGTTAAATTCTTGTACACAGGGGCAGTATTATAGTAGTTATATTGTACATAGGAGGCAGTATTATAGTAGTTCTATTCTTGTGCAGAGGGGGTCAGTATTTTAGTAGTTATATTCTTGAACATAGGGGGCAGTATTATAGCCGTTATATACTTGTACATATGGGCAGTATTCTAGTAGTTATATTCTTGTACATAGATGCCAGTTTTATAGTAGTTATATTCTTGGACAAAGGGGCAATATTATAGTAGTTATATTCTTGTATATAGGTGGCAGTATTTTAGTAGTTATATTCTTGTACATAGTGGGCAGTATTATAGTGGGTATATTCTTGTACATAGGGGCAGTATTATAGAAGTTATATTCTTGTACATAGGGGCAGTATTATAGTAGCTATATTCTTGTACATAGGAGGCAGTATTATAGTAGTTATATTCTTGTATATAGGGGGCAGTATTATAGTAGTTATATTCTTGTACATAGGAGCAGTATTATAGTAGTTATATTCTTGTATATAGGGGGCAATATTATAGTAGTTATATTCTTGTACATAGGAGGCAGTATTATAGTAGTTATATTCTTGTATATAGGTGGCAGTATTTTAGTAGTTATATTCTTGTACATAGTGGGCAGTATTATAGTGGGTATATTCTTGTACATAGGGGCAGTATTATAGAAGTTATATTCTTGTACATAGGGGCAGTATTATAGTAGCTATATTCTTGTACATAGGAGGCAGTATTATAGTAGTTATATTCTTGTATATAGGGGGCAGTATTATAGTAGTTATATTCTTGTACATAGGAGCAGTATTATAGTAGTTATATTCTTGTACATAGGAGGCAGTATTATAGTAGTTATATTCTTGTACATAGGAGCAGTATTATAGTAGTTATATTCTTGTACATAGGAGCAGTATTATAGTAGTTATATTCCTGTACAAAGGGGACAGTATTATAGTAGTTATTTTCTTGTACATAGGGGGCAGTATTATAGTAGTTATATTCTTGTACATGGCCATAATACGGCCAAGCATAAGCCCTTTATTTTTCAGGCTTTGGCTGAATTGGCTATTAAAGTGACAAGCACTTTTATGGTACTAACTTATTTTCCAATTATGTGAAGGGAAAAGTTTAGCATGCAGTGCCAATAAGCACAGGAGAAAACTCCTACAAGCGTAAATAGCGTATGAAATCTGTGTCCATCCTGACGCATGATGGGAGAAAAATTCATATTAAAATCAAAATGATTTATAAAAGTAATGTGACCTGAACTACTACAAATACCAGGCAGACTAGTTGACAAAGGGTTTATTTCAGAGACCAAAGGTAGCATTTGAGAATAAGTTTTGAGCTACACTCTATTACCGTTGTATCTAAGCTTCATATTTACGGAATTCACTGTGCAATTAAAACAACATGTTAACTTTATTCTGTGGGTCAATACGATTACGGCGATACCAAATATATATAGTTTTTTCTATATTTTACTACTTTTACAAGTAAAAACCTAAGTGTAAAAAGAATTAAAATTATTTTGTGTTGCCAAATTCTGAGAGCCATAACTTCTTTATTTTTCAGTTGATTAAGTGGTATGAGGGCTTATTTTTTGAAGAATAAGCGGTAGTTTTTAATGATACAATTTTGGGGTACATACGATGTTTTGAACACTTTTTATTTGATTTTTTTGTAGGAGATGAGGTGACCAAAAAATAGAGAATCTGGCGTTTACATGTTTGTTTGTTTGTTTGTTTTTTACAGCGTTCAACGTGCGGGTTAAATAATGATATGTTGTAATAGTTCAGACCTTTACGGATGCGGCGATACCAATTATGTTTATTTTTTTTTTTTTTTTACTATGCTCTAGGGGGAAATGGGAAAAGGGGGGTTTTTTGAACTTTTAGTAATTTAATGTTATTTTTTTTTACAAAAAAAAATAACTTTATTTGACTAAAGTTTACTTTTTTTATTAGTCCCCCTAGGGGATTTCAATCGGCGACTAATGTACTAATGTATTGCAGTATATCGTGATTCTGACAGTCTTCTATTAAGCCCTGCCAGAGGCAGGCCTTAAAGGGAAGGTGTCATGATTTATTTTTTTTAAATTTAATTTAATTGTGTTCTCGTTTTTTACTTTTACTTCTCTATGGGGGCTGCCATTTTTTTTCATCCCTGTATGTGTCGATTAACGACACATACAGAGATGGAATACGGCACAAACATCCCCATAGAGAATGCCAATGGGAGCCGTTCCATTCACAGAAGCATACGTCGTCTGTATGGGAACGGCACATGCGCCGCTCCCACACAGACCAAAACGAAGCTCGTGCATAGAGCGAAATCCGGCGCCATTTCCATATGTTCAACGAAGCGAAGGCGCAAGGAATAGAAGCGTAGACCGGCGGCGGCAGGAGCAGGTAATTTATGTTCGTGTATGTGATGTGTGTATTATGTTCGTGTATGTTCGTGTTATACTGTCTGCTGAGCCCTGTATCTAATCCTCCTACACTGTGCAGTCACTCAGAAAATGGATGTAGGAGGTTTGAAGACATTGAAACTCTTCCTTCTCCTGGCACTAGCCAGAAGAAGGGAGGGGGGATTGTGTGAGGACACTAGAGGAGAGTGTTTCCACCCCAAATTTGCAGCATAAATCAATGAGGTTGCTTTACCACAGTGACGATGCTGCAATTTTGGGAACTGCTCCCTCTAGTGGCCAGCACATGGAAATGTTATAAATTAGAATCTAATTTATAATATTTCCTGACTTGTGAAAAAATTAAAACAATGTGTAATCACTTAAATGCTAATTGTTTAACTGAAAAAAAATAAAAAAACATTTCTAGCGACACATTCCCTTTAATAGGAGCACAAAGATGGCGGACTTGGGGGCCTTCATTAGGCCCCCAGGCAGCAATAGCAACCATCACCCCCTCCGCGATTGCATTGCGGGGGGAGCGATGAGCTGATAGAGGGGGTCACCCCCCTCTTTCTAACAATTTAAATTCTGCGGTCTATTGACCACGGCATTTAACGGGTTAAACTAGCAGGATCGCGACCGTTACTCTGAAGTGTCGGCTGTATCATACAGCCGGCACCCGCATCGTATGGAGCGGGTTCACTCTGTGAGCCCGTTCCATACTTCCCCTACCCGACTATGACGTATGGATACGTCAAATGTCGGGAATGGGTTAATTATATTTGAGTGAGGGGCCTAGGAGCCGGCAGGGGGTCACAAATGATGCAGAAACTAATGAGGGGGTTCTTGTTAGTACTGTAAAATGTATGGTAAATTCATCGGGGATTTTCAAGATGTCAAAGTCTGAAAAAACATCCATTTTCTCATTGAACATTAGCCAAACTCATTAAAAAAACAAAACAATAGATTTGATGGCTACAACCAGTTACTGTTCCTTAACGTAATTAGTCTTTTTTATTCTCTCCTTGACTGGAACTTGTATGTGAACTATTGGTAATGCTTGTATTTGGGCACCATGGTTGTCAATGCTACAAAGTCACAAGCAGTTACTATTAAATAATCATATTGGGTGGCACCGTTGTTTGGGTATTGTGGCTGGGTCTACTATATGGCAAAAGAGAGAGTGGTTGGAACAGCATAGGATCGATGCTGAGAAGTATCATCCATTAACTATTTTTATTGGTTCAAACAACTCACACAATGAACTGGTTGGCCCTGTTACATGGGTAGCATTGTACAATGGATGGTACATAGGCACTATAGCTGGCAATATTGCTGCTCACTACTGAACAATGTCAGGTTGCCTCTGGCGTTGTTTACTACCACTTTTAGAAATCCAGAAAAGTTAAAGAAAACTTTTATAAATTATGATGGCCACCCCACTCCCCACTTTATGCTGCAAGAGAAAGTGCAGGTAAATTTCCCCCAAAGTAGAGATTAGCTTTAATATTTAATTTAACTTCACAATGCGTCATGTGACACATGACATCACCAGACATGTCAGACTTTTTTTTTTAATATCAACTCCTCAAAGACACACAGCAAAAATTTGTTTTAAACAAGTAGCATAGTAAAGTACCGTTCAAATCCCGTTATACTGTGCATAAAAATAATACATCATACTGTGCCCAATCAATACCATCATATGGCACATAATTAATACAACAATATAGTATGCAAATACCACCATACAGTGCATAAATAATACTGCCATATGGTAAATAATTACCAGCATATAGTATGAAAATACAACCATATAGCATGGAAAAAATACCACCATACAGTGTCCAAATAATACCGCCATACAGTAAATAATACCAGTATATATTCTGTAAATAAACAGTCGAGTCACGTTATCATGACCACCACCTACTTTAGACGTCGGCAGTGCGTAGCCCATGAAGGAAGTGATGTGTCGTGGACTGGCTCAGTGGGTATATAAGGTGTGCTAAAGGCTGTCTGAACACATTTTGCTCGTTGCTGCCATGGGTAAAAGGGGATGATTATTGACTTTCAGGCCAAGGGTGGCAGCATTGCTCAAACAGCGCAGTTTGTGAACTGTTCACGTGCTGCTGTGGTGAATGTGTATCGTGAGTAGACAAATGGCACCATTGGGAATAACTGACGTGGAAACTGCAGAGCACCACGTGCCATTGATGTGAGAGGTGAACGTCGGCTATGAAGGTGCACGTGGGCCGAACGACACTCTACAGTAGAGCAGCTCCCCGTGAAAATCAACCAGGGGGCTACCAAACGTGTGTCTAAAACAACAGTTCAGCGAACCCTACTGCGTATGGGGCTCCGAAGCTGACGGATGGTCACTGCTCCTATGCTAACAAAGCTGCATCAGAAAAAAAGGCTTAAATTTGCACGGCAGTATCGGGATTGGACCACCGATGATCGGCAAAGGGTTGCTTTCTCCGATGAGTCACATTTTCTGCTTTATTGAACGGATGGACGTTGGCATGTCAGGCGAGAAATATCAGAGAACAAATACCCTGCAACCATTGCGGAAAGAACACAAGCTGCTGGCGACAGCGTTATCACATGGGGATTTAGGTATCCATCGTTGCAGACAGTGGCAGATTAAGTGTACCATGGCCCCTGGGCTGTTGACACAACTTGGCCCCCCTCCTTCCCTCTCACATGCAATTCAACCCCCCAAGCCGCTGACACTGTGTCAATGACCTGATGGATACAGGTTTTAGCACTAGATACAGCTACTCTGTATTCAGGATATAAAGCAGCTGTATCTCAGAAAGTAAAAATAATTTTTAATAAAAAGTATTTAGAAAGTTCCACCAAACACACTGATACACTGTTTTATTAAAGAAAAATAAATAATAATAACAATAATATAAAAAAATTATAACACCTCTCTTTAAAGTGTAACTAAACTTTTAACAAACTTTTGACATGTCATAGTGATATGTCAGAACTTTTAATCGGTGGGGGGTCCGAGTACTAAGACCCCCACTGATCACTAAAGTGAAGCGGCAGAAGTACACGATTGAATGCTGCGCAGCTTCGTTTCTGATCGGCATGCCTCGGGGCGGTGTATTTCCGTAAACTGGTTGCTCGGCTTTCCGAGAAAAGCAGAGCAGAAACGAAGCGGCACAGCAGTCACCTGAGCGCTTCTGCCACTTTCTTTTAGCGATCCATGGGGGTCCCAGTGCTCGGACCCCACTGATCAAAACTTCTGACTTTTCACTATGACAGCCACTATGATCCTGTCGAATAGCTGCAAGTCTCACCTCTGGGACCTGCCCCTATCTCTAGAACCGGGCCCCCTAAACCCTGTTCTACCTCTTTCTGTTATCACTGCCTCTCGGCTACTACCTGACCATGGACTTATCGTAACTCTCATAGTAGTGAATGGCAGTTACGGAAGCAGCGTAGCTTGCCAGCTACGCTGTTTCCGTAATTACCATTCAGTTCTATGGGACTTATGGAAACAGTGTAGCTCAGCATGCTACGCTGTTTTCGTAACTCCCGACCATGAAGTCAGGAAAGAGCCGGGAGGCAGCGAGAGCAGAAAGATGTAGAACGGGGTTTAGGGGGCCCCGTTCTAGAGATAGGTGCGGGTCCCAGAGATGGGACACGCATCTATCTGACATTTATGACGTATCCTGGGGATATGTCATAAATGTCTCTGGTGGGAAAACCCCTTTAAGTAGTCAGACACCCCTCCCCTTGTAGTAAAATAAGTACTGAGGGCTGTATGGGGAGATTATATTGCAAGGGGAGGTCAGATTGTCTGACTGACTGCTGAGGGCTCTATAGGGGGGATTGAGTGTCAGACGTCTCTGGGGGTGATATCCCTCCCATAGATACCTCAGTAGTTTGTCGCTCAGACCCCCCCTATGGAGCCCCCAGCAGTCAGTCAGACAATCTCCCCTTGCAATATATTAGTAACTACTGAGGGCTCTATGGGTAGGGGGGGATTATACTGAAAGGGAGGTCTAACCATATAAGTGACTGCCGAGGACTCTATGAAGGGGGGAGTAATCCCCCCATCCCCAATAGAGCCCTCAGTATTTATTATACAGCAGGGGGCGGTTGAGCGTCTGACTGCTGAGTGCTCTATGCGGGGATATTATTATCCCCCATAGAGTCCTCTGCAGTGATTTAGATGGACCCCCACTGGCTATATAATTATTCGAATCCCTCCCTAGCGTTGGCCGTTCAGCTTGCTGGGGCAGGAGGCGAATACCACACTAACCTCACCGCGTGACCACCACCCTGATTTCCTGTTAGTCTCTTGCGGTGCGTGCATCGTCAGAGAGGCGTGTTCTAACTTCTACTACTAGCAGACGTGCCTATTGTGATGCACGTCTGCTAGCCCTATCCCGCCCCTGCAAATGCTGTCCTTCCCCCAGGTCAGATTATAGCTTTTCTGCTGGCTGAGGCGAAAATTGAAATGGCAGCCCCCCAGATTTTGATTGACATCCCCCTGGCTGTTCTACATCACTAGCAGCCTCCTCCAACTCTTGCGGATGCGCCGTTGCCTTGTACTGGCATGCACGGTGCAACCGGGCAGAGTACACCTCGCTGCACGGTGCGTGACCAAGTAGTACAAGGCAATCGCGCATCCGAGAAAGTTGGAGGAGACTGGTAGTGATGTATAACAGCTAGAGGGATGTTAATCAAGCATGGAAAGGTGGGTTTGGAGGCAGCACTATGCGGCACTGTCCCATGACCCTTTAATGAGTAATTAGCATACACTGTGCGCCGTTTTAAAAGTTCATTTTATAGATTTTGCTGCATCTGAAAAAAACATACAAGGGAATGTTTGTAAAAATTGTCAGGTCATGTATCACCGCATGGTGGTGGTTGAAGGGGTTAAAACTACCCCTGAAAACCATTCCATCTGCCCTGCAATTTTGTTATTATAAATATATTCTATATAATTACAGCTCCAGAACCAAGCTCTGACATATACGGCTCCAGAAGCAAGCTCAATACATATATACAGCTACAGAACCAAGCTCATTACATATATACAGTACCAGAACAAAGCTCAGTACATATATACAACACCAGAACAAACCTCAATACATATATACAACACCAGAACCAAGATAAATACAGCTCCAGGACCAAGCTCAGTACATAAATACAGCACTAGAACTAAGCTCAGTACATAAATACAGCTCCAGAACCAAGCTCAGTACATAAATACAGCTCCAGAACTGAGCTCACACATAAATACAACACCAGCACAAATACACCGTGTTCCAAATTATTATGCACAATGGATTTAAGTGTCATAAACATTTAATTATTTGTTTTTCAATTAAGCTCATGGATGGTATTGTGTCTAAGGCTGTGTTCACACGACCTATTTTCAGACGTAAACAAGGCGTATTATGCCTCGATCTACGTCTGAAAATAGGGCTCCAATACGTTGGCAAACATCTGCCCATTCATTTGAATGGGTTTGCCGACGTACTGTGCAGACGATCTGTCATTTACGCGTCGTCGTTTGACAGCTGTAAAATGACTGCCTCGGCAAAGAAGTGCAGGACACTTCTTTGCAACGTAATTTGAGCCGTTCTTCATTGAAGTCAATGAAGAGTAGCTCAAGATTTACGAGCGTCACAGACGCCTCGCATAATGCGAGGAGGAGCTTTTACGTGTGAAACGAGGCAGCTGTTTTCTCCTGAAAACAGTCTGTCTTTTCAGACGTAAAAGCCTCTCATCGTGTGCACATACCCTTAGGGCTCTTTGGATCATTGTAATCAATCTCAGACACCTGTGATAATTAGTTTGCCAGGTGTGCCCAATCAAAGGAAAACTACTTAAGGACGTTCCACATTATTAAGCAGGCCACAGGTTTCAAGCAATATGGGAAAGAAAAAGGATCTCTCTGCTGCCGAAAAGCGTGAAATGGTGCAATACCTTGGACAAGGTATGAAAACATTGGATATTTCAAGAAAACTTAAGCGTGATCATCGTACTGTGAAAAGATTTGTGGCTGATTCAGAGCACAGACGGGTTCATTCAGGTAAAGGCATAATGAGAAGGTTTCTGCTAGACAAATTAATAGGATTAGGAGAGCAGCTGCTAAAATGCCATTGCAAAGCAGCAAACAGGTATTTGAAGCCGCTGGTGCTTCTGGAGTCCCGCGAACCTCAAGGTGTAGGATCCTCCAGAGGTTTGCAAGTGTGCATAAAGCTATTATTCGGCCACCCCTAAACAATGCTCATAAGCAGAAACGGTTGAAGTGGGCTCAGAAATACATGAAGACTAATTTTCAAACCGTGTTGTTTACTGATGAGTGCCGTGCAACCCTGGATGGATGGAGTAGTGAGTGGTTGGTGAATGGCCACCATGTCCCAACAAGGCTGCGACGTCATCAAGGAGGTGACGGAGTCATGTTTTGGGCTGGAATCATGGGGAGAGAGCTGGTAGGCCCCTTTAGGGTCCCTGACGGTGTGAAAATGACCTCTGCAAAGTACGTAGAGTTTAGGACTTACCACTTTCTTCCGTGGTACAAAAAGAAGAACCGTGCCTTACGTAGCAAAATTATCTTCATGCATGACAATGCACCATCTCATGCTGCAAAGAATACCTCTGTGTCATTGGCTGCTATGGGCATAAAAGGAGAGAAACTCATGGTGTGGCTCCCATGTTCCCCTGACCTCAACCCTATTGAGAACCTTTGGAGCATCACATCAAAACAGAAGCTCTGGGAGGTTATTCTGACATCCTTCAAAGATATTCAAGCAGAAACTGTCCAAATACGCACAAATTAAATGGATGCAAGAATTGTGAAGGTGAAATCAAAGAAGGGGTCCTATGTTAACATGTAACTTGGCCTGTTAAGTTTTTTTTTGATTGAAAGAGCTTTTGATTTCTGTAAATATGACCTCCTGATGCTGCAAATTCAACAAATTACCATTTTAGTTCTCTTTACAACCTTTAAAATGTTTTGATCTCTGTTGTGCATAATAATTTGAAACAGCGCATTTTGAGTTTTTTACTTCTTAAAAAAAATCTGTTATCATTAGGAAATTTGTTCAATAAAATTCGCATTATACTCCAACGGTTGATGGCTTGAAGATTATACTGACTGTCATTTGCATCGACTAGTTAGGAAAATCAGCGAAAAATAACATTTGCATAATAATTTGGAATGCGGTGTACAGCTCAATTTAGTGCAACCACTGACGTATAGGTTTGTACGGATAAAACTACAGCTCCCAGCATGATCCGAACAATGGTAAGGATATGCTGGGAGTTGCGGTTTCCCCCCCCCAAAAAATGCCATACCACCCATTATCTCGCTGCAGATCATACAGTGACTATAGTACTGATTAGAGGCAGAATAAACATTTACATTAAGTGACTCACCGGTGACTTCATTTCAGATTCTAGTTCTTCTTTATCTCTTTTCTTCTCTGTCCGGTCCAGACCTCTGTGATGACTTCTCCGGGCCACAGCTCATTTCTGCAGTATTCCGCTCAGATGTCTTCAGCTTCTCACTTTTCAAACATTTCTGCATCTATAAACTGTCATGCCCATGGCCGTGGGCCTTCAGGCTTACTCACCTCCTGATGCCCGCAGCCATGGATCTGCAAGTGCTGGCCCCAGTCTCCTCCTCAGGAGACGCCAGCGCTCACTTCCGCTCACCTCGGCCGGGTCCCGTAGGGACAGCGCGCACACCGGACTTTCATGTTTAATTAGCCCATAGCACCCCTGGACTATAAGAAGGGCTCCCACGCCTGAGCGTTGTTGTAATATACCCTAAGTTTGTCTATGAAAATGGTCTTCTAGTGTTTCCTAGTTTCCAGTGTTCCCTGCTCCTGTATCCTGTATCTCGTGCTATCCTGGTCAAGTGCCGTGCTGAGCTGAAGTCGTGCTGTGCTGTATATCACGCCTCTCCTGCTACACCACGCCTGACATCTACCTGCTGCCTAGTCCCAGCCGAGCCTGCCTTTTTACCGTCCGAGCTGCCACAGGTACCCTATATGAACTATAGACTGTAACCTGCGCCCTGTTGGCCAGCTGCCATACCGCCAAGGCAGTACGGCCCAGTGGGTCCACGAACCCAACGCCACATAAACAAAGATAACGTTTTCATGGTGCCGCACAATATGTCCCTATGTATAATAGTACCATACACTTCACCTCTAATTATGATAACGCCATACACCATCCCTGATTATAATAGCACCATACACTCTTTCCATGATTATAATAGCACCATACACGGTGTCCCCGATTATAATAACACCATACACTGTGTCCCTGATTATAATAGCACCATACACCGTGTCCCACACACACACACACACACACACACACACACACACACACACACACGCGCGCACAGTGCTCCCTGTAGATAGTGCCCCATAGAGCCCCCTGTAGACAGTGCCCCCATAGAGCCTTCTGTAGATAGTGCCCCACAAATAGCCCCCCTGTTGATATCGTTCTACTTGCAGCCCCCTAATGATAGCGCTCTACATATAGCGCTCCCTGTATATAGTGCCCTACATATAGTCCCCTTATAGATTGTGTCCCACATAAAACCTCCCCTCTAGATTATGCCCCACATATAGCTCCCCCCTCCCGTAGATAATGCCACCCACAATTTTTTGTTGAAAACAACAAACGTTACATACTCACTGTGATCTCGTTCCCATGCCGTCCTGTGTCAATGCAGGCCTGCTCACTTCTGAGGTGGTCTGCTGGGGCTGAGCGACGCAAGTGGCGTGATGATGCTATTGCGCCGCTTGCGTCATTGAAAGGCGCTAATTGGCAGGGCAGAATGACATGCCCCGTCAATCAGCGCCCTTCAACAACGGAAGCAGTGCGATTACGTGATCGCGCCGCTAGCGTCGTTGATTGGCAGGGCAGAATGACTGTCAATCATCGTCATTGTAAGGTGCTGAATGGTCGGTCACAGAACGTACCCGGCCATTCAGCGCTTATTGTACCTGTGTTCTATAGACGCAGGTACAATTAGTGCATGAGAGGGTGGCGGCTGCTGGTTTCAGGTGCACCGCCACCCCCTCAGCGAGGCAGCAGCCCGGACGGTACGGCCCTGCCCTTTAGCAGCGTCCCTATTCCCACCCCTATTCCCAGACCGCCCTCCTCCCCATTAGCGGCACTAGTGCGCTGCAATGCTGTTTTTTAAATTGATGTGCGGTTCGGGTGCCCGAACTGCCTATATGATGATCCGCCACTGGTTGCAGATTACGTCCACCCATACGTGCTGTTTGTCTTCTCCGGGGCAGATGAAATCTTCCAAGACAATGCGACATGCCACACAGCTAGAAATGTCTGACATTGGTTGGAAGAGCACGACCAAGACATCCAAGTACTTCCCTGGCCCCCTAATTCGCCAGACTTGAACCCAATTGATCATCTGTGGGGCCACCTCGATCCTCTTGTTCGCTCTATGGATCCTCCCCCACGTACCCTCCAGCAAATGTGCGATGCACTGCAGTCAGCATGGCTCCAGATACCGGAGACAACCTACCAGCACCTTATTGAGTCACTGACAGCCCGTCTAGCTGCTGTCCATGCTGCACACGTCCGTTACTCAGGATATTAGATGGTGGTCATAATAATGTGACTCGACTGTCTAATACCACCATAAAGTGCATAAATAATATACTCATATTGTCATGAATCACGTGACAATTAATGCTCAGGTAATGCTACCATATAGTGTGTAAAAAAGATTCCCCTTGCCCCATGCATACGACCATAGAATTCATCCGTAATTACGGACCCATTCACTTCTATTGCCCATGGACACCTTCCCGTATATTTACAGGAAGGTGTCTGTGCCGTAGAAAGGCTCCGCAATAGATAGGACATGTATATTTGTTTTGCTTTTTACGGACCGTGCTCCCATACTCCCATGCTAACTGGGCCCGCTAATGCGGGTGGCTGTCCCCAGTCGTAAGCGGCCAGCCAAGCCCGTAATCACGGACAGTGATTACGGGCACGGTCATGTGCAGGGGGCCTTATAATGCACTCCTTTCAAGTAATACTCTCATATAGTTCTGAAATTATAATTGTATAATGCATCAGCTTATATATCAAATATACACATTATTTACTGTATATATATATATATATATATATATATATATATATATATATATATATATATATATATATATATATATATATATATATATGGTATGGGGTGGCAGTGATGACATAATTTTTCACTACAAATATGGACATATATTTAGGCTTTTTTTTTCTTAGATTAGAAAATAGCATATATGGAATAGAAACAAAGATGAGGAAGTCATTTTTGTATGATTATTGCTGTATTAAAACAAAAGAACATTGTCATAATGTAGGTGTCACGAAGCGGGTTAGTGGACCCACTAGGCCGTACTGACGGAGCGGGGAGGCAGCTGGCCAAACAACAGGACACCCCAGAAATACAATGTCCCGCACAAGGGTACCTGAATAGTCCAGATGGTGGCCGCAGCTCTGGCACAGATGAGATGGGTGCAGCAGATGGCGCCAAACGTGGCGGATGACACAGGAGCCGCAAGTTGCGCCAGACGTGGCGGATTCCTCCGGATGTGGCAGATGACACAGGACGTGGCGGATTCCTCCGGACGTGGCAGATGACACAGGACGTGGCGGATTCCTCCAGACGTGGCAGATGACACAGGACGTGGCAGATGACACAGGACGTGGCAGATGACACAGGACGTGGCAGATGACACAGGACGTGGCATATGACACAGGACATGGCAGATGACACAGGACGTGGCAGATTCCTCTGGACGTGGCACGACTAGATACTAGGGCAAAGCACGGAAACAGGAACGGGGAACAAGGTACGGGTAACAACAAGAACGGGAAACACTAAGGGACCATTTGCAAGACAGACTGGGAAAACTAACAACGCTCAGGCATCGAACTAGGGGGCTGGACCCCTCTTATAGCCCAGGAAACTCACGGGTCAAAGGTCGTTCAAGATGTCCGGTGCGCGCACTGCCCCTTTAAGAGCGGGGACGAGCATGCGGGCTCCAGCGAAGGTGAGTGGATGCAAGCGCTGGCGTCTCCTGAGGAGGAGGCTGGGGCCAGCGCTTGCCGACTTGTGGCTGCGGCTGTCAGCGGGAGGCTTGTGCTGACAGCCCGCAGCCACGGACTTTACAGTATCCCCCCTCTTCTTGGGACCGGAGCGAGAGAGAAACTTCTTTAGAAGAGTAGGGGCATTGAGGTTCTCCTCTGGCTCCCAGGACCTCTCTTCGGGACCAAACCCCCTCCAATCCACCAAATACAAGGTCTTTCCCCTTACTCTCTTGGTGTCCAAGATCTCCTTTACCTCAAAGATGTCAGAGGAGCCGCTGGGAGCAACCGCAGGGCTGGGAGTCTTGGAATAGCGGTTTAGGATCACAGGCTTCAGGAGGGAGACGTGGAAGGAGTTGGGAATCCTGAGGGTAGGAGGCAGCCGAAGCTTGTAGACGACAGGGTTGATCTGCTGCAGGACCTCGAATGGTCCAAGGAACCTGGAAGCGAACTTGTATGAAGGCACCTTCAAGCGAATGTTCCGAGAGGACAGCCAGACTTTAGTCCCTGGAAGATACTGAGGCGGCTCTTTTCTCTTAATATCTGCCTTTCGCTTCATGCGATCTACTGCCAGCAAAATAGAGGACCGGGTCTGTTGCCAGATTTGCAGGAAGTCCCCATATGCAGAGTCAGCAGCGGGAACCTGAGATGAAGTCGACACAGGGAGAGGAACTCTGGGATGTTGACTGTACACGATGTGAAACGGAGTGGAAGTGGTGGACTCACTTGTGTGGTTGTTGTAAGAAAATTCGGCCCATGGTAGAAGCTGTACCCAGTTATCGTGCTGTGAAGAGATGAAATGGCGGAGATAATTTTCCATGATCTGGTTGATCCTCTCAACTTGCCCATTGGATTGGGGGTGATAGGCAGAGGAAAAGTCCAATCTCACATCCAGGAGTTTACAGAGGGCTCTCCAGAACTTAGAGGTAAACTGAACCCCCCCGGTCGGACACAATGTGAAGAGGCAAGCCATGCAAGCGGAAGATGTGCTGAATGAAGAGACTTGCCAGACGAGGAGCAGAAGGTAGGCCGGTCAGCGGGATAAAATGAGCCATCTTAGAGAACCGGTCCACCACCACCCAGACAGTGTTACATCCTGCTGAGGGGGGAAGGTCTGTGACGAAGTCCATCGCAATGGGCTGCCAGGGGGCATTAGGTACAGGCAGAGGTTGAAGCAGGCCGGCAGGCTTGGAGTTAGTCACTTTGTTAGAGGCACACACCGTGCAAGCAGAGACAAAGTCCAGAACATCCTTAGGTAGCGTGGACCACCAAAAGTGATGAGCAATTAGGTCTCGGGTTTTACGGACACCGGCGTGCCCAGCAAGTTTAGAACTATGTCCCCAGCGGAGAATTCTACTCCTGTCCGCCAAACGAACAAAAGTCCTCCCAGGAGGGATGTCTCTAACCTGCAGAGGATTAGCAGTGACGATGCAGGACGGGTCTATGATGGTCTGGAGGGACTCCACCGTGTCTTCCGTCTCAAACGATCTGGACAGGGCATCGGCCCTCACATTCTTGTCTGCGGGACGGTAGTGGAGCGCAAACAGAAAACGGGTGAAGAACAGCGACCACCTGGCTTGACGAGGATTAAGTCTTTGAGCGGACTGAAGGTAAGTGAGGTTCTTGTGGTCAGTGAAGATCAGGATGGGGTGAGCAGCGCCCTCCAGAAGATGTCTCCACTCCTCCAGAGCCAATTTGATGGCCAGCAGCTCCCGATCTCCAATGGAGTAATTGCGCTCAGCAGAAGAAAACAGTCTAGAGTAGTAGCCACATACTACTGCCTTTCCTTTGGAGCTCCTCTGGAACAGGAGTGCACCTGCACCGATCGAGGAAGCGTCCACTTCCAGTGAGAACTGCCGAGATACGTCAGGATGATGGAGGATCGAGGCTGAAGTGAAGGCACTCTTCAGGCTATTAAATGCAGACTCTGCCTCTGGAGTCCACACTTTGGCGTTCACACCCTTCTTGGTAAGGGTCGAGATGGGAGACGACAGAGAAGAGAAGTTAGGAATAAACTGCCGGTAGAAATTGGCGAATCCCAGGAACCGCTGTATGGCCCTTAAGCCTTGGGGACGTGGCCACTCCAGGACAGCCTTCACTTTCTCAGGATCCATCTTGAGGCCTTGATCCGAGATGATGTAGCCCAGGAAGGGCAGAGAACTCTTCTCAAAGACGCACTTCTCCAGTCTGGCGTATAAATGATTCTCCCTCAATCGTAGTAGAACCTGACGAACATGCCTCCGATGAGTCGTCTGATCTGGGGAGAAAATTAAAATATCATCGAGATAAACAACAACACAGACATAGAGTAGATCTCGGAAGATGTCGTTAACGAACTCCTGAAACACTGCGGGAGCGTTACACAGTCCGAAGGGCATCACCAGGTATTCGTAGTGTCTGTCCCGGGTGTTAAATGCCGTCTTCGATTCGTCACCCCGGCGAATCCGGACTAGATTGTAAGCCCCACGCAGGTCTAGCTTAGAAAATTTTTTGCCCCCTCATATGCGATCAAATAGCTCAGAGATGAGTGGCAACGGGTATTTGTTCTTGACTGTGATCAGGTTGAGGCCCCTGTAGTCAATGCAGGGACGAAGGGATCCATCCTTCTTTTTAACGAAGAAGAATCCGGCCCCGGCCGGGGAGGAAGATTTTCCTCCAGATTCTCCTTTATATAGGCCGACATGGATAGAGACTCAGGCAGGGAGAGAGGATATACCCGTCCACGGGGAATAGAGGCATTAGGAACCAGTTCAATGGGGCAGTCATAGGTGCGATGTGGAGGCAGCGTCTCAGGCTCCTTTTTGCTGAAAACATCTGTATACTGAGCAAAATGGGGAGGCAGTCCCGACAGCGACTGAGGCAGAGAAGGCTTGACAGGATGGATCTGCAGCAGACAACGACCATGGCACTTGGAGCCCCATTGGAGAACCTCTCCAGAATTCCAGTCCAGGACTGGGATGATTGATGGCTTTGGGCAAAACAAGGAACGAAATAAATTCAGAATGAAGTACTCCAACCTGGAGCTTCAACGGCTTGGTTCTAGAGGTAATGGGATCAGGCAGAGGCAGTCCATTAACTGAGGCAACAGCCAAAGATGTCTCCAGAGGAACTGTGGGCAGCTGAAGATGATCCACAAGCTCTTTCTGGATGAAATTTGCAGCAGAGCCAGAGTCAAGATAGGCAGAGACTTGATGCGTCCTGTCGCCGGATACCAGGGTCACAGGAATATTCAGTTTGGAAGCGAATCCTCTGTTAGATTCTGTTCCACCTAGTGTTGTCTCTCCAACCAATCCCAGGCAATGGGGTCTCTCCGGCCTCTGGGGGCACAGACGCACAACATGGCCTCCATGGCCGCAATACAAACAAAGTCCAAAAGTGCGTCTGCGTTGTCTCTCCTGGGTAGACAATTTAACATAATTACTCTGCATCGGGTCCTCTGGTGGGACGACTGAGGAGGATTGCGGGACTGCAAAATCCAGCCTGGGAAGTTCTCTTCCCCGGAGAACCTCTTGGGAACGTTCCCGGATCCTCATGTCGACACGGGAGGCGAGTAGGATAAGATCGTCCAGGGTAGATGGCAGATCGTGAGCAGCCAGCTCGTCCTTGATCCCTGAAGACAGTCCCTGCCAGAATGTAGCCACCAAAGCCTCGTTGTTCCAGGTCAATTCAGCAGCCAGGATACGGAACTGAATGGCATACTCGCCCACGGAGAGGTCTCCCTGGTGTAGGGTCAGCAAGGATGCAGCAGCCGAAGAAACTCTCCCAGGTTCCTCAAAGATCGAGCGGAAGGTCTGTAAGAAGCACTGCAAGTCCCGGGTCTCTGGTCCCTGATGTTCCCACAGAGGATTGGCCCATGCCAGGGCTTTGCCGGTAAGGAGAGAGATGATAAAGGCGATCCTGACTTCATCCGAACAGAAGGACCTGGCATGTAGTCTGAAATGGATCAGGCACTGATTCAAAAATCCCCTGCAGCACCTCGGATCTCCGTCATAGCGTGGAGGTAGCGGCAAGAAACACTGGTACAGACAGGAAGTGTAGCAGGCGGAATCGCAGGAACGGGTGCGGTGATGACTGTGGACGGAGCAAGCAGCCGATGGGCTATGGCGTTCACCGACAGGAGGAGCTGGTCTTGTCGTGACTGGAGATCCACCATCTCAGCCAGCATGGCTTGTGTAGACAACGTCGCAGGTTGACCAGCGGGGTCCATGGCCTGAGCGTACTGTCACAAAGCTGGTTAGTGGACCCACTAGGCCGTACCGCCGCAGCGGGGAGGCAGCTGGCCAAACAACAGGACACCCCAGAAATACAATGTCCCGCACAAGGGTACCTGAATAGACCAGATGGTGGCCGCAGCTCTGGCACAGATGAGATGGGTGCAGCAGATGGCGCCAAACGTGGCGGATGACACAGGAGCCGCAAGTTGCGCCAGACGTGGCGGATTCCTCCGGACGTGGCAGATGACACAGGACGTGGCGGATTCCTCTAGACGTGGCGGATTCCTCCAGACGTGGCAGATGACACAGGACGTGGCGGATTCCTCCAGACGTGGCAGATGACACAGGGCGTGGCAGATGACACAGGACGTGGCAGATGACACAGGACGTGGCAGATTCCTCTGGACGTGGCAGATGACACAGGACGTGGCAGATTCCTCTGGACGTGGCACGACTAGATACTAGGGCAAAGCACGGAAACAGGAACGGGGAACAAGGTACGGGTAACAACAGGAACGGGAAACACTAAGGGACCATTTGCAAGACAGACTGGGAAAACTAACAACGCTCAGGCATCGAACTAGGGGGCTGGACACCTCTTATAGCCCAGGGTACTCACGGGTCAAAGGTCGTTCAAGATGTCCATGCGCGCGCTGCCCTTTTAAGAGCGGGGACGAGCGTGCGTGCGCACCCTGCGGGCTCCGGCGAAGGTGAGTGGATGCAAGCGCTGGCGTCTCCTGAGGAGGAGGCTGGGGCCAGCGCTTGCCGACTCGTGGCTGCGGCTGTCAGCGGGAGGCTGGAGCTGACAGACCGCAGCCACGGACGTTACAGTAGGTCAATCAATAAAATAACATAAAGATTTAGAAAATTAGAGGGAGTTGCAGTAATATCGGTCAGAATGACACACCTATGGCAGAATTTCACGCCAAGTGAGGTGTGTCATTTGACTCATAAAGTGTCAGTAATGAGTAGTGAAAATATTTTATATATGTTGTATTCTATAAATGACTTGCAATACTAGTGCTGTTACTGTAACACAGAGTAGGCAGGTGCTGATTACTTTCATAATATATCTTTATAGAGGACGGAGTTCTGATTTTGTGATACAGAGCACCAAATCCCTTGCACAGACATTCATTTAACACATAACATGCTGGCTACCTACAGTTACCACTAGAGGGAGCTTACTGTATACTGTGTTACCATTGAGTTCAATGTATAAACAGTATGCAGTAAGCTCCTCATCTCCCTCTAGTGGCAGCTGCACGCAGCCAGAATGTTATCTTCTAAATCCAAGTCTATGCAGGGAATTTTTGAGATCCGTGTCAGAAAAAAAGCGCTTCAACCGCTATAAAGTTATATTAAGAAATTAATCAGGACAGATTGTTTTAAAAAAAAATGGCATTCAAGGGCAGAATTTTAGGATGAAGTTGGCCAGAATTTTTCTCTAAATATGCTTAGCATCTTTTGTTCCTGCAAACCAGACCTCAAAAGTGGTGGGGCTTTGGCAAATTTGCATAAAAAAAGTCATTTCAGGGCTATTTTAAGGGAGTCGAGCAGGGACATGTAAGATGCAATTGCCCTGTAAGCAATTGTAATGTAAAAGTAAGAACTGAATGATATTGTGTGAACATTTTCTGTGTATCAGAGGTCACAAGGATGAAGAATGGAGGTCAGGAAAATGATTTCTTTCCTCTCCAATAAATAAGAATCCTTATTATTGTCCATGGGACGGGCCTGTTATTTAATGCATTCCTCTGGTTCCTCTGCCATAAGAATAAAACTTTGCTTTGCTGTCTTTGGATTGATGTGATCTTACAATTTGATTGATGTTTTAATTTTATGTTATCAAAAAACTTTATCACATTTCAAAATAAATATATACTCCTATCTAACCCCAAAAAGGGTACAAAAAATATTTTAAAAGGCAGCTCCATGCAAAATGTATAAATTGTCTATGTGTGTGTTAGCATTTGCTTAGTTGGCCTGGTAGTTGCTTTACATTTTCAGCCATGTCCAAGATCTGAGCACCCTATTGTAACTGTAGTAACTATAAAATCCCATTCACACAGTGCGGTTGACAACTGTACGACTTTCACAGAATGCAAAGATTTTTTTAAAAAAATACAGCATGCTCACGTCACGTGATGTGAGTGGCTGCGCCAATCGCTACCTGCTGCAGTATTGTGTAGTCCATAATTTGGGGCAGCTGAGGAAACAGAGAGAAATCCTAAAGGTAAATATATTCCGAAAGTTTGCTATTCGTGTGTGAATCACTGTAAAGTTGTGGTTGTGACGCCACATCTCAATTTTTTTTTTTACTAATTGCAAGAATTATATCTCCAACAATTGAAGCCACATTACATCTATGATTTTCATGTCGCCATCTAGGTTTAACGTTATATTGCTTGGAGAGTGGAGATAAAGGGGTTGTCTGATCGGTTGAACAAAACGGAAGTTGCGCTAGCAAACCGTCCTGCTACTTTGTCTCTTAATTGCTCTTGTTGACTACATTGGCCCTTCATGCGGCTGCCTGGAAATTGCTGAGCAGAGCTGACAGGACATGAATTTGCACAGTGCTTTCCTGGAACCCCAGCCACTTTGTTCTAGCGGGGGTCAGAGCAGTTGGACCCCACCGGCAGAGCTGATTGGCATTAGTGGCATATCCTAGCAATATACCACCAATGTCTATCATGAGACAGTCCCTTTAATTGCATTCAAACCTGAGCTTCAAGGTATGAGTGGAGTTAAAATTTACCATTGGCCTCAGAGCGCTTCCATATTCATTCCAGTAGGGGGCATTTTCTGACTTCTGATCGGTGAGGTGATCTCATTCATCAGAACTCATACAACCTGTTATGAGTAAGAATTTGACGAATATCTGGGGAATGCAGCCTGGAGTAAGACTGAATGCTCAGCTTTGTCTTGTCACACAATCTGCTTTGTATACACAGAGTCTGGTGATATTACAGGTAGGTCCGATAGGCCGGTAACCTTCTTCTTGAACATATTTCAATATGCTTGTGGATGACGCAGGACTAGATCACATGTGCTGCAGAAAACATGTGTGTTTTATAATTTATTATCACCTGTTGGCTGATATCCTCCGGATAACCAAGGGGGATAAGACAATATTAGATTCCAAACAGGCATGAAATAGACCAATTTATTTTCTAGGTCAAGAGATTGAATCAAAACACAAAACAAAAAAATAAAAACAAAGAGAGCACAAAATTAATTAAAAAAACACATAAAAGGGCAGACTTTTTTATTTTTTATTTCCCCTTTCTTTGTTAAAGGAGAATTAAACTTCTAATATGATGTTTTGTAAAGAGGTCTTAGGGCCTGTTCACATCACCGTTGGCCTTCCATTGATCTATTCAAAAGATAAATTAAAGGAACATTCCAACCAAAAGTAATACAGTGTGCTATGCCTATTACAAAGACTGAGTTGGTGGAGCATGGCACAGGGATTCTTTCTTTGATGTTCTTTGAATCTATGTGTCATGCTCCGCCCCTTCAGGCTCTGAACTAGACATAACACAGTTATACCTGGAGTGTTCCTTTAAGGCACTGCATAGTAAGTGACACTGGGAAAGTTTCTATTTACAGTAGTTACGCCCGATTTCATTGATTCTCCTTCAATCATTACTGAAGTCTATGTTTTGCTGGTAATCGTGTACTACTTGGCAGCATTCACATGCAAAATTAACACCCTTGGCAATACTACAATCGTCATGTGAATTTCCTAATGCGTCAAGTACAACAGGAGTGAATATCAGATATAATGACATACTAATTAATTGACTTTAAACACATATTTTGCGCATCAGCTTCTTGAAGGGGAAGTTCCATAAAAATAGAGAATTATGTATGGAGATGCTTAAAGTGGTAATCCCATCTTGCAATAAATGCCTGATAGGTGCAGTTCCCACCTCTGGGACCCTCGCCTACTGGGTCAGTGGGGGTCCGCAGAGCCTCGTTTGATGATTTCCGGCTGCCACATTCTTCATACACTCCAATGGAGAGGTGGCCACGCTTGTGTGCAGCCCCCTCCATTGAAGCCTACGGGAGTTATGGAAAGAATCGGGCTCTGTTTGTGAAACCCCTTCTCCAGTTACGTGAGCGTCCATGTTCTCCTGATAGGCGAGTGTTCCAGAGGTGGGACCCGCACCAATCAGGCAAATAAGACATAGGCCAGGGGTTAGCAACCTGTGGCACCGGAGTCGCACCCGACACATGGGGCATGGTTTTCTGGCATAATTCCCTCTCCCGGTGTCCAGTTCTGTTGTGTGCTTGGTGGCGCTGAACACAGGTAAAGAGAGCGGAGCTTCATTGTGCGCTTGGAGGCGCTGAACACAGGTACACAAGCATACAATGCAATCTCGCCTGGTGTTCAGCATCACAAAGCACATAATGAAGCGCTGCTCTCTCCTGGTGCTCTGCGCCGTATGGACGGAATTCAGTAACCAATCTGTAAAAGAAAAAGTTAACAAAAATTGGCAGCTCTCTCTCCTATCCGCACCCCCCTCCCCTTTCAGTAACTGTGGTCTCTCCTAGGAGTACAAGGGAAACGTTTTTAGAGGTCCAGCACACGATATGATGTGAAAAAATACATTAGCTATGATTAAGAACTGAAAAGTTTGAAACGTGTAGGTGTTCTCTCCTGGGATTTTTTAATTTCTTGTTTTAATTTTGACTTAAATAAACAGTTTTGTATTTTTTCACAACATATTGTGTGCTGGACCTCTAAAAAAATTTCCTTGGATTTCTACCTACTCCTGACGTAGCTCTCTTGCCCGTGAACCGAATAATCATGGAATGTGGCGTCTTTACTTCGAATGAGTAGTGAGCGAACCAATTTTTCTTGTATATTTCTCCTAGGAGTACCTCCCCAAGCTTACGTTCAGTAGCCGCCGTCTCACCCCCCTAAGCTGGTGTTCGGTAGCCGCGGTCTCACTCCCCACAAGCTGGTGTTCAGTAGCCGTGGTCCCACCACCCCCCCCACGCCCAAGCTGGTTGTCTCTCAGCTCCCTACAGAGGTTGTCATCCAGCTTTCCCAGACCCCTGAACGGCAGGGGGGAATGCATTTCTTCTTAACTGAAGATTTGTCATTTGGAAAAGCTTAATGAAAACCCCCATTTACGTTCCCAAAAATAGATATTACTAAGAACTGAATGCTTAGCATTTTTGACAAAGTTTCTGATTTAAAGTGGAAACGCTCTTAAAAAAGAAAAAATGTCCAATCATATTCCATCTGGTGTAAACTAATAAAGTTTGATGCAAGTACAATAAAGTCATTCAGAGGATTTATTAGTGGTATGAAGTTAAAAAAAAATATTCTCTTAAAAAAGACTTTTATGTGTAATACCTCCAAGAGAGGCCGCCTGTGAACTGCTCATATTTCAAGTCACCGAGGCAGCCAAAGAATGCATGAGAATTGTAAGCTCCGGGTTACCAGCAGTCATTGACCTTCCCTAAACCCACAGGTAACATTCGCACTTATTCCACCAATCAGAGCTGTACAAATAGCTCAGGACATGAGGTGTTCTTTCTGGGCCAATCAGAGAAGCCGTAGTAGTAATCAAGGCAATAATTATATAGTGATCGCTGGAGGAAGTAGAATAGTCAGAGCAGATGCAGGATGTGGGACATGAGACAGACCGCTCTGTAATAACTTATTGCTGCTCATATTTCATCCCATTCATATAAAACCGGAACTACTCTTACCACGTATCTTCAATGTAAATATTCCCTCCTCCCAGTAGAGAACTGCACTTACACACCTGAGTGACGCTTCTCCATATATACAGCACCATGAAGCTCCACCTGGCAGCTACTTTCTAGCCAAACTCCACTGAAATCACCAAAATTCAGGTGTAACCATAGTTACAGGGAGTTTTCTGTTAGGTGCAACTAAAGCTGAATCATTGCATAATGTAAAGTTCTGCAACTTCCTAATATACTTTGTTTTTTAAATCCTCACCATTTTCAAAATGTCTGCTTGCTGTCAGTGAATGACAAAGGTCTTGTTTACAGGCTAAAAGCTTTAACTGTTTCTCGTAGCTAAAGGTTTGCTATTATAATCCAGTCTAGAACGTTATCTGTGAGCTAAACAGCCTGAGCTTTACTTACTTTACTTTTACACTGATACATTGTAACAAACCATCACGACAGGAGAGGGATTTGTGCTGCTGATGTGTTTCGCTCACAGAGAATTGTCTAAATTGGATACATTTGTAACAAGAAGAAGCGAGAAGTATTCGATTTTTACAGACAGGCTAGAACTGGGCTGCAAACCCTGGGGAAAAACCACATGAAAAGGAAGATAGGAGGAGGAGGAGTTAGGGGTGGATCGGTGGGGAGGCCAGTCAGCGACCGGAGTTTAAAGAGGCTCTGTCACCAGATTATAAGTGCCCTATCTCCTACATAATATGATCGGCGCTGTATTGTAGATGACAACAGTGTTTTTTATTTTGAAAAACGATAATTTTTTAGCAAGTTATGAGCAATTTTAGATTTATGCTAATTAGTTTCTTAGTAGACAACTGGGCGTTTTTTAACTAATCAGCATCATACACTCCATTCATGACAATTTATACTCAGCATAGCGTGTGCTGTCACATACACCTACATTAACTTTACTGAAGTGTCATGAGAGTGAATAGAGATCACCTCCAGCCAGGACGCGATGTCTATTCACACTGCTGACATTTCGTTAAAGTTTTTGTGGGACTTAATCACACAGCACAGCATGATTAAGTCCCACACAAACATTACCGAAGTGTCGGTATTGTGAATAGACATCGCGTCCTGGCTGGAGGTGATCTCTATTCACTCTCAAGACACTTCAGTAAAGTTAATGTGGGTGTATGTGACAGCACAGCGTGATCTCGCGAGATCACGCTGTGCAGTGAATACAGATGGACATGAATGGAGAGAAGTGTATGAAGCTGATTGGTCACTGATTGGTCAGTGTCATACACTTCTCTTTACAATGCCCACTTGGTCAAAAGTTAAAAAACGCCCAGTTGGGCATTTAGAAACTAATTAGCATAAATCTAAAATTGCTCATAACTTATTTTATTAATTTCATTAGGCACTATGGGGGTATTATACTGGATAAAGGGCAGCTAGTAGGGAATTATACTGTGTGTGTTGGGCAGCTATAGGGACATTATACTGTGTGGTGGCCACTATGGGGACATTATACTGTGTGGGGGCAGCTATGGGGGCATTATACTATGAGGAGGCCACAATAGGGGCATTATACTGTGTGGAGCAGCTATGGGGGCATTATACTGTGTGGGGCAGCTATGGGGGCATTATACTATGAGGAGGCCACAATAGGGGCATTATACTGTGTGGAGCAGCTATGGGGGCATTATACTGTGTGGGCTGAACTGGGTGTGTATGGGCGGGGTTAGAGGTGAAGCTTAACAGGGGAAAATTTAGTAATCCTGGAAAGTTGTGAAGTATGCTTCTGAGTGGTATCCTGAGGAACAGATGTAATTCTTTAGCCACCTGCAGTTGGTCACGCTGCCCCTGAGTCTGTAGGGAAGCAACTGGGGGTACAAAAGAGGTATGGGCTGATTGGTGCCAGATCCTTCAGTTAGCTAGAAGCACCTCATTTCCGTCTAGGTCAATTTTTTAACGCAAAGTATGTCAGTGGTGTGATTGTAAATTATATTGTTTGAATATTTATTATTGACCTGTTTCTTTGTCATTAAATCGGCTGCTGTGGCCAAGTCAATCCAATCCAAGGTCTCTGTGTTTTATTCCTGACGATAGGTGATGGGGTGGTAGGAAAATAATTTGGGGACCTGTTGGTTGGGTTTGCACTGCTTATGATCAGAACTCTATAATCCCTTAGTCAAGGTTTTTAGCCACTGGATATAAACAAGAATGCTCCTATTCACTGACAGCAAGCAGATATATTGAACATGGTGAGGAATATAATGTCACCGGGTTCCAGATGCGGCTGCTACCTCTGCACTCTCTATAGCTCACCCCTAATTATTCACAGAAAATCAGAAAATCCATATGACCTAAATGTACCACCTACTCTTTGCCTGAGTTGCACAAGTGCAGGAAGCTGAGATATGAGGAGCTGCTTAATGGGGTCCTCGCACTGTACAGCTGCGATGGCTGCCTGTAACAAGGAGGGAACATTGCCGTCACTTGGGATTTTCCCTAAAAGAAAAAAATAGGGGAATAGTGATTTTTTTTTACTCTGGAATACATGTAGTACATGCATTTAGTCTCCAATTTGTGAGCTTTCAGCGGAGTTCCACATATGAGCTACTAAAATAGAGTAGAAAATTGCTTGAATAGCAATTCCAGTAATTCGTGGCATGAATCCTGGCAAATGACGATTTATTAAGGTTTTGGAAAAAGTGGAAACAGATCCCAAAAGAAAGCGATGAGGAAAGTCCTATACATTTCAAAAATTGTAGTGCATTATTTGTATAAAAATATTTTTTTAAAGGGACAGTATCATGAATTTAAATTTCATTAAAGGGGTTTCTTAGATCTGGGTGCATAGGGCCGTGCCATGATTGGTGGCCATAGTCATGTGATGTGACATCTTGATGTACGTGAGGAGGAGGAGGTGTTTTTTTTCCCGGATGGCTTTTAGCCGCTAACGGGAAAAAAAGGCGAAATGTTCTTTCTTGCTGCGGGTCTGCATCTGACCTTTCATTGAAATTAATGAGAAGCAGAAAAACCAGCGGTGCCCGGTTCTGAGCGTTTTTCGCCTGTTTTTTTTGCCCGTGGCCTTCAATGGCTGCGGGTAAAAAACGCCGCAAAAAAGCGCAAGCAGGTCAAAATCTGCCTTAAAGTTCCTGAAGGAATTTTGAGGCAGATCTTTACCACCTGCAAAAAACTCTGTGTGAACTAGGCCTCTTAGGGAATTCTGAGTTAATAGAGTGGGGGGGGGGGGGGGGGGGGTCCCTTTTCAAGATCCTCAAATCTTGGTCAGAGTGGAGATCGGTTACAAAGCGTCTCTCTCTCTCTCTCTTACACAGACAACCTATTGATATAAATGGGCACAGTGTAATGCTTAATTTTCCCTGTGGTGGTGCTGCAGGGAAATTAAACTCTTACTGCCAGGCTTCTCCACAGATTACAGGGGGTCAGAGTGGAGAGCGGTTACAAAGAGCGTGTCTCTCTCTCTCTTTGAAGGACCTGTCCTGTGTTACACAGAGAACCCATTGATATAAATGGGCACAGTGTAATGCTTCATTTCCCCTGTTGTGGGGAAATTGAACTCCTACTGCCAGGGGCGTAACTAGGAAAGACTGGGCCCCATAGCAAACTTTTGACTGGGGCCCCCCTCCCCTGGGTGTCACACAACCCCCCCCTTGTAGATAGTGCCTTTTTTACAGCCCCCTCTGTAGATAGTGCCATACAGCCCCCTCTGTAGATAACGCCACACAGTCCCCCCTGTACATAACGCCATACAGCCCCTTCTGTAGATATCTACAAAGGGAGCTGTATGGCATTATCTACAGGGGGGGGGGGGGCTGTATGGCGCTATCTACAGGGGGGCTGTATGGCGTTATCTACAGGGGGTCTGTATGGCGTTCCCTACAGGGGGGTCTGTAGGGAATGCCATACAGCCCCCCCTGTAGGGAACGCCATACAGCCCCCCTGTAGGGAACGCCATACAGCCCCCCCTGTAGGGAACGCCATACAGCCCCCCTGTAGGGAACGCCATACAGCCCCCCCTGTAGGGAACGCCATACAGCCCCCCTCCCTGTAGGGAACGCCATACAGCCCCCCCTGTAGGGAACGCCATACAGCACCCCCTGTAGGGAACGCCATACAGCGTCCTCAACCCCCCAAAAAAATGCGACCTACAGTGTGAAAAGACATGTATCCCCTATCCACAGGATAGGGGATACATGTGTGATCGCTGTCAGCGATAGGGAGAACGGGGGACCGAAAGTCCCCCAAGTTCTCCATGACTAACCTCTGACTTCCAGCATCTGCGCAGCTCAATAAAAATGAAAGGAGCGCTGGTCACGCATGTGCACAAGCGCGACCGGCGCTCCATTCATTTCTACGGAGCTGCCGACACAGAACCCGGAAGTCCGAGGTTTGTGATGGAGAACTTCAGGGGACTTTCAGTCCCCCGTTCTCCCAATCAATGCCAGCGATCACACATGTATCCCCAGTATCTGCCCTCAATACTTGGTCGGGGCTCCGATTCTACATGAGTTACTGCATCAATGTGGCGTGGCATGGAGGCGATCAGCCTGTGGCACTGCTGAGGTTTTATCAATGCGGCGTGGCATAGAGGTGATCAGCCTGTGGCACTGCTGAGGAATTATCAATGCTGCGTGGCATGGAGGTTATTAGCCTGCGGCACTGCTGAGGTGTTATCAATGCGGCGTGGCATGGTGGAGGCAATCAGCCTGTGGCACTGCTGAGGTGTTATCATTGCGGCGTAGCATGGAGGTGATCAGCCTGTGGCACTGCTGAAGTGTTATGGAAGCCCTGGTTGCTTCATCAATGACTGTGGAAACTTCACAAAGTAAATTTTGCATTTCATTTTGAAATCTCAGTCCCAGAGTCTGGAGGAACGGTGGAGAGGCATCAATCCAAGTTGCTTGCGGTCCAGTGTGAAGTTTCCAGTCAGTGATGGTTTGGGGAGTCATGTCATCTGCTGGTGTTGGTCCACTGTGTTATATCAAGTCCAGAGTCAGCGTAACGTCTAGCAGGACATTTCCCAGCACTTCTTGCTTTCCTCTGCTGACAAGCTTTATGGAGATGCTGATTTCATTTTCCAGCAGGACTTGGCACCTGCCCACACTGCCAAAACTACCAATACCTGGTGTAATAATCACAGTATCACTGCGCTTGATTGGCCAGCAAACTCGTCTGACCTAAACCCCACAGAGAATCTATAGGGTATTGTCAAGAGGAAGATGAGACACCAGACCCAACAATGCAGACGAGCTGAAGGCCGCTATCAAAGCAACCTGGGCTTCCATAACACCTCAGCAGTGCCACAGGCTGATCGCCTCCATGCCACGCCGCATTGATAATACCTCAGCAGTGCCACAGGCTGATCGCCTCCATGCCACACCGCATTTATGCAGTAATTCATGCAAAAGGAGCCCCGACCAAGTATTGAGGGCATATAAAGGACATACTTTTTAGTAGGACAACATTTTGGCATTAAAAATCATTTTTTGAAATTGGGCTTATATAATATTATAATTTTCTGAGTGACTTAAATTTTGGGATTTCATGAACTGTTCCCATAATCATCAACATTACAAGAAAAAATGTTGGAAATAGATCACTCTGTGTGTAATGAATCTATATAATATATGAGAGACACTTTTTGAATTGAATTACTGAAATCAATTAACTTTTGATGATATTCTAATTCATTGAGAAGGACTAGTATATATACTGAGCTTTGTTCTGGTGTTGTATATTTATATGTACTGAGCTTTGTTCTGGTGCTGTATATAAGTTCCTTACTTTGTTCTGGTGCTGTATATATGTACTGAGCTTGGTTCTGGTGCTGTATATATGTACTGAGCTTGGTTCTGGTGCTGTATATATGTACTGAGCTTGGTTCTGGTGCTGTATATATGTACTTAACTTGGTTCCTGTGTTGTATTTAGGTACTAAGCTTGGTTTTGGTGTTGTATATATGTACTGAGCTTTGTTCTGGTGCTGTATATATGTACTAATCTTGGTTCTGCTGCTGTATTTATGTACTGAGCTTGGTTCTGGTGCTGTATTTATGTACTGAGTTTTGTTCTGGTGCTGTATTTATGTACTGAGCTTTGTTCTGGTGCTTTTTTTTATGTGCTGAGCTTGGTTCTGGTGCTGTATTTATGTACTGAGCTTGGTTCTGGTGTTGTATATATGTACTGAGCTTGGTTCTGGTGTTGCATTTATGTACTGAGCTTGGTTATGGTGTTGTATTTATGTATCGAGCTTTGTTCTGGTGCTGTATTTATGTACTGAGCTCGGTTCTGGTGCTGTATTTATGTACTGAGTTTTGTTCTGGTGCTGTATTTATGTACTGAGCTTTGTTCTGGTGCTTTTTTTTATGTGCTGAGCTTGGTTCTGGTGCTGTATTTATGTACTGAGCTTGGTTCTGGTGTTGTATATATGTACTGAGCTTGGTTCTGGTGTTGCATTTATGTACTGAGCTTGGTTATGGTGTTGTATTTATGTATCGAGCTTTGTTCTGGTGCTGTATTTATGTACTGAGCTCGGTTCTGGTGTTGTACTTATGTACTGAGCTTTGTTCTGGTGCTGTATATTTGTACTGAGCTTTGTTCTGGTGCTGTATATATGTACTGAACTTGGTTCTGGTGCTGTATATATGTACTGAGCTTGCTCCTGGCACTCTATCTGTGCATTAGCCGGGAGAGTTGCTTACTGTGCACGCCGCACTGTTCTCCACCCTTCTCATGTGCACAGCCTAACTAAATGGGCTGAGCACGCTTAGGATATTGAATGTGCGCATATAGGCCTATACGTAATGGGTGAGTTTAATTTAATGTGTGGGTAGGTCTGTACGCTTATGTAATTATATACATAGTGTGGCAATCCACACTAAAGCATTCTGGACAGGGAATTTCTTTATTTAGAGTCAACTTTAATGTAGGGGGTATTTGGAATATCGTAATTGTTTTATTTTATTATTATTATTTTATTATTAGAATAATTTTCAATGGCGCGATACACCGCAAAACACTGTGACCCCCCTCCCCTGCGGCGCATATGTCTTGGTCCGAAAAACATGGAACCTGTTGTTACAAATTTGAATCCCACCCCTGTGTACAACCCTTCCCCAGAGACCATGGAGTGACATGGGAGTTGCATACAGAGCCTTATCTGTGTGTATAGTGTTACTATCCTGCCTTATCTAGACCTCCAGCAGTACAATTGAGCCGTCCTCTGTCATTAATCTCCCCCGCCAATGATACTGAGATGATTCTGCTGTGTTAATGTCCCAGTCTACACAGTAAAGCTGAAGAGTGAGCTGAAGAACACGGGAAATGTAATTTGATTGTATATTCTCACATGTGAAAACTAGAATACATTCAGGAATTTATTTTTATGGATAAACTTGTGCGTTGTGGAAATCTCCTTGAGTTCTGTCATGTGACTGCTTGAATCGAGAGTGGCATTTTGTGTGTACTGTGATGAATGCACGACTGATATTATTGTAAGTATTGTATCCGGTCCTCCTAAGAGACAATTCGGCGTATTTATATACTTTATGACAGGACATTGCAAACTGTGACTGTATGGTGTACAGTCTAATGACCTGAATGTTTTAGTCTGTAGTGATCAGACTCTTTTTAGAGGTTTTACACTTTTTGTTGGGCAACCAAAATAATTTTTGTGTAGTTGTTTTGGGGAATTTTTTAATTGTTCTTGTGGTTTTTTTTAAATAATTTTATAGGAATAATTTTTTTATTTTTTCATTTTATTCATGTAAATTTGGTAGAAATTACCAAAAATGTGTTTTTGTTTTTTTAAAAATATTTTTGAATTAGATTTTCGAGAAAATAGAAAACAATATATATTTCTACAATATATACACTTTGACTGGGCATAATACAATAATTACACCTCACATTAGGGTCACATAGCAAAAAATTATATATTGCCTTATGAATAAAGTATAATGATTTTGACAAAAAAAATACAACTTAACCTTACCCAAAGTATTCCCCCCCACCCCCCAATGCAAATGGATCTCAAGCGTACATCAAACCATATATGTCAGAACAAAAATAATCATTCCAGACCGTGAAAAACTCTCCATCCCCAAATATCATTGTTTCAACCTTCCCAATGTAGCTGCCAAGTTCTCTGTATTGTACCATGAAGTTTGCCTAAAGGATGTCAACAATTCTACAACACTTGTTTGGAAATATTTACAGATATATGTCTTCCATTTTTGAAAGAATTTTGTAGTCTGCGTTTCTGCCACCCTCTCCGTTTCCAATCTATCCATTAAAATTTATCTCTTCATTTGTACCAAAACTTCATTGACGGACGGTATTTGCGATGTAAGCCAATGTGTAAGTACACACCTCTTGGCTACAAGTAACAAGGCATGTATTGCCAAAGGGCCAGGACAAGATTCTGAAAATGAATTAAATAATAAAGGCAATGGGCAATTTTCCAATGTTATGTCCCATGTATCCTTCATTAACGATATGATGTCCTCCCAGTATGGTTTTATAAGTGGGCAGGTCCACATGCCATGAAACAAGTTTGACTTCGGTAAATCACACCTAGGGCATGCTATCAACCTATCCAATGTCTGCGGATTTCGAGGTATATGAAATCCATAGATTGCTCTATGTATAAATTTCAAATGTGTTTCTCTCCACTGTTCACAAATGACAGCCTTCTTAACCTTAGCCTAACCTTCTAATATTCTAAGGGAAAGTTGTGAATCTGTTATATTTGTTCCACTGTCTGAACATATCAGCTGAAGCAAATTTAGCTAAGCTCTCTCTTATAGCAAGATATATAACAGAGAACTTTTTGTATTGGATTGTACAATCAGACGATCCAAGACATTCCCTATACACTCCTGAGAGATGTCCCCTAATTTGGATCGCAAAAAGGAATTGACAATATGCCAAATGATGTAGTGGTATGTCCAGACTGGAGGACATTTTTACAAAAGTCATATATCTCCTTTCTGAGTTATGTGTAAGATGTCGAACAGTAGTGATACCTAACCCACGCCATGTACGAAAATGAGCATTGTCCCTTCCCTGGGGAAACTCCGGGTGACCCCATAAATACATATGTTTAGACACTCGAAAGGATAAGTTGAGTGATGTTCAAACTATTTTCCATGTCATTATAGTATCTCTAAATAACAATCTATGTTTTATGTATTTTGGCAATCCAGACAGAGCAGTATGTAACAAAGATGACAGATGCCAGTGTTGTGCTATTCCAGCTTCCAGAGTATAATTGGAATAATAATTAGATTGTTGTATCCAATCTATACAATGTCGAAAGAGGCAGGACAGATTATAGCTACGTACATCAGGTAAATTAAGTCCCCCTACCGATTTTGGAAGTATTAACTTTCAGAACGCTATTCTAGGCCTGTTTGTTAAACCATATAAAGTTCGAGAAAATCGAGTTCAATGCAATATGCTTTAGCAACAGAGGAATGATCTGCATAGGATATAAAAGTTTGGGAAAGCTCATCATTTTAATCAAATGACACTTGCCTAGAAATGACAATGGTAGATATTTCCACTTATTTAATTCAGAATAATTTTTTTTTTATCAGGGGAGGATAGTTAAGTATCTAAAGGGATTCAGGAGTTCTTCCAATGTGTATTCCCAGATATTTAATAGACGATTTAGCAATTGTTACGGGAATACCCATCGCAGACCATTCATCCGCACGAATTCAGTTCGATAAATCCAAAAGTTCACATTTGGCCACATTAACCTTGAAGCCTGAATGTTGTCCATACAATTCGATCAATGCAAAAATATATGGAAGATCTCTTACAGGATTAGACAAGAATAACAAGACATCATCTGCAAAACACGTCGCCTTGATTACCTCCGAACCCACTCTTATACCTTCAATACGTTGATCCCCATCTAGTGCCCTAATAAAAGGCTCCAAAGCGATGTTAAATAACAAGGGCGAAAGGGGCACCCCTGTTGTGTGCCTTTAAACAGAGAAATAGATGGAGAAAGAAAACCTGGAGTATATATCCTGGATTTAGGACAAGTGTATATAGCTTTTAAATAAGAACGAAACGGCCCACTAACCTGCATGGAGTGTAATACCTTCCCCAGCCATCTCCAGTCCACCATATCAAAAGCTTTTTCTGCATCGATAGAAAGGAGGGCTGGGGACGGATGTGCTGCGGAATTTAACTTGATGTCATCTAAGACACCAATAAGTTTGCGGATGTTGGAAACTGCAGAGCGCCCTTTTACGAATCCTACCTGGCTGAGAGATATCAATTTCGGGAGAATGATAGCTAACCTATCAGACATAATTTTAGACATTATCTTCATGTCAGCATTTATTAATGAAATGGCATGGTATGACGCTGCTATGAAGAACCTTAATATAAGCAGTATTTGAGGATTCGGGTATAGGGTTACCTGTTAGGTAACCATTATATATTGAAACTAAACAAGGCATCACCTGATCTTTCAATATTTTATAGTATTCATTGGAATATCCATCCGGACCTGGTGCCTTCTGATCTTTAAGGCGTGAGATAGTAGTTTGAAATTCTTCCACAGTTATAGGCGCATTTAGCAGCTCATTCTCAGCTGCCGTAAGAGTAAGTCATCTTAATGTAGTGAAGGGGTTAGCTAAAAGGGGTCCGCTGGTAAGAGGACTGGCATACAATTTAGTATAAAAATCCTGCAATATGTCATTGATAGTATGAGGATGAACATGTGCTTTTCCCGTAGAATCTCTCATTCTCGCTATAAACCCAGAGGACCAAGTCGGTTTTGTCAATCTAGTTATTAATCTACCTCATTTATTTCCAAAACGGAAAAGTCTGGCTTCCATAGCCAATCTTTCTAATTTTACATCCCTATCCATCCACAGCTCATAATCCTGTTTCACCTTCTGCCACTTTTCTTTATTTACCGATGTCGGTTGTGTTTGGAAATGTGCATAAGCCAATCTAAGACCCTGGCTAAAATTTTGAGATTGGAGATATATGATATCAAATTGGTTGCTGGTCGGCCAGACGCTTAGTTTGGGTCCTCGATTTGCCCATGACAGAGATAAATCTGTCCATTAACCCCACGACACTTTGCTGAAGCAATAAGGTGAGTTGCACACCGTCGTCTGTATCTGTCAAAATGATGAGACAGAAGGATACTTGGAGCGGAGGCCGGAGCTCTGTCTCTGCACGTCCTCACATGCCGGCCCGGAACTGGAAGTCCAAAAATGTATTTTTTTTACATCCATTTTTAATTTTGTTAATTCACACTGTAAAGTATTCAAATGGGTTCTCTGTTTTGTTTTTAGGTATTTTGACATACTGTATGTAGTTTTGGATGATCGGGGAGTGCTATGGGTACTTTTTGAGTTGACAGTGGCATTGTGTGTTTTTCTTAACTTATTTTTGCATATGTTTTTTTTTATCCAATATGTTCCCCAAGATGTCATAAAAGACCTCTGGTGGACATCCAGACTTAAAATTCTGCTTTCCACTGTAGCTGGGACATCCATAGCCCCGCAAGGTGACATTAGTTACAGACAGAGCTGATCTGGGTCTACTATGACCCAGCAGCTATGCCATGCAGGAGGACACCAAGTGGTTTGTGATCTGTGACGCAACCACTGGTCCAATAGAGACAGCGAAAAGTCTATTTAGTGTGTAAAAGTAAGGTCAGAAGCAATAATAAACCGCTTCTCTCTTAATAATAAACCGCTTCCGTCTACTCTTCAGGGTCAGAGACAAACAGGCACCTGACCTGCTCAATTGCATGTTCTATAAAGCGATTACAGTGCATGGTCCTTATCATGCTTAACATAACTACAGTTTTTATATGGTTATAATCTACATAAATAGTTAAAGGATATGTAAACCTTTGAAAGTAATTTTTTTTTTAAATAAAAATGTCTGTTAGTGTGTTTGGTGCAACTTTGAAATGAGTTTTTATTGTAAATTATTTTTACTTTTTGAGATACAGCTGCTCTGTATCCTGTATACAGAGCAGATGTATCGTTCGCTGAATCCTGTACCCGTCAAGTCCACGGGACAGACGGGTTTAGTGAAAGTGGGTCCTGTGTGTCTCTGACATGCAGGATTCACCTCTTATCCATCACATCTTATCAAATTTATAACTGATGTGATCAATTACAAGTGGAGCCTGCGGGTCGGAGGTATGACACTGAACCCATAAGTCCCAAGACCTGACGGATTTAGGTCTTAGCGAATGATACAGCTGCTCTGTATACAGCATACAAAGCAGCTGTATGTCAAAAAGTAAAAATAATTTTTAATAAAAACTAATTTGAAAGTTGCTCCAAACACACTGATACACATTTTTATTTAAAAAAGAATATCTTTCAAAGATTTACATAGCCTTTTTAGTCACTGTAAAATACATTACATTGCTTATCATGTACTGATCCTGAGTTACAGCCTGTATTATACTCCACAGCTTCACTGACTATTCTGCTGGTGGAGTCACTGTGTACATACATTACATTACTTATCTTGACTGATCCTGAGTTACAGCCTGTATTATACCACAGAGCTGCATTCACAATTCTGCTGGTTGTTACTCGATACAGTCAACAAGCCTCTTGACAGACACACCCCTAACAGCTTAGCTGAGGTCCTGAAATGCAAGGGGACATTTAGAATTTCCTACATCAGATGACTGTACAATGCCTAATCTAAGTTGACACTTCGCAGGATGCAAATTACCAGACCAAGCTCTGTGCAGGCACTGAACAAGCAGAGAAAATGGGAGATATCAGTTCTGAACTCTGAAGAATTTTGACTGCAGCTCTGGAGTTTCACATTACTTTTGACGCGTTTTCAGTGGGGTTTTTCTTGGTTCTTTTTCCACGCTCCTTTGGGGGGGTCAGAAACACGGGGGCCAGATGTGAAATATGAGAAAGCTTACATACACATAAAAATGTGTTAGTTATTGAGTCAGTGGCATTTTTATCAAAACACAGCATGCTCTATGCATAGCCTTTTTTCTGGCATTATTCTCCATAGGACTTCAAACACAAGAGAAAAAAACACTTGTACTATACAAAATGTCACAAAATAAAAAAAACTCCACTAAAAATGCAAGTAAAAAAATGCTATAAAAGCACGCTTAAAATGCATGGCATTCTTTACATGTATTGTAAAACCCAGAAGAAGAAAAAATATTTGTGTGAAGGAGGTCTAACACAGGCTGTAACTCAGTATGAGGATAAGTACAGGATAAGTAATGTATTTACAAACTGACTGAACTTTTTATGAAGATTAGGTAGCATTCACATTGCCCAGGCCGTGTCCATTTATTCATGTATGAAAAAAAATCTGTACATTGATTTTTTTAAACAACATGATTAGTCACAGCAAACATTTGGAGAAAGTCCTATATAATATAATAGATAATTCTGTGTGCTGTATGTGAAATTGCTCAATATATGACAAATTATTTCTTATGTAAGTCTATTGCTACTTAAGATTTTCCTTCAGGTTTTCAGTACTTGGCACTCCTCCTTTGAGAGTACTTTAGTTCAAAATTTCTCTCTAAATGAACAGTACCAGATCTCACTGCTGGAGGTGGTAGACTCCTCACTTGGGTTGTCTGCACCCCACGTTATCCAATAGTTACAGCCCTTTAAGCTAGATTATATAGTTACATAGTAAATTTGAAAAAAGACACAAGTCCATCTAGTTCAGGGGTCTCAAACTCGGCCGGGTAAGTGGGCCGCATATAGAAAAAATGGGAAGTTGTCGGGCCGCATTAATTTCAATCCAAAATTATTGTTAATCAATTAGTTATTTTAAATGCAATAACAATACTACATTACTATAATAACAATACATTACTATAACACTACTACATTACTATAATACTACATTACTATAATACTACATTACTATAATAACAATACATTACTATAACACTACTACATTACTATAATAATACTACATTACTATAATAACAATACATTACTATAACACTACTACATTACTATAATACTACATTACTATAATACTACATTACTATAATATTACATTACTATAACACTACATTACTATAACACTACTACATTACTATAATAATACTACATTACTATAATACTACTACATTACTATAATAATACTACACTACTATAATATTACATTACTATAATACTAGATTACTATAACACTACTACATTACTATAATACTACATTACTATAATAATACTACATTACTATAATATTACATTACTATAACACTACATTACTATAACACTACTACATTACTATAATAATACTACATTACTATAATACTACTACATTACTATAATACTACTACATTACTATAATAATACTACACTACTATAATATTACATTACTATAATACTACATTACTATAACAATACTACATTACTATAATAACAATACATTACTATAACACTACTACATTACTATAATAATACTACATTACTATAATATTAGTTTATTATTACATTACTATAATCCCACTACATTACTATAATAATATTACAATACTATAATAATACATTATTATAATACTACATTACTATAACAATACTACATTACTATAATACTACATTACTAGAATAATATTACATTACTATAACAATACTACATTACTATAACAATACTACATTACTATAATACTACATTACTAGAATAATATTACATTACTATAACAATACTACATTACTATAATGTTACTACATTACTATAATAACACTACATTACTATAATAATATTATATTACTATAACAATACTACATTACTATAATATTACTACGTTACTATAATACTACATTACTATAATATTACTACATTACTATAATACTACATTACTATAACAATACTACATTACTATAATACTACATTACTATAATAATTCAACACTACTATAACACTACTACATTACTATAATAATACTACATTACTATAATACTACATTACTATAATAACACTACATTACTATAATACTTCATCACTATAACAATACTACATTTGTATAATACTACATTACTATGACAATGGGCAGCACGGTGGCTCAGTGGTTATCACCATTGCCTTGCAGCGCTGGGGTCCTGGGTTCAAAATCCAACTAAGGACAACATCTGCATGGAGTTTGTATGTTCTTCCCGTGTTTGCGTGGGGTTCCTCTGGGTACCCCGGTTTCCTCCCACACCCCAAAAACATACCAATAGGGAATTTAGATTGTGAGCTCCAATGGGGACAGTAAAAAAAAGAGGACCTCTGTACAGCGCTGCGTAATATGTTGGCGCAATAAAAGTAACTGAAATAAATAAATACTACATTACTATAATAATACATTACTATAATCCCACTACATTACTATAATACTACAAGCAGCCCCCCTTATAAATAGTGCCCCCTGTAGAATGTGCCATACAGCCCCCTGTAGACAGTGCTATATAGCCCCACCTATAGACAGTGTCACACCACATTGGTAGATAGTGCCCCCACCTCCCCCTTGTAGATAGTGCCATACAGCCCCCCTGTTGATATCGACATGCCCCCACTGTATATAGCACTATACAGCTCCCTTGTATATAGTGCCACACAGCCCCCCTTAGTAGAAAGTGCCACACACGGACCCCTGTAGATTGTGCCACAGCCCTCCCCTTGTAAATAGCGCCATACAGTTCCCCCATGTGTATAGTGCCACAAGGCAATGGTGCTTCCGAGAAAGTTGTATCAGCCAGGGAGATGTCACTCAAACATAGAAAGGTGGGTTTGGAGGCAGGACTATGTGACTCTTCAGGATAGCGGCACCGCCCCATGACCCTCTAATGAGTAATTAGCATATAGTGTGTGCCGTTTTAAAAGTGGATTTGAAGGATTTTGCTGCATCTCAAAAAAACATACAAGGGAATATTTGGAAATATTGTCAGGTCATGTATCACCGCATGGTGGTGGTTCAAGGGGTTAAAACTACCTGACAGATTCCCATTAAATATACCATGAATTGAGAACAATTCCATCTGCCCTGCAATTTCGTTATTATAATTATATTCTATAATATTAGAGATCCAGAACCAAGCTCTGACATATATACAGCACCACAACCAAGCTCAGTACATAAATACAGCACTAGAACCAAGCTAAGTGTCACGAAGCGGGTTAGTGAACCCACTAGGCCGTACCGCCGTAGCGGGGAGGCAGCTGGCCAAACAACAGGAAACCCCAGTAATACAATGTCCCGCACAAGGGTACCTAGATAGTCCAGACAGTGGCCGCAGCTCTGGCACTGATGGAGATGGGTGCAGCAGATAACGCCAAATGTGGCGGATGACACAGGTTCCGCAGGTTGCGCCAGAAGTGGCGGATTCCTCCGGACGTGGCAGATGACACAGGACGTGGCGGATTCCTCTGGACGTGGCAGATTCCTCCGGACATGGCAGATGACACAGGACGTAGCGGATTCCTCTGGATGTGGCAGATGACACAGGACGTGGCAGATTCCTCTGGACGTGGCTCAAAACTAGAGGCACAGCACGGGAAACAGGAACAGGTAACAAGGCACGGGTAACAACTGGAACGGGAAACACTAAGGGACCATTTGCAAGACAGACTGGGAAAACTAACAATGCTCAGGCAAGGATCAGAAGGCCTGGGGCCTTCTTATAGACCAGGAAATCCTGGCAGTTGATGATGATGATGATTTCCTTTATGCGCGCGCTGGCCCTTTAAGGCCGGGCACGAGCGTGCACTCGCACCCTACGGGACACAGCAGACCGGAGCGGAAGTGAGTGCTGGCGTCTCCTAGGAAGGAGATGGGGACCAGTGCTCACGGATCCATGGCTGCGGTAAACCCGACGGCCCGCGGCAATGGACGCTACACTAAGTACATAAATACACCACTAGAACCAAGCATTGACATATATACAGCACCAGAACAAAGCTCAGTACATATATACAGCACTAGAACCAAGCTCAGTACATATATACAGCACTAGAACCAAGCTCAGTACATAAATACAGCACCAGAACAAAGCTCAGTACATATATACAGCATTAGCACCAAGCTCAGTACATAAATACAGCACTAGAACCAAGCATTGACATATATACAGCACCAGAACAAAGCTCAGTACATATATACAGCACTAGAACCAAGCTCAGTGCATAAATACAGCACCAGAACGAAGCTCAGTACATATATACAGCACTAGCACCAAGCTCAGTACATAAATACAGCACCAGAACCAAGCTCAGTACTTACATACAGAATCAGAACCAAGATCATATATACAACACCAGAACAAATACAGCTCAATTTAGTGCAACCCCTGCCGTATAGGTTTGTACGGTGTAAAACTACAGCTCCCAGCATGGCCCGAACAATGGTGAGGATATGCTGGGAGATGCTGTTTCACCAAAAAAAAATCATACTACCATCATCTCGCTGCAGATCATACAGTGACTACATTACTGATTAGAGGCAGAATAAACATTTACATTTAGTGACTCACCCATGATGTCTCAGATTCTAGTTCTTTTCTTCTCCCTCTGGTCCAGACTTCTATGATGGATTTCTACCGGCCATGACCCTTTTCTGCAGTTTTCCGCTCAGATGTCTTCAGCTTCACATTTTTAAAACATTTCTGCACCTATAAACGAAGTTAAAATACTCAACACCTCTAAATATAATAAAGCACCATAAACTGCTCCTCTAACTATAATAGCGCCATACACTGTGTCCCTGATTATAATAGTACCATACACTGTGTCCCACACACACCGTGCCCCCTGTAGATAGTGCCCCCATAGCCCCCTGTAGATAGTGACCTACATAGAAGCCCCTCTAGATAGTGTCCCACATACAACCCTCTCTAGATAGTGCCCACATATGGACTCCAGAGCTGCAAGGCAATAGTTCTAACCACTGTGCCACCGTGCTGCCCTACATATAGCTTCCCCTATAGACAGTGCTTCACATATAGCCCACCCCTGTAGATAGTCTCACATATAGCTTCCCTTGTATAGTGTCCCACATATAGCCCACCCCTGTAGACAATGCCTTACATATAGCCACCCTGTTGCTAGTGCCCCACAGGTAACCCACCCCTGTATATAGTTTCCCACATATAGCCCACCCCTATAGAAAGTGGCCTAACAAAAAAGCTTCCCTGTAGATAGTGCTCTACATATAGCCCACCCTATATAGTCTCACATATAGCTGCCCCTGTATATAGTGCCCCACATATAAACCCCCCGTAGATAGTGCCCTACATTCCCACATATAGGCCCCCCTGTAGATAGTGGGCCACATATAGACCCCCTCTGTATATAGTGGCCCACATCCCCACATATAGACACCCCCTGTAGACTGTGCCCCACATCCCCATATACAGACCACCCCTGTAGCTAGTGCACAACATATAGACCCCCCTGTGTATAGTGGCGCACATATAGACGACCCCCCTGTAGATAGAGCCCCCACTATATATAATGGCACTCACAGTTTTATGAGAAAAAAACAAAAAACTTTACATACTCACATGATCCCGTTCCCACGCTGTGGCAGGTCTGCTGGAGCTGAACGAGCGTCGTCCAATGACGCTGATTGGCGGGGCAGAATGACTTGCCCCATCAATCAGAGTCTTTCAAGCATGGAAGCGTGACGTCATCGCGCCGCTAGTCAATCAGCGTCATTGTAAGGCGCTGAATGGTCGGGCACGGAACATGCCCGGCCATTCAGCGCTAATGCATGTATTTAGCTGTCGCTAGCACCGGGGCCCCCTCCGGTGCTAGCAACGCCTACAAGCATGAGAGGGCCTGTGTTGCCCGGCCCATACTTGGAGGCTAGGCGGTGCGGGCCCCATAGTAGCAGCGCTACTGCTGTAGCAGCCATAACGGCTGCTAGCGGCGCCACCGGGCATATGGGGGGTGTCGTGTCGACTGGCGGCACGGGCCCCTTCAAGCCGTGGGCCCAGTAGCAGCCGCTACGGCTGCTACCGCAGTAGTTATGCCACTGGCTATAATAATAATACATTACTATAACAATACTACATTACTAAAATAATACTACATTACTATAATATTACTTTATTACTATAATGCTACATTACTGTAACAATACTACATTACTATAATACTACATTACTATAATATTACTACATTACTATAATACTACATTACTATAACAATACTAATTTACTATAATAATACTACATTACTATAATAATACTACATTACTATAATAATACTACATTACTATACTACTACATTACTATAACAATACTACTGTAACGTCCGCGGTCGCTGACCATGAACTCCTCTCATCCTACCGACGCCTTTCTCTCCAGAGATGACAGCACATGCATCCGTCCTGTCCCGCAGTGACACTAGGGTGCGAGTGCGAGTTCAGTCCAGCCTTAAAGAGCCATAGCGTACACATGTGTGAGATCGAGCTGATTACTCCCAGATCATCCTAGACTATAAGAAGGACCCTGCCCCTTCCTTCATTGCCTGAGCGTTGTTTGCAGCTACCTGTGTTAGTCTTTGCAAATGGTCCCTTGAGTGTTTTCCAGTTCCCAGTGTTCCAGTTCCTGCTACCTGTATCCTGTATCCCGTGCTACCGTGTTCCTGTGCTGTACAGAGTTGGAGTCGTGTTGTGTTGCCTACTACACCCGCTGTGTTTCACCGCACCTGTTGTCTGCCTGCTGCCTGAGTTCCATCCGAGCCTAAACCATCGCTACTGTCTGAATTGCCACAGGTACCTTTATCCGAACTATAGACATTGACTTTGTACCCTGTTTGGCCAGCTGCTATACCGCTACGGCGGTATGGCTCAGTGGGTCCACATACCCACAGATCATAACAACTACATTACTATAATAATAATACATTACATGACTATAATAATACTACTGTAAAGGATCGGCCAGGCACCTGCTTCTATGTCTGTGAGACTGACTCCATCTTCCACCACTCAGGATGGCAGGCTTAGGAGTGGGAGAGCCTATCACAGCCTGGCCAGACGGAGCTAGCTCCCGCCCTCTGTCTATTTATACCTGCCTTTCCTGTTGCTCCTTGCTTGTGATTCTTCTCGTTTGGTTTCCTGGCCCTGCTGCAGCTTCTGAACTATTTGACCCTGCTTCATACTGACCCTGGCTTACTGACTACTCTCCTGCTCTGCGTTTGGTACCTCGTACACTCCTGGTTTGACTCGACTTGTTCACTACTCTCCTGCTCTGCGTTTGGCACCTCGTACACTCCTGGTTTGACTCGGCTCGTTTACCACTCTTGTTGCTCACGGTGTTGCCGTGGGCAACTGCCCCATTTCCCTTAGCTTTGTGTACCCTTGTCTGTTTGTCTGTCGTGCACTTACTGAGCGTAGGGACCGTCGCCCAGTTGTACCCCGTCGCCTAGGGCGGGTCGTTGCAAGTAGGCAGGGACTGAGTGGCGGGTAGATTAGGGCTCACTTGTCTGTTTCCCTACCCCCATCATTACATAATCACAAGCCCATATACCTAGGCTACCCTGGTCCCTCACACTACTATAAACCACCTTGAGACCCTGGCTCAGCAAATGCAGGGTCTCTCCCTACAGGTCCAGGCCCTGGCTCAGAGGGTCAACCAGCCTGACGCTACCATGGTAGTGCCCCTCACCTCACCTCTTGAACCCCACCTCAAGTTGCCTGACTGGTGCTCAGGGGACCGGAAGACTTTTCTCTCCTTTCGGGAGAGTTGTAGGCTCTATTTTCGCTTAAAGCCTAACTCCTCAGGTTCTGAGAGCCAGTGGGTGGGTATAATTATGTCCCGGCTCCAGGAAGGGCCCCAAGAATGGGCCTTCTCCTTGGTTCCTGACGCCCCTGAACTTTCCTCCGTTGATCTTTTCTTTTCTGCTCTCGGACTCATTTATGACGAGACTGACAGGACTGCCTTTGCCGAGAGTCAGCTGGTGACCTTGCGTCAGGGTAAGAGACCTGTTGAGGAGTATTGTTCTGACTTTAGGAAGTGGTGCGTAGCTTCTCGGTGGAATGACCCTGCCTTAAGGTGCCAGTTTAGGTTGGGTCTGTCGAACGCCCTGAAAGACCTGCTAGTTAGCTATCCCTCTTCTGACTCCCTAGACCAGGTTATGGCTTTAGCGGTACGACTTGACCGACGTCTCAGGGAACGACAACTTGAACGTTTTTGTGTTTTCCCCTCTGACTCCCCCATGATGCCTCCCGAGGTACCGTTGCTTCGCTCTTCCACGGAAGACTCGGAGGTACCTATACAACTCGGGGCCTCCGTGTCCCCCCAACAACGTAGAGAGTTCCGCAGGAAGAATGGTCTCTGCTTCTATTGTGGGGATGACAAGCGTCAAGTGAACACCTGTACTAGGCGTAAGAATAAGCAGCCGGAAAACTTCCGCGCCTAAGTGATCATCGGGGAGGTCACTTGGGCGCACAGGTATTTCCCGTAAATATGAAACGTAATAAAATCTTGCTTCCCTTTCAGGTCTCTTTTGCTGGTAGGTCTGCTACCGGCAGTGCCTTCGTGGATTCAGGGTCTTCTGCTAATATCATGTCTGTGGAATTTGCTATTTCTCTAGCTATGCCTTTGAATGATTTGCCTAAACCTGTCCCGGTAGTGGGTATCGACGCCACTCCTCTTGCTAATGGTTATTTTACACAGCATACCCCTGTTTTTTAACTCCTTGTTGGCTCCATGCATTTGGAGCAGTGCTCTGTACTGTTGATGCAGGGATTATCGTCCGATTTGGCTTTAGGCCTTCCCTGGTTGCAGTTGCATAATCCCACGTTTGACTGGAATACTGGGGATCTTACCAAATGGGGTAATGAATGCTTGACGTCATGTTTTTCTGCTAATTCTATTTCTCCCCCTGAGGAGGTGAACACGCTACCTGAGTTTGTTCAGGACTTCGCTGATGTTTTCTCTAAGGAGGCCTCCGAAGTGTTACCTCCTCATAGAGAATACGATTGCGCTATCGATTTGGTACCAGGAGCTAAGCTCCCTAAGGGTAGGATATTTAATCTCTCTTGTCCTGAACGTGAAGCCATGAGAGAGTATATCCAGGAATGCCTGGCCAAGGGTTACATTCGCCCCTCTACTTCTCCGTTAGGTGCCGGCTTCTTCTTCGAAGGGAAGAAGGATGGAGGTCTTAGGCCATGCATTGACTACTGTAACTTGAATAAGGTCACTGTAAGGAACCAGTATCCCCTTCCTTTGATTCCTGATCTCTTTAATCAGGTTCAGGGGGCCCAATGGTTCTCTAAGTTTGATCTACGGGGGGCGTATAACCTTATCCACATCAAAGAGGGGGATGAGTGGAAGACTGCGTTTAACACGCCCGAAGGTCATTTCGAATACCTCGTCATGCCCTTTGGGTTGTGTAATGCTCCCGCGGTCTTCCAGAATTTCATAAATGAGATTTTAAGAGATTACCTGGGGGTATTTCTTGTAGTGTACCTTGATGACATACTTGTGTTTTCCAAGGACTGGTCCTCCCACATTGAGCATGTCAGGAAGGTGCTCCAGGTCCTTCGGGATAACAAACTGTTTGCGAAGACCGAAAAATGTGTGTTTGGGGTGCAGGAGATACCATTTTTGGGTCAAATCCTCACTCCTCATGAATTCCGCATGGACCCCACCAAGGTCCAGGCTGTGGCGGAATGGGTCCAACCTGCCTCCCTGAAGGCGTTACAGTGTTTCTTGGGGTTCGCTAATTATTACAGGAGATTTATTGCTAACTTCTCGGTCATCGCTAAGCCTCTTACGGACCTCACTCGCAAAGGTGCTGATCTCCTCCACTGGCCTCCTGAGGCTGTCCAGGCTTTTGAGGTCCTTAAGAAGTGCTTTATCTCGGCCCCAGTGCTGGTTCAGCCTAACCAAATGGAGCCATTTATCGTGGAGGTTGACGCATCCGAGGTGGGAGTGGGGGCTGTCTTGTCCCAGGGTACCAGGTCCCTCACCCATCTCCGTCCCTGTGCCTACTTCTCCAGGAAGTTTTCGCCCACTGAGAGTAACTGTGATATTGGCAACCGCGAACTCTTAGCCATTAAATGGGCATTTGAAGAGTCGCGCCACTTCCTGGAGGGGGCTAGTCTCCAGGTAACGGTCCTTACCGACCACAAGAATCTGGTTTTCCTAGAATCTGCACGGAGGCTAAACCCGAGACAAGCTCGAAGGGCGTTATTTTTTACCAGATTCAACTTTTTGATTACCTATAGGGCTGGGTCTAAAAATATTAAGGCTGATGCACTGTCACATAGCTTCATGGCCAGCCCTCCTTCGGAGGAAGATCCTGCTTGTATTTTGCCTCCAGGTATAATCATTTCCTCTATTGATTCTGATTTAGTCTCTGAAATTGCGGCTGATCAAGGTTCAGCTCCCGGGAACCTTCCTGAGAACAAGCTGTTTGTTCCCCTGCAATTCCGGCTAAGGGTACTTAGGGAAAATCATGACTCCGCACTATCTGGTCATCCAGGCATCCTGGGTACCAAGCACCTCATTGCCAGAAACTATTGGTGGCCTGGGTTGCCTAAAGACGTTAAGGCCTACGTCGCCGCTTGTGAGGTTTGTGCTAGGTCCAAGACTCCCAGGTCCCGACCAGCGGGCTTACTACATTCCCCAGAGACCTTGGACCCATATCTCCATGGATTTTATCACCGATTTGCCTCCATCTCAAGGCAAGTCGGTGGTGTGGGTTGTAGTAGACCGCTTCAGTAAGATGTGCCACTTTGTGCCCCTCAAGAAGCTACCCAATGCTAAGATGTTAGCTACCTTGTTTGTCAAACACATCCTGCGTCTCCATGGGGTCCCTGTCAATATTGTTTCGGACAGAGGCGTACAATTTGTTTCATTGTTTTGGAGAGCCTTCTGTAAAAAGTTGGAGATTGATCTGTCCTTCTCCTCTGCCTTCCATCCTGAAACTAATGGCTAAACTGAGAGGACTAATCAGTCTCTAGAACAATATTTAAGGTGTTTTATCTCTGACTGTCAATATGATTGGGTCTCATTCATTCCCCTCGCCGAATTTTCCCTTAATAACCGGGTCAGTAACTCGTCAGGGGTCTCCCCCTTTTTCTGTAATTTTGGGTTTAATCCACGGTTCTCCTCCGTTTCACCTGGTAGTTCCAACACTCCCGAGGTAGAGGTCGTTCATCGGGAACTGTGCACAGTCTGGGCCCAGGTTCAGAAGAACCTAGAGGCGTCCCAGAGCATACAAAAAACTCAGGCAGATAGAAGACGTTCTGCTAACCCCTTGTTTATGGTTGGGGATCTGGTGTGGCTATCGTCTAAGAACTTGTGCCTTAAGGTCCCGTCCGAGAAGTTTGCTCCCCGGTTTATAGGGCCGTACAAGGTCATTGAAGTCCTCAATCCTGTCTCCTTCCGACTGGAGTTGCCCCCATCTTTTCGAGTACACGACGTGTTTCATGCCTCCCTCCTTAAACGCTGCTCCCTGTCCTTGGCTCCCTCAAGGAAACCTCTTGTCCCCGTTCTCACCCCTAAGGGGGTGGAATTTGAGGTGGCCAAGATTCTGGACAGCAAGATGGTCCAAGGCTCCCTCCAGTTCCTGGTCCATTGGAGAGGATACGGGCCTGAGGAGAGGACTTGGGTACCCGCCCGGGATGTTCACGCTGGGGTATTGCTCAGGAGGTTCCATCTTTGCTTCCCCAATAAGCCAGGTCCACCTAGAAAGGGTCCGGTGGCCCCTGATAAAAGGGGGGGTACTGTAAAGGATCTGGCAGGCACAGCTTCTGTGTCAATGCCCATAGGTAATCAGTCTGCACCTGATTCTATGTCTGTGAGACTGACTCCATCGTACACTCCTGGTTTGACTCGGCTTGTTCACTACTCTCCTGCTCTGCGTTTGGTACCTCGTACACTCCTGGTTTGACTCGGCTCGTTTACCACTCTAGTTGCTCACGGTGTTGCCGTGGGCAACTGCCCCATTTCCCTTAGCTTTGTGTACACTTGTCTGTTTGTCTGTCGTGCACTTACTGAGCGTAGGGACCGTCGCCCAGTTGTACCCCGTCGCCTAGGGCGGGTCGTTGCAAGTAGGCAGGGACTGAGTGGCGGGTAGATTAGGGCTCACTTGTCTGTTTCCCTACCCCCATCATTACAACTACATTACTATAATAATACTACATCACTATAATACATAATACTACAATACTATAATAATACTACATTATTATAATACTACATTACTATAACAATACTACGTTACTATAATACTACATTACTATAACATTACTACATTACTATAATAATACTACATTACTATAATAATACATTACATTACTATAATATTACATTACTATAACAATACTACATTACTATATTAATACCGCTAGGTTTAAACGTAGCCGAAATTTTTCGAGTTTACTACACGTGCTTATTTTAACAATGCAGTTTTCCAGTCTAAGTGTCGCTAAATGCAGCCTGGCTGCTCAGTTGGCAGCATTTGGTAGACACAAGAATATCAAAATTGGGCAGCCCCTTTTCAGATAGTGCCACAGTGCCCTCTGTAGATATTGCCACAGTACCCTCTGTAGATATTGCCACAGTACCCTCTGTAGATACTGCCCACCCCCACACAGATAATGCCACAGTGCACTCTGTAGATAGTGTCACAGTGCCCCCTGTAGATGGTGCCACAGTGCCCTCTGTTTATGGTGCCACAGTGCCCTTTGTAGATAATGCCAATGTCCTATGTAGATAATGCCACAGTGCCCTCTGTAGATAATGCCAGTGCCCCCTGTGGATAGTGCCACAGTGCCCTCTCTAGATAGTGCCACCTCCTAGATAATGCCACAGTGCCCTCTGTAGATAATTCTACAGTGTCCTCTGTAGATATTGCCACAATGCCCTCTGTAGATAGTGCCACATATATGGACAGTGAATTCAGGGGCACCTTAAGGGGAGAAATCCCCGGCTAGAGCGTCAGAAATGCTCTGGCTGGGGATTCCACTCCTAGAGGGAGCTATCTACAGGGAGGAGGGGTGTAGCTCTGTCAACAGGGTGGGGTGTGTGGGTCGCTATCTACAGGTGGGTGGCACTATCTACAGGGTGCTTTGTGGGGCGCTATCTAAAAGGGGTTTGTGTGTGGTGCTCCTCCTTCAGCCTTCTCTCTGCTGTCCCGAGGATGTCTTGAGAGCTTCGGTGGTCAGTGGGCCGCAGATGACAGCCTAGTTCAAACTATTATCCTTGAGTGTTGATGCAGAGAAAGGTACAGCAAAATGAGTTCAATGGCCACAGTGTAGGTCTCCACACAACAGGAGACTCTGCGATCAGCTAGTTTACAGGGCACCTGAAATGAGAGATAGAGTACTCTAAAAAAATTGATTATTCATCAATTATTAGTTGTCTGTATACAACTTAAACACTAAATTAGTTTGATTGGTTGTTGCAAATTTTGATCATTTGTCAGCAAATTTGGAAAATGTAGCTATTTGACATGTATGAATAAAATGACAACTGGTCTTTACCGTTACCCTTGTCAATACGATGTGTCAGCATTGATTGGACAGTGTCAGGGTATGTAGGGACACACCTTATTAACAAGGGGAATATAAATAGTTGGGAATATATTCATTCATTTCCAGGAGGGATAACAGAGAAACAGCACAACACAGATTTCTAAGAAAAGATGCACTAGAATTGTTATTTTATAGGGAATAAAATTTCACTTTTGCTCTTCTTGACTGGTAATTTCCATTGTTAAGTTGCAATTTTTCTGAGAACAGGAAACAAGTGGTTTTCTCGCCACTACAGACTTTCACTAGTTGTAATATAAATGTTATGATGATGTATAATTTAACGGAAGACGTCTCTTTCCTGTCACAAGTTTCCAAAATAAAATAAAGAAACAGTTCTAACATTAATTTATAATAATAGCTGAGTAATTATAAGAGGGGCTTTCTTCTCTATCAGTAAATATTATAGATGACACTCAAACATCAATAAACAATTCCTGGCTTTGGATAGGAAACATTAGGAGCACAATTGAAGTTAACACTAATACAGTAAACCTTCACAAACTACAAAACATACATAAAAAACATGCACATGGTTTTACAATATACCCTCCATGAGTCCTCTCATGTCCGAAAATTTGTTAGCAAGACCAATTGAGCAGAACAGTTTTACTTTACTAGCCACTATAATAATTCATTCAAAAGAATATGAGCAATATAATAATTCCCCCTATGTCCAGGAATAAAACGTCTATAATTATGCCCTCTATGTACAAGAATATAACTACTATAATTATCTTTTTTATTTGAAAACTTGCAACAAATTATTACAATACCTTTGCAATACACTCATAACAGATAAAGAAAATAAACGTATGTCTCTTAATAACATCACAATCATTAAACAAACCATAATATATGAATATTGCTCCAGTATAGATTGTTTCAACTATTTTTCATGATATTATTCTAGACAGTATTACAGGAGAGTTCTTCTTTATTGGTGACCGGGCAGCATCGCGCACACCACAGAGGGTACACGGTCACCACATTTATGACATATAGTGAACCTCTATGATATAAACGGAGTTCGGGCTAGAAGTCTCCATACAGCAGCTGAGAGTTTCACTGTCCCACTAGATGTGGTGACTGCAGGGACACAGCAGGGACATTACTCTGTAGATAAGTCTCTTGTATAAAGATGACATTGGTTTTGTCGTCAGACAGACGCTGGAATATCGCCCGCCGCCTGCTCCTATTCTTCACGCTGTTCACGTTAATAGGAGGTGATTTTCAGCCTCATCCTGGTTACATGTCTTTCCTACTTTTTTTCCTTCTTCCACTGCTATGTCCTGTAACACCCCATCTTTTGGTGGACATTGGGGGGTCAGCATCTTCATCCTGAGGTTCGTCATCTGGGTTGTGTGAGGAGACTTGCTCCATCTCTGCTTCTTCTTCCTGGTCATCTTCCCCCAGCGCACAGTAACGTCCCCCAGTTATCGCCAGCACTGGAGACTCCGGTGATTTCTTTGCAGTAGTGATTTTTTTCCTAGAAGAATCATCTGTTTTACTTCTCCTTTTAACCGTCTGAAATCCCTCCTCATCGATACTGGCCGCTGCGGCTAGATCATCTGGTTCTTTACTGGTCGCTGCGGCTGGCCCAGCTGGTTTTTTACTGGTCGCTGCGGCTGGATCAGCTGGTTCCTTACTGGTGTTGGGCAGATGTTTAGATGTTTTGGTGACAGAATGACTGGATATTTTGCTTTTAGCATGACCTCTATTTTCAGTGGCTGGTGTCACTTGTGCAGCATCCACAGATGGGACATTCGTCTCTGGAGCAGGGTCTCTGGTACTTTGGCTCACGTGATCGTTGGGGTTTCCAGGTTCTGGGGTTGTATCTACACATATGGAGACATCCTCCTGGTCTTCCTCCATGGTTTCTTTAAAGGTCTCCTCCTTATTATGTTCTGTGTATAGTAACAGGAAAGGGAAAGAGGAAAGTAGTGTGATCAAATAATATTGAAAATAATAAATTCTTTATTAGTAAATAGTTAAAATAACAATGTTAGCTGAAAATTTGTAGTGCCAATGACCCCTCACTTGACACTATAGACAAATAAATGTCTTAATTATTCTTACTCCGTTGGGGAAATATGCGAGTAATGGGACAAGTAGCCTAAATCTTAGATGTATATTGATATATTGATTAGCCCACAGTTGTATATGCTAAAGCAAAGTGTTGTGGAAATTACACTGCTAGAGCATTAACTTGAGTTGGTTGTAGTGGTACACAATTCTCTATAATGCTGTGCTGAAGGTTCCTTCATCGGGCTGTAATGTTAGCCCAGCGATGGAGGAACCTAGTAAAGTGACAGTCACTGCGTGTCTGTCAAGTTGCACATAGACCAGATCAGCATACAATGTACAGTGCTGAGCACGGTCAAATGAGAGAGAGTACACGGCAAATTTTCAGCTAACATTGTTATTTTAACTATTTACTAATAAAGAATTTATTATTTTCAATATTATTTGATCACACTACTTTCCTCTTTCCCTTTCCTGTTACTATACATATATCATAAATCGGTGGTGTACACCTAGTGTGAATCTCATTGCTCCAACATATTATATATAAAATTGTATGAGGGTAATACCTATCAATCTATAATACTTATTATGTTCTGCATGTGGACACTCCCGGAATGTATGTCCAGGTCCTAAGCACAGGTTACAGATGACAGGTCCTGTACAATCGTCCTTCACATGCCCAAACTGAGCACATAGTGAGCACTTAATACGGGAACAGTTGAATGCCAGGTGTCTGCCCCCACATCTATGGCACAGTCGCGGTTGACCAGGGTAGTAACATACACCTCTCTCCGAGCCCAGGTAGAAGGAGTGCGGCAGATGTCTGGTCACTCCATTCTCCTGAACCAGCTGGATCTTGACAGAATATCCTCCATTCCAGATCTCCTCCTCATCATAGATCTTTGTTGGCAGTCTCTTCACCTCACAATATCTGCTCAACCAGTGCTGCAAATCTGCCAGAGCCACCACCTCAGACTGGAACAGGACGGTGGCGGTGACTACCTGGGGTTTAGTCAGCTGGATGACATGTAGATGCTCCCACATCGCGTGCTCCTTTGTATCGTTATAAATACTCCAGAATAAATCTAGACTATATTGCAGCTGAAACTGATGTCATAATTCCTGCTGGAGGGAACGTGGATCAGAGCGAACACCTCAGAAGCTTTAAACTTCATAAACTCCTTCAACAAAACTTTCCCAATGTGGAGTCTGGAGGGGAGGTTTTCCTCTGGTCCCGAGTACCTGATTCTGACCGCGTTCCTCCTCTGAGGTGGGGGGTTAGTCGGTCTTGTGATGCTGGAGAACAGTCTCCTGTACTGAGGTCTGTCAGCAGGTGGGTCAGGACTGGACCTCTCCTCAGCTGATTGTACTGCAGATCCTCCTGTGTCTGCTCCTGATCGCTGTGTAACCTGCACTCCATTCACTGACACTGCGGACGGCTGAACCTCCAGAACAGGGTCTGCAATGTCCACCTCAGCCTGTGCCGCTGGTTCATCAGATAGACTGTCAATCACCGCGCTGAGCGAGGTATCACTTATAATATCAGGACATGAGGCACTTTCTTGCTCACTCCCAGGAGTGCCACTCGCATTCACTTCATCAGTACTGCACATAGAGTCTACTGCAGTTAACCCCTCGTCAGCTGGCACACATTTCTCTGCAGCTTTGGCAGCATTTTTGTTGACTGATTGCACAGACCCCACACATGATGAGAGATGTGATCCTCCAGCCACCGCACACTCATATCTTCCAGGGTTTCCCTGTGCCACAATATTATACACAGTCTTATAGTCAGTGTCTTTTTTTGCAATGATATTTTTTCTCTTCACAGTTTGGGCTCTGGTCTCCCTTTTGTTCTCAATTGCCCAGTTCTTTATTTTGGGTACTGTGCATGATTCTTTCTGCAATCTCTCCTTCAATATCACCAGCTCACGTGTGAAAACATCCAGACACTCACATTTCATCAGCTTTGCCTTTGGATCAGTCTCTTGGTTCATTTCAGTTCTCAATTTGCGAACTTGCATTTCCATTTTAAAGATATTTTTCTTTGTCATTTTTGTGCACAATTCACCAACATCATGAGATTCAGTTGACTCACCAGCCACCATTTCCAGATCATCACCTCCACCATCTCCATGCTGCAGGCCAAACTCCAGACTCTGGGCTTTCCCAGGATCATCAGCCCAGGACCCCTCCCCTCCACCTGGGTCAGAAGCCATGCATAGTCCTAACAGGGAGCTCACAAGCACACGTCTATCCTCTCCTATGGACAAGAATATAACTACTATAATACTGTCCCCTATGCACAAGAATATAACTACTATGATATTGCCCTCTATATACAAGAATATAACTACTATAGTACTGCCCCCGATGTACAAGAATATAACTACTATAATACTGCGCTATATACAAGAATATAACTACTATAACACCGCCCTCTATGTACAAGAAGATAACTACTATAATACTGCCACCTATGTACAAGAATATAACTACTATAATACTGCCCGCTGTCATGTTGGGTATGTGGACCCACTGGGCCGTACCGCCTTGACAGTATGGCAGCTGGCCAACAGGACCCAGGTCACAGTCTATAGTTCATATAGTGTACCTGTGGTAGCTCAGAGTAGCAAGACAGGCTCGTCTGGGACTAGGCAGCAGGCAGGCGCCAGGCGTGGAGCAACAGGACAGGCGTGGTACACAGCACAGCACGACTTCAGCTCAACACGGCACTTGACCAGGATAGCACGGGATACAGGTTACATGTAGCAGGAATGGGGAACACTGGGAACTGGAAAACACTAGGAGACCATTTGCATAGACATATTAGGATAACGACAACAAGGCTCAGGCATTATAGGAAGGGGCACAGCCCTTCTTATAGTCCAGGGTGCTCTGGGAGCAATCAGCTCAATCTCCCACCTGTGTGTGACCTGTCTCCTTGTCTGGACCGAGCTCGCGAGCGCACCCTCGTGGTCACTGTGGAACAGGACGGCCGCATGTGCAGACATCTCTGGAGAGAAGGGCGTCGACCGGATGGAAGGAGTTTGTGGTCAGCGACCACGGACCTTACAGTATCCCCCCTCTTATGCCCCCTCCTCTTGGGACCAGAACGAGAGAGAAACTTCTTAATGAGGGTAGGAGCATTGAGATTCTCTTCTGGCTCCCAGGACCTCTCCTCCGGACCAAACCCCTACAATCCACTAAATAAAAGGTTCTTCTTCTTACTTTTTTAGTGTCCAGTATCTCCTTAACCTCAAAAGTATCTGATGAACCGCTGGGAGCCACTGCAGGAGTGGAAGTCTTGGAGTAGCGGTTCAAGATTACAGGCTTCAACAGGGAGACATAGAAGGAGTTGGGGATCTTGAGGGTAGGAGGCAGCCGAAGCTTGTAGGAGACAGGGTTGATTTGTTGAAAAATCTTGAAGGGTCCAAGGAACCTGGGAGCAAACTTGTAAGATGGCACCCTCAGCCGGATATTTCTGGAGGACAGCCAGACCTTGGTACCTGGAGAAAACTGGGGAGGTTCTCTTCTCCTTGTGTCTGCCTTACGTTTCATGCGGTCCACCGCCAACAGAATGCAGGATCGGGTCTGCTACCAGATCCGAAGGAAGTCCCTAAAAGCAGAATCAGCTGCGGGCACTTCGGAGATAACGGACACCGGAAGAGGGAGACGTGGGTGTTGGCCGTGAACTATGAAGAATGGTGTATTACTTGTGGATTCGCTGGTATGATTAATATACGAGAACTCAGCCCAAGGAAGAAGCTGCACCCAGTCATCATGCTGCTTGGAGATGAAGTGTCATAGGTAGTTCTCCATGATTTGGTTGATCATATCGACTTGACCATTGGACTGAGGATGGTAGGCTGAGGAAAAGTCCAACTTCACACCGAGGAGACCGCAGAGGGCTCCCCAGTACGTCGAGGTGAACTAAACCCCCCGATCAGACAGAATACACATAGGCAAGCCATGCAGGCGGAAGATGTGTTGGATGAAGAAGGCGGCCAGTCGAGATGCAGAAGGAAGACCGGTCAGCGGAACGAAGTGAGCCATCTTTGAAAATCGGTCCACCACCACCCAGACCACACTGCATCCCGCAGAGGGAGGCAGGTCCGTGAGAAAGTCCATAGCAATATATTGCCATGGGCATCAAGCACATGCAGCGGCTGGAGCAGGCCCGCCGGTTTGGAGTGGGCAACTTTATTTGCTGCGCACACCGTGCAGGAGGAGACAAAGTCTGTGATGTCTTTGGGCAGCGTGGGCCACCAGAACTGACGAGCGATCAAGTCTTGGGTCTTACGGACACCCGCGTGACCTGCCAGTTTGGAACTGTGTCCCCAGCGGAGGATTCTTCTTCTGTCTGCCAGACGCACAAAAGTCCTCCCCGGGGAAATGTTTCTAACTTGCAGAGGGTTGACAGGGATGATGCAGGATGGATTAATAATATTCTGTGGAAACTCCATAGTGTCCTCTGTCTCAAACAACCTGGACATGGCATCGGTCCTCACATTCTTGTCGGCCGGATAGTAGTGGAGCGCAAACTGGAACCGTGCAAAGAACAGCGACCACCTGGCCTGACGGAGATTCAGTCGTTGGGCCGTCTGGAGATAAGTGACGTTCTTGTGGTCCGTAAATATCAAGATAGGATGAACTGTGACCTCTAATAGATGTCCCCACTCCTCCAGAGCCAATTTGATGGCCAGTTACTCCCGATCCCCAATCGAGTAGTTGCGTTCTGCGGAAGAGAAGAGCTTGGAGTAATAGCCACATACCATTGACTTGCCCTTGAAACCTATCTGGAACAGGAGTGCACCAGCACCGACAGAGGAGGCGTCCACCTCCAACGAGAATTATCAAGAAACATCTTTATGATGGAGGATCGAGGCTGATGTGAAGCCACTCTTCAGGCTATTAAATGCGGCTTCCGCCTCTGGAGTCTACACCTTGGCGTTCATGCCTTTCTTGGTGAGGTTAGAGATAGGAGATGTCAGTGACGAAAAGTTTGGAATGAACTGTCTGTAGAAATTGGCGAATCCCAGGAAGCGCTGTATGGCCCTCAAGACTTGAGGGCATGGCCATTCCAGGAAGGCCTTTACCTTTTCAGGATCCATCTTGAGACCTTGATTCGAGATGATGTACCCCAGGAAGGGTAGAGCATCTTTCTCAAACACGCACTTCTCCAACTTGGCATACAGACGATTCTCCCTTAACCGTAGCAAAACTTGACGGACATGTCTCCGATGAGTCATTGGATCTTGAGAAAAAATCAAGATGTCATCAAGATAGACCACAACACATACATACAGGAGGTCACAGAAGATGTCATTAACGAACTCTTGGAAGACCGCGGGAGCATTACACAGACCGAAGGGCATTACTAGATATTCATAGTGTCCGTCACGGGTGTTAAATGCCGTCTTCCAGTCGTCACCCCGGCGAATCCGGATTAGGTTGTAAGCCCCATGCAGGTCTAGCTTTGAAAAAATCTTGGCTTCACGTATGCGATCAAACAGTTCAGAAATCAAAGGCAACGGATACCTATTTTTTACCGTGATCTGGTTGAGACCCCGGTAGTTGATGCAAGGATGCAGAGAACCATCCTTTTTCTTGATGAAGAAGAACCCGGCTCCTGCCGGGGAGGAAGATTTCTGTATGAAGCCCCTCTCCAAGTTCTCCTTAACATAGGCAGACATGGACAGAGTCTCTGGCAAGGACAGAGGATATACCCTACAAGGGGGAAGGGATGCACCAGGAACTAGGTCAATAGGACTGTCATACGCCCAGTGTGGGGGCAGCGACTATGCCTCTTTCTTGCTGAAGACATCCGAGAATGCAGAATAATGACCAGGCAATCCTGCCAAGGACTGAGGCAGAGGAGGCTGAGCCAAACGATTCTGTACCAGGCAGCGGTTGAGACAATCGGGACCCCACTGGGGAACCTCTCCAGAATTCCAGTCCGGGACTGGGCATGTAGTCGGAGCCAGGGCAGACCCAGCACCACAGGATTGACAGCTTTAGCCAGGACAAAGAACGAAAGGAGCTCGGAATGGAGGGCTCCCACTTGGAGCCTCAGCGCCTTGGTCACAGCTACAATTGGGTCTGGCAGAGGTAGTCCATTCACAGATGCAACTATCAACGGCCTCTCCAGAGACGTTGTAGGCAATTGGAGAAGATCCACCAGGTCTCTACGAATGAAATTAGCAGCAGATCCAGATTCCAGATACGCAGAGACCCGATGCGTTTTCTTGCCGGACACTATGGTCACGGGGATGGATAATTTAAACGAAAGTCCTTCTTTACCCAGTGTTGTCTCTCCCAACTACCCCAGGCTCTGGGGCTTTTGGGGATACAGACGCACAAGATCATTTCCGAGGCCACAATATAGACAGAGTCCCGAGGTACGTCTGCGTTGTGTCTCCTGGGTAGACAGCTTAAACTGGGCCATCCTCACAGACTCCATAGGAGGATCAGCATCTGATGACAGCAGGGGTTGCTGCAAAGTAGGAATCGGACTAGGGAGTCCTCCCTCCCGATGAGCTTCTTCCTTATATCAATCCGGGCAGCCAGACGAATGAGGGCATCCAGGGTAGATGGTAGATCTTGGGCGGCCAGCTCATCCTTAATCCTAGGAGACAGTCCCTGCCAGAATGTAGCCACCAGGGCCTCATTGTTCCACAACAGTTCCACAACAGTTGGGGTGCGGAAGTGGATGGCATACTCGCTGACGGAGGTGTCTCCCTGTTGTAGGTTCAGCAAGGAGGCGGCTGCAGACGAGACTCGTCCAGGCTCCTCAAACACCGTGCGAAATGTCCGTAGGAACACCTGGAAGTCACAGGTGTCTGGTTCTGGTCTCTCCCAGATAGGGTTCGCCCATGCAAGGTCCCTGCCAGTGAGGAGAGAGACGATGAACGCGACCCTTGTGCCATCAGACGAGAATGCCCTTGCATACAGGCTAAAGTGGATCTGGCACTGGTTCAAAAATCCATGGCAGGTACTCGCGTCTCCATCATAGTGGTCAGGAAGCGGCAAAGAAAATCGGGGATCAGCACTACCAGGAGGTGCAGTCGGAGGATCAGTACTGCCAGGAGGTGTAGTTGAAGTATCGGCAACTTGCACCTCCAGCCGACGTGCAATAATGTTCAATGCCTGGAGAAGTTGGTCCTGTCGAGACCGGAGGTCTAGCATATCCGCCCGCATTTCCTGTGATGTCGTCATGGTCTTGGATTGACCAGCGGGGTCCATGGCCTGAGCCTACTGTCCCATTGGGAATGTGGACCCACTGCGCCGTACCGCCTTGACGGTATGTCAGCTAGCCAAAAGGACACTGGTCACAGCCTATAGTTCGTATAAAGTGTACCTGTGGTAGCTCAGACAGTAGCAAGACAGGCTCGGCTGGAACTAGGCAGCAGGCAGGCGCCAGGCGTCGCGCAGCAGGACAGGCATGGTACACAGCACAGGACGACTTCAGCTCAACATGGCACTTGACCAGGATAGCACGGGATACAGGTTACAGGTGGCAGGAACGGGGAACACTGGGAACTAGAAAACACTAGGAGACCATTTGCATAGACATACTGGGATAACGACAACAAGACTCAGGCATTATTGGGAGGGGCAAAGCCTTTCTTATAGTCCAAGGTGCTCTGGGAGCAATCAGCTCAACCTCCCACCTGTGTGCGACCTGGCTCCTTGTCTGGACAGACCCTGGTGGTCAGTGTGGAACAGGACGGCCGCATGTGCAGACATCTCTGGAGAGAAGGGCGTTGACCGAATGGAAGGAGTTCGTGGTCAGCGACCATGGACGTTACACCCGCTATGTACAAGAATATAACTACTATAATACTGCTCCTATGTACAAGAATATAACTACTATAATACTTCTCCCTATGTACAATAATATAACTACTATAATACTGCCACCTATATACAAGAATAAAACTACTATAATACTGCCTCCTATATACAAGAATATAACTACTATAATACGGTCTACTATGTGCAAGAATATTACTACTATAATATTGCCCATATGTACAAGAATAAAACTACTATAATACTGCCCCCTATATACAAGAATATAACTACTATAATACTGCTCCTATGTACAATAATATTACTACTATAATATTGCCCATATGTACAAGAATATAACTACTATAATACTGCTCCTATGTACAAGAATATAACTACTATAATACTCCCCCTATGTACAAGAATATAACTATTATAATACTGCTCCTATGTACAAGAATATAACTACTATAATACTGCTCCTATGTACAAGAATATAACTACTATAATACTCCCCCTATGTACAAGAATAAAACTACTATAATACTGCCCCTATATACAAGAATATAACTACTATAATACTGCTCCTATGTACAAGAATATTACTACTATAATATTGCCCATATGTACAAGAATATAGCTACTATAATACTGCTCCTATGTACAAGAATATAACTACTATAATACTGCCTCATATGTGCAAGAATATATCTACTATAATACTCCCCCTATGTACAAGAATATAACTATTATAATACTGTCCTATATGTATAAGAATATTACTATTATAATACTGTCCTCTATGTATAAGAATGCAAATATCAAAGTACTATGGATATAATCTGAAGATAATCATATATCACTGGAATAGTTAAAAATGAAAGTATTATACTGACAATATGTTTTTAAACTGTAGGAGCAAATTAAATTAAGGGGAGAAACAATAAGGACTAGTTGGTGATACACCGGGAAAGTCCAGGATCCTTGAAGCTTAATTACAGCTTTTGGAATTGTTTACTCTTGCCTTTTGGTTTTCGGTGGAAGATTTTAGATGTTGCACTTATTTCCAACCTTGGCGGTAACTATATAACAAGTGTAATTAATCGCTAGGCTTTTTTTTCTAATGGCAGAAAACCCTATTTAAATAGACAAACAAAACATTTGGTTCATGTGCAAGCGAGTGTCAGGACATCTGTAGGAATACAATGACAATTTCACATTTATTGCAGCGCCATGATGTAACCTTCCATGTAACATGACTGTTGCAGCAACATCCCGACAAAACACCGCTAGTAATGTGACTATCATTATAGTTAGATTTATATAATAATAGTTATATTGCAACTTATATTATCAAAATATTCAATATTAAACAATGTATCTCTGTCTTTCCACAATCGCTCGATCCAATAGTGTATGTTTCTTAGGCTTCATTCACATCTACGTCGGAAGCAGCGTTAGGGGCCTTACGGTCGGAGATCTGGCAGGGATTACCGGAGTTTACCGGAGTCACTAGAGCAGCATGCTGCGCTATTGTGTCCGGTAAAATTAGGGACACCCTGACGGAAAGCCGACGGAACCTAATAAAGTCAATGGGTTCGTACCGTCGGCAACCGGCTTTGTCTATTGTGCATCGGAGCAGATCAACAGAATATAACAACGCAGGTTTGAACCCAGCCTTTCGTTCAACATGGTTGGACAGGAACCTATAAATACACACCGAATTTGCAGTTTTCAATTAACTCTTTAGGACTCAAAGAGTCAAGTGTAAAAATCCAACAAACTTCTCTTTGAAGTAACCGTGTTTTTTATCTGCTCATCTTCACTTCCATCTGCTTTTTCTTATACCGGCCATCTCAAATCAAATATTTATGTGCCATCTCAAAGAAATGTCTGGCAATGGTTGTCTCACCAAACGTTTTTTGTTGTTTGTCTTTTTCTTTATGTAGAACTTTCCTTAGTTATTTTTTTACTCCTCTTTCATTTTTTGCTTTAATCTTCTAATTGCTGACCGGTGTTCATTAGGCGTAGTTTAACGCTTTTATAACCAAGGGTCATTGATACCCCTGTGTCCTGGTCAAATTTTCCATTTCTGATATGCACTTCTTTAAACGATAATATCTTTGCAACCGCTTTGAATATCACAACTATTAACTATTTTAATTTGTTTTTTTACAGGACTTATGAGGCTTTCATTTTCTAGATTAGTCTAATGAATTCCATCCTTTTAATTTTTATTATGAGCAGCCAAATCACAAAAAATGAGAAAAAAAAACCTTTTGTAATTTTTTATTTATATATGTATCTATGCTATTTAAATATGTGGGTATATATATATATATATATATATATATATATACACACACTGTTGCAGCTCTGTAACAATTAGGGCATGCCCACACGTGGCGGATTTCCTCCGCAACTGTCCGCATCAATGCCGCACAGAATCTGCGTTGTGAAGAATGCTAAGAGTTCAGAGCTGCTTTAAAAGTTTGTTAAGCAAACAAACTTTTCTATGATCACCATGATTAGACTGTCATGGTGATCATCTGCTCCTTTTCTGCCCAGATAACGAGCTTTACTGGCTCCGTTGTCTCTGGGGAGAAGCCGTGGACCGAGGGAGGAGGACGGGGAAGGTGCCGACACACAGGGGAGAAAGCAGGGAGAGATAGAAAAGTGCAGCACTGCTTCAGTGTGAGCAGCGCTGTACTTCTAAACTTAGCTTCATAAAAAAAACACACGTTTGTGTTATGAAACTAAGTGGAAGATGTGTCGGCACTTGTAGAGAGAGCCGGCACATAGATTAGTGCAGAGCCGCTCACACTGAAGCAGCTCTGCACTCATTAAACCCTGATGCACGCTGCCAACGCTCATATACGTGACAACTACACAGGGCATCGGCAGTTGGAACGTATATAGCCGTATGGCAGTCGTGAATGGGTTAATAAACCGCAAAGTCTGTTCAATGTACACTCCCCCACACTCTCCAACATGGGCATTTTAGCATGTATATAATATTTATTGAATTACATGTAAAATTTCCTTTTACACTAATTTGAGTACCTTTCATTGACAAAAATACCACCCTTTACAATGGAGGTGCCGTTTTGACATGCCAAACATAGAAAAGTAAACATTTTTTGAGTTCTTAAAAAGTTCTGTTTAGAGTTTTTATGTAGTTTTAAATCGGCCCACACTAATTGATTTGTTACATAATTTTCTTCTTTAAAAACGAATCGTGGATATGCACGAAACATGGTCCAATATTTAGGGTCCAGTTTTAGCATATCCCAATATTTGGAGACAACATTTTCCCCTACTTCTCTTCCTATCCTCCTCATCTCATACTTAGGGTATACTCGTTCTTCAATTTTTCTACCAGCGTCTCCTGATTAGAAAAATACTAATATAAATAATCACGGCTTCTCTGCCAGTTTTAGATAGGCAATGGGAGGCAATGGACCCAGGGGTGAGAACCATTATCTTCTCCAAATTGATTGTTAAGATAAAAGCCAGAGAAACGGGATTTAGAAAGTAGACACAATTGAACAATTTGACTAGCGCTGGTGGGTGCAAGGGAATGATCAGTTCCCTTCCCCACCATTTGGCGCTTTTTCTGTGATGCAGGCAGCTCGATGACGTCATTGTGCCGCCTGCGTCGTCCCGCAGGATCAGACCTGGATGACAACGTGGTAACAGGGACAGTTGAGCAATGTATGTGGCACTATGTAGAGGGGTCACTGTGTGTGGTACTATGTAGGGGGGGGGGCACTGTGTGTGCATGGCTATATTTAGATTTTGTACTGTGTGTGTGAGAAACTATCTAGAGGGGACTCTGTGTGTGTGGCACTGTCTAGATGGAGCACTATGTGTGTGGCTCTATCTAGAGGGGGAGCTGTTTGTGGCACTATCTATAGGGGGCACTGTGTGTGGAATCATTTAAAGGAAGCAGTGTGTGTGTGTGTGTGTGTGTGTGTTTGCGGCACAATCTAGAAGGGGCAGTGTAGAGATACAAATACAAACGTTTTTTTTTTTTTAAATTTAATAAACTTTTGATATTTAATTTATAGTAAATCAATAATTTTAAATCTTTTTATACTCTGAGTGTGCTGGTTTTGTCCAGGAATACTATTTTTTGTTTTTGGTTTTTTCATAGTCTTCACTTTGCCCTGGACGGCACCGTGTGATATTTATTGCATTATCTGAGTTAATTAATTGGATAAACCTATGGTTATTTTTTAATGATGATAGCTCCTTAGTGCCCCATCACAGTAGTGATGCCCCCTAAGTGACAACACACAGACCCCCCTGTAGATAACGCCATACAGACCACCTCTGTAGATAACGCCATACAGACCACCTCTGTAGATAACGCCATACAGACCCCCCCTGTAGATAACGCCATACAGACCCCCCCTGTAGATAACGCCATACAGACCCCCCTGTAGATAATGCCATACAGACCCCCCCCTGTAGATAACGTCATACTGAGTCCCCTCTGTAGATAACGCCATACAGAGTCCCCCCTGTAGATAACGCCATACAGTGTCCCCCCTGTAGATAACGGCATACAGAGTCCCCCCTGTAGATAACGCCATACAGAGTCCCCCTGTAGATAATGCTATACAGAGTCCCCCCTGTAGATAATGCCATACAGACCCCCTGTAGATAACGCCATACAGAGACCCCCCTGTAGATAATGCCATACAGACCCCCCCCTGTAGATAACACCATACAGAGTCCCCCCTGTAGGTAACGCCATACAGACCCCCCTGTAGATAACGCCATACAGACCCCCTCTGTAGATAACACCATACAGACCCCCCCTGTAGATAATGCCATACAGACCCCCCTGGAGATAACGCCATACAGACCCGCCCTGTAGATAACACCATACAGAACCCCCCCCGTAGATAACGCCATACAGACCCCCCCTGTAGATAACGCCATATCGCTTCCCCCCAAAAAAAAACGGCCTATAGTTTGTCCTACAAAAGAGATGTATCCCCTATCCACAGGATAGGGGATACATGTGTGATCACTGGCAGCGATAAGGAGAACGGGGGACCGAAAGTCCCCCTAAGTTCTCCATGACTAACCTTGGACTTCCGGAGTCTGCACAGTTCAATAAAAATGAAAGGTGCGCTGGTCACGCATGCGCACAAGCGCGACCAGTGCACAATTCATTTATATGGAGCTGCAGACAGACCCCGGAAGTCCGAGGTTTGTCATGGAGAACTTCGAGGGACTTTCAGTCCCTCGTTCTCCTTATTGCTGGACATCCCAGCGATCACACATGTATCCCCTATCCTGTGGATAGGGGATGCATGTCTTTTGTGGAAACAACCCCTTCAGTGGCGTCGCGCTGTAGCAGCCATAGCGGCTACAGCGGCTGCTATAGCGGTAATTACGCCACTGTCCTGTATGACTCTTTACCTGTGACAGAATTAGTTGCTACTTTGGACACCAGGTGAGGGCGGCCCCTTGTTATTTTTCTGGCACATTGTGCTGTACAGGACTCTGAATAAACTCCTGTCCTCATCATAGAACGTGATTAACAGCTTCTAGCAGCTATTTCTGACTTTATCTGTTAGTTATTTGCTTTATCTAATTTTTATTATTATTATTATTATTATTATTAATCATAATAATAATTTTAGTTGACATTTTAAGGGCTTTGGAACCAATTACTAGTTTTCCATAGAGTTATGGTCTCAAGTTACAATGGTTGTCCCAGAACCAATAAATATTGTAACTTGAGGGTCCACAGTATAGTGTTACCTTATACTGTGACAGCCACAGTGTGGACCCTCAGGAACAGTGTTAATGGTAGTGCGAAGCAACAAATATCCTGCAGCAGTGATGTTGGTGATGAAGTCCCTGCAGCAGAGACCAGTAACTGGGGGGCATTCTGCTATTTCCTCCAGTTCCTTAATCTGGAATTATCTTACCCATTAATGGTGGGTAAGATAATTCTCTTCTCTTTACCAGGACACACAGAGCTCTTGTAGCTCTAAGCGACGTCCAGTTCATCATGAGGGAAGGAAGGGTAATGGGCTTGGGGGTTGCCAAAAGATGCATGCCGGTAGGCAAGTTCGTCTATCATAAATATATCTGGTGGCCTCAATGGCAAATCTGAATTCTAAAGTGCTCCGGAATATGTTGGCGCCATATTAATAAAGATTATTAGATCTGCCTGTATATAGAACTGGCTGATGTATCACTGCAGAACTAGGCAGACGTGTTGTAGGAACTTGGAAAGTTTGGTGACGACCTCTATGGGGGCCATAATGATGGCCATATTAGTTGTCCAATAACCAGGGGTGTAGCTAGAAGAGGTGCAGTGGTAGCAGTTGCGGGCCTTAGAGGCATCGGTCACATAGAAAACACCAGTATTATGAATAGCGCTTAGTACGAGAGGGGCCCTCATATAGATTTTGCATTGGGACCCAGGAGCTTTAAGTTACACCTCTGCCACCAAGTGTTTCAAAAACCTGAACATTTTTGAACAAAAGAGAATGACACGGCTCTATCATGGGCGTTCTGTATTTGGGCAGTGAATGGCACATTTACCACACTGCCTGGCGCTAGTACTCTATATATAACATGGTAATGTGAACATTGTATAGCAAAACAACAGAATGAGGATACTGAAGTTAGCTTCTTGCTAACAGCAGGCACAAGCAAAACACTTATATACCAATATGTCCCTCGCCCATTGCCTTCTTTTTGTTCTTTCTGCCTCATCCAGCATATATTGAGCTACAGAAGTCTTATAATGATATATTAAAGGGCCTCAATATAGCCAACCATGAGCAGGAGGTCATAGATGGTCGATCATGTTCTAGAATGACCAGACTGGTGGTTTCCATTGCCTTACTTGACACAACTATGCAAAAATCAAATGGATATTGGTCTTATCTTGCTCCCCCCCGCAAAATCGTATCTTTTTATGATAATCATTACAAAAAAATTGTAAAATAAGTTCTGTATATGGAAAGAATTTCACCAAAACCTTCAGAGATGTTTAGATTTTTATTCATGCATGGAAGTTGTTATCATCACGCAAAGAAGGAAAGACTTTAGAGTTAGTCATTTCCCAAAAAAAGGAGCAGATGATGTTGATTCCGCTCTTCAGGCCTTGGCATACACTTGTATGTTGTCTTTGGAAGTCCAGATCTGGATCACACGTGATGGAGAGGAAAAGAGCAGGAATGTTTGCAGTGTGACCTGTCTAGTTGGAGTTTTCCCTGGATTCCTCTATAAATTCTTCCTACAACCATTCGGCCTTCTGTCTGTCCAAGAATGATAGGTGAAGGAGCTGCTTTTTTGTTTTTTTTCTCTCAGCACCTTCCTTCTGTCTGTCTATGGGCAGTGGGTAAAGGAGCTGTTTTCTTTCTCAGCAGCTTTCTTCTCTCTGCCCATTGTCGGTAGGTAAAGGAGCTGCTTTCGACCTCAGCAGTTTCCTTCAGGGTGTCTATGGTCAGAAGCAGAAGAAGCTGTTTTCTTTTTTAACAGCTTTTTTTCTGACTGACCATTGTCGGTATGTGAAGGAGCTGCTTTTTTTTTAATCTCAGCATCTTCCTTCTGAGTCTCTATGGTCAGTAGGAGAAGGAGCTGTTTGTTGACTCAGCAGCTTCCTTCTGTCTGACCATTTTTGGTAGGTGAAGGAGCTGCTTTTTATCTTAGCAGCTTCCTTCTGTCTGTCTATGGGCAGTAAGTAAAGGAGCTGTTTTATTTGTTTCAGCAGCTTACTTCTGTCTGCCCATCGTCGGTAGGTGAAGATGCTGCTTTCTATCTTAGCAGCAACCTTTTGGGTGTCTATGGTCAACAGGAAAAGGAGCTGTCTTTTGTCTCAGCAGCTTCCTTGTCTGACCATTGTTTCCTTTTGGTTGTCTATTGTCAGTAGAAGAAGGAGTTGTGTTCAGTGGTGGAATCTCTGTAAATTTGTCACAAATCGGTAAAGACTAATTCATTCCTTGATGTTACTGGAATGGGGCTGATTTATAGCAGCCACTTACTCCTGTAAGAAGAAAAATATACATGTCTAAGAATCAGCTCTTTACATATATACTGTATAACTGGGGTTTTTCAAGTTGTGTAAGTAAAGTACTATAACAAATTTTACTGTAAGTGGAAGACCCTTTACTTACAAATAAGTGAAATGTATTTATCATTACACCCACATCTGGAAAATATAATACAAAACATGTCGCTATGAAAGTGTAGTAAGTGAGGATCTAGACCGTAAGCTAATATAATGATAAGGTTACAGTGCATGTGTGCGTTACTGAGCTATTCTGACACTATGGATGTCCCTTGGTGTTATACTTACAAAGTCCCATTGAAATGGCGGCTGGGCCCTGCCGGACTCCACATCGTCCCAGTCTATTGAGCGGAAGAACGGGTGAGATCTGATGGACGATGTTATTGCCAGCCGGCTGCATGGAGATTTACTGAGGAGCTGAAAAGTGAAAGAAAGCATTATATTCATGTATTATTGATGATATCTTGTTCTGGGTGAAATGTCTACCAGCTGTTCAACTTTTATGTTCTTTCCTTTTTTATAATCCTCTTCCCCTCTACCAATTCTACTTACCCCTTCTATGAATTCTATGATAACTGGACACATCCCAGGTAGAAATGAAGGGACATCCTCCTCTAGTGACTGATCGTAATCGTCCAGTGAGCCATAGCCATTGAATGGCTGCTCACCTACGCTCATTGTAAATAAAATGACGCCAAAGGAAAAGGAGTCCACCAGATGGTTGTAGTGTTCACCGTTCATCACCTGGTAAAACATCAAATAGAAGATCGGCTGAATATACTGGTGAGGGGCTTTACACACAGGGGGCTATGAGGACTGGTTTGTGATTAGATATAAGAAAGATAGGTAGGAATTCTATTGGGTCATTTAGAAAGTTATATATAAGAGGTTGTAAGTATCAGATAACTACTCAATCCTACCATCTGCGTAATCCAGACAGGAATGTTCCTTACCTCTGGAGCAACGTAACCAGTAGAGCCTAAAAAGTCATATATTGTGTCCTCCCCAAACACATTCACTGCTGATAAGCCAAAGTCGGCGATTTTGATGTGTCCGATGTCATCGAGGAGAATATTTTCAGGCTTCAGGTCACTGCGGAGAGAAAGAGCAGACAGTTATTTCTATGGATAATTCATGAAAGATATTTTAACCCCTTTGAAGTCCAAGCCATTTTTTGATTTTTGATTTTCGTTTTTCACTCCCCACCTTCTATGAGCCATAACTTTTTTATTTTTCCGTCAATGGAGTGGTGTGAGTGCTTAGTTTTTGCAGGAGAAGTTGTAGTTTCTACTGGCACTGTTTAAAGTACCGTATAATACTGGGGAACGGAAAAAAAATTATTTGTGGCGTGGAATTGTAAAAAACTGTGATTCCTCCATTTTCTTTTGGGTTTCGTTTTTAGGTCTTTCACCGTACGTCAAAAATAATAATTTAGCCTTTATTTGCTGGTCAATATGATTACGGTGATACTAAATTTATATAGTTTTCTTAATGTTTCACTCCTTTTACAAAGAAAAAACGATTTGTTCGAAAAAAAATATATTTGTGTCACCACATTCTGTAAGCCATGATTTTCTTTATTTCTTCTTCGATTGAGCAATATGAGGGCTTATTTTTTGCGGCACGAGCTGTGGGTTTTATTGGTACAATTTTTTGATACATACGACTTTTTGAACACTTTTTATTAAAAAAATGTATCGCTAAGTCGACCAAAAAACAGCGATTCTGTTGTTTTATATTTTTTTCTTTTTACGGCGTTCACCTTGCTAATTAAATAATGCTATATTGTTATAGTTCAGACTTTTACGGACACAGCGATACCAATTTTGTTTATTTTTTTATTTTTTACATTACTTTAGAGAAAAATGGGAAAAGGAATGTTTTTGGAACTTCTAATTTTTTAAATTTTTTTTCACTACTAAAAACTTTATTTAACTTTTTTTTTTTTTTACACATTTCATTAGTCCCCCTAGGGGACTTGAAGCAGTGATTGTTAGATCACTGGCACAATACACTGCAATACTAATGTATTCCAGTGTATAGTCATTTTTACAGGCTTCTGTTAAGCCATAAGCAGGGCTTAACAGAGGCAGAAGTAAAGGCAGTCCAGGGCACCTTCATTAGGCCTCCTGGGCTGCCATGACAATCATTGGCGATCCTCGATTGTGCTATGGGGCCGCCGATGCGCTGTTGAAGGGGGGTGCCCCCTCTCTATAACACCTCAGATGCTGCGGTTGCGATCCCGGCTGTTACTCCTGGGTATTGGCTGTAAAACAGTGCCAACACCCGCAGCATATGGAGCGCGCACAGCCTGTGAGCTCGCTCCATACTTCTCCCCCTGCATTATGATGTGCCGGTACGTCATGGTGCGTCAAGGGGTTAAACAATAGGAAATTATGTTTTAAGAATTGAGAAAAAAAATATCCCTTTCTGGTAAGACTGTAATGACAAGATCTGTAAGATGACAACTAAGGAGCCAACGGTGATATTTTAATGTCTAAAGATATAAGTAATTACCGATGTATGACGCCATGCTCATGCAAGTATTGGAGTCCGCAGACCATCTCTGCCGCAAACAATCTATGGAGTAGAAAGTAGAGGATTTAACAAGGGTTACATACAAAATCATTCAGAAAACATAAGAAGTGTCCTACTCATGTCTTCATCTTCTCCTGTTTTTGTCCATTGCTCTAGGACTACAATGTAACATGCAGCAGATTTATAGGATTCAGCTATAAGAAATTTACCTTGTGTTCTGTATATCAAACGGCATCCATTCTGCCATTAAGTTAAATAGGTCTCCTCCAGCCATATAGTCCATTACAATGATATAATCACTTGGTGTCTCTATAGATGCCCGCATAGATGTTAGAAAGCGGCTTCCAGCGGCAATTTCCAGTACTTCCAGCTCTGCAAAGATTTTGTCCACAGTTTGACTCTTGGCCATGATTTTAACAGCCAGCAGTTCTTCACTGACTGGATCTGATGCCAAGATGACCTGGAGAAGGACCAAAACAGGTCAGACCAAACTCTATGATGTGTAAAAGTGGTGTCTAATGACTAGAAGAAGTTTATTACAAGTTTTGGCCACCTACTTTTCCGTAGTTCCCCTCTCCAAGGATTTTCTGAAATTTGAGATTGTCAAGGTCAATAGGTTTCATTGTGTTGACCAATTCTTTTGGGGATGGAGTACGGCTACTGGCATAACCAAGGTCTTCTACTGGCATCACCGCTATGTCGGAGGTTAGTTTAAAGCTTCCATCTGCTAAAATGAAAGAAGGTTCATTACTAAATCCAGGTCATAAACTGACTTACTTTAATTATATTCTTGTAAAAAATGTAGAAAGAAAAGCAAAGAATGAAAATATATGATATTTTATGTTTTATATAATGATGCATAATATTAAGAGTAGACCCCACCTCATCCCCTCCAGTCTTATTATATTGAATTATTTCCATCTTACCTGGTGCATCTTTGTCAAATGAACTTTTAGGTTTAGAAGCATCCCATGGGTCTTGTTTGGGCTTCGTGAAGGACATGTTTATAGCTGATGATCTGGACCTTCTTAAAGCACCATTTCCATTCACTATCGGTCTTGCATATATGAGACGCCTCCTACATTGGACAACCCAGTCTCTGTTGTTTTTGATTCTCTTCTGGCTTGCCTCACTTTGTAGGTTTGGTGTTTCTCGGCTTACAGATCTGGAGAATGAGACATGGCTTGGTGTTTCTGGGAAAACCTCCTCCAGCTCTAACTCTGTGCTGATCATATTTCTCCGCTTTTGGAGGATTTTATCGTTGTTTGTCCTCCTTCTATCAGCGATCAGTTCTCTGATTTCCTTTCTGGTGTTAAGGATCGTCATTTGAAGTCCTTCATCGGCGGAGTTTGCTGAGTCAGATTCCATGAGGTTCTCCATTTTCCTTTTCTCTGTAAGCATTTCATGTCTCTTGATCTTTCTTAATCTCTCCAAATTCTGTCTTTTAGACACCATTTCTGAGGCGTCATTGTCTATATCAGGTAGTTGATTGTCATTTCGCCCTAAAGCGAACAATGGTTCCTGCTGTTCATTAATTCCCCTCCTCTGTATCAGAACCCGTTCTCTTTGGGTTCTTCTCCTCTTCTGTTCCTCCATTACACAATCCATTTTGGCTTCGTTTATCACGAAACGCATAGCTACTGCCTTACCCTTGGGAGTCTGTAAGGCAGTGATTTTCTTCAAGAGACGTAAATGTGGTATAGAACGTGATGAAGTCATCACTACACTTATGACATATTTTTTTTTTGTTAGGTCAAAGCACCAGGGTTCTACAAGCTAACTTGACAAATTTCATACTGTGAAGTCAAAGTGTTCTATAAGTTGCCATGACATGCTGTGAGGTCACAATACTAGCGTTAGACATCATTTAACTGGTGTATATATATATATATATATATATATATATATATATATATATATATATATATATATATACATATATATGTATGTATACATTTTATATATATATATATATATATATATATATATATATATATATATATACTATATATATATATATTAAGAATAAATATTAGATGTTTATCACATTTTGAGCACCCTAATACCCAACTCAAAATAGTGTATAGTAAAACTAATAATCCAGCATCCTCTAATGTTCTGAATTATCAGACATTCCATGAGATGCTTGTACACATACACATAGTACATACAAATATATATATATGTGGCAACATATGGTGGCTCTTGCAGGTAGCAATAAAGTCCCTGGTACTGATGTGCTGACAATAGAGAGATAGCACTTTTTTTTTTTAATGCCATTGCTTACGTTAGATATTTCATTATCATCTTCTGGAGAGGCCATTGAGCTATTGAAGGTACATCATGGAGTGAAGATCTAACACAACCCACTAAATGCCGGGTTATCAGGTGAACCTCTGTTAATTCTGCAGGGGTTTTTTGTTGTATTGTGGATTATCAGAATTTCTGGACTATGAAGTGCTGAATTAAATTACTTTTACTGTAGTTACAAATAAAATGGGAAGAAATATAACAAATATAAAAGTGAAATGTTAATAAAGGGATGTCGGTGTAATCTCATATGCACTTATAACATAGTAAATAGCAGAAGGTTATTGAATTCAGCATTTATTTACAGAACAATTCCATAAAACCACAGAGAAGATTATTTTTTGTCTATGACTTTGCGTTGTATGCAGTAACGAGTTATAAACCATATAGGACAAGTTTTTGTCTTCAGCTTCTTGGGAAGGACATAAAGTGAATTGTCTCCACCTTTCATGCAGCCTCATGTAGTATTGCAGTGGTTGCTGCCGTTATCGGATAAAACGGTGTCATAGGTTTGTGGACACAATGGTCGCTGGCCTGTGAAGAAATTTTAAACTGTAAAGTGCTGGTCTTTTTCATTAGTGTGCCATTTAACTCCAGACCTGGGCCTGTAGTAGTGAATGGACCTTGTTTTTCCAGTTCAAGGGAGACAATTCTTGTTACGAGCAACCAACTCAAGATTGATAGAGTATCATATATAGTCCCATAAAAAGTCCCTACAACAAATCCCAGAGCTGAGGTCACCAGTCCTTCCTGTTGGAATTAGCGCCGCCATTACAGGACATGGGACAATCTGTTTTTTAGATTTTTTTTAGAATGTTCCTATGAGTTATGATGAACCAAGATGGCTCCGATAGTGTTCTCATTCTGTAATATATGTTGTGCTGAGAACTGATTTTGGGGGAATGCTACATGTTGGGATCCTTTATTTATCAGATTCTTGGGTCCTGGGAACTTCACTGTATGAATGAGATACATGTATATACTTGAATATATTTCAATTGAACATATGGAGACGCTGCCTGGAAGAGTGTAAAGCTGGCCATAAACATTAAATAACTATCTAAAGTGTGGTTGGCCGACAGTTATTCCTATTGACTGCCCCATATACATGCTCGGCTCATCTGAGCATGCATGTTTATTTTATTAGGGAGAGGGGAATAAGCCGCTGTCTGACCGCTTTGAAAGTGTTCATGGAAACAAAGGATCCAACATACAGGATTCTTACGTCGCTTGACATCTGCCATTGTGGGAGAATCAGGAGTCCCACATAAACATTAGACATTAGATCGTCGGTCGATCCCACTGTAATTGGCCGGTTCTCCCCAACAGCTGTTAAAGTAACAATAGGTTTACAGAACCCGGGAGAAGCAGGATACTGAGGATGCACCTTGTAGTACTATTAAATTCAGAGGGCAGAGTATGTGGCAGTATTGTATTCAGAGGGCACAGTGTGAGCAAGTTTTATATTCAGACGGCACAGTGTGTGGCAGTATAACATTCATTTAAAGGTCTTGTCTATATATTTAGGGGTTTGAAATTGAGTCTGAATAATTTTGGAGGTCTAGTCTGGGGTCTGATGAATTTAGTGGTCTGGTTTGTAGTCTGAAATAATTGATGGGTCTTGTCTGGGGTCTGATTAATTTTGGGTTCTAGTGTCTGAATATATTTTGGAGTTTAAAGGTTTGCTATGGGGTGCAGTACTTTTTAGTTAGGTCCTGCTCTCTAGATAAGTCTTCCTTTATCTGAATGCGTATCTTCAGAAACTATTAATAAAGCAGTATGGGGCGCAGATACGGATGATGACCCAGGTGAATGGGATTTGGAAAACCACCTAGGGGCCATTCCCACTAAAGAGATTCTAGAGCAAATGGTGGCGCCACATTGAGGAGATGCATAAGCAGGACCGAGAGGCCCAATGGCAGGAAATCCAGACTCTCTGCCATAGGGTAAATGCTATAGATAAATCCCAGGATACCATCTTTACCCATTTGGCTGACTAAAAATTGGTCCTTGAAGAGCACACAGTGCAAATAGCAGACATCGTCAACCAAATTGGCAAAATAGAAAATCGTCCCTCCAATTATATTGGACTGTATTCATAGAGAATTGCGCTCTAGGTTACTTAACCCAGCTCCCCGAGAAAAGTCATTTGTAGAATTCCTCACTTCAAGCAAAAAGACAACGTTTTACGTGCTGTTAGAAATAAAAATGAAATCAATCAAAATGGAAAGACTTATAGTCCAGGGTGCTCTGGGAGCAATCAGCTCAATCTCCCACCTGTGTGCAACCTGGCTCCTTGTCTGGACTGAGCTCGCGAGCGCACCCTTGTGGTCCCTGTGGAACATGACGGCCGCATGTGCAGACATCTCTGGAGAGAAGGGAGTCAACTGGATGGAAGGAGTTTGTGGTCAGCGACCACGGACGTTACACCCGCTATGTTCAAGAATATAACTACTATAATACTGCTCCTATGTACAAGAATATAACTACTATAATACTTCTCCCTATGTACACGAATATTACTACTATAATATTGCCCCCTTTCTGCAAGAATATAACTACTATAATACTGCTATGTACAAGAATGTAACTACTATAATACTGCCTCCTATGTACAAGAATATAATTACTATAATACTGCTCCTATGTACAAGAATATAACTACTATAATACTGCCTCCTATGTACAAGAATATAATTACTATAATACTGCTCCTATGTACAAGAATATAACTACTATAATACTGCCCCTATGTACAAGAATATAACTACTATAATACTGCCCCTATGTACAAGTATATAACTACTATATTACTGCCACCTATGTACAAGAATATAACTACTATAATACTGCCCCTATGTATAAGAATATAACTATTATAATACTGCCCCCTATGAACAAGAATATAACTACTATAATACTGCCCCTATGTATTAGAATATAACTATTATAATACTGTCCTCTATGTATAAGAATGCACATACCAAAGTACTATGGATATAATCTGAAGATAATCATATATCACTGGAATAGTTAAAATGAAAGTATTATACTGACAATATGTTTTTAAACTGTAGGAGCAAATTAAATTAAGGGGAGAAACAATAAGGACTAGTTGGTGATACACCGGGAAAGTCCAGGATCCTTGAAGCTTAATTACAGCTTTTGGAATTGTTTACTCTTGCCTTTTGGTTTTCGGTGGAAGATTTTAGATGTTGCACTTATTTCCAACCTTGGCGGTAACTATATAACAAGTGTAATTAATCGCTAGGCTTTTTTTCTAATGGCAGAAAACCCTATTTAAATAGATAAACAAAACATCTGGTTCATGTGCAAGCGAGTGTCAGGACATCTGTAGGAATACAATGACAATTTCACATTTATTGCAGCGCCATGATGTAACCTTCCATGTAACATGACTGTTGCAGCAACATCCCGACAAAACACCGCTAGTAATGTGACTATCATTATAGTTACATTTATATAATAATAGTTATATTGCAACTTATATTATCAAAATATTCAATATTAAACAATGTATCTCTGTCTTTCCACAAGCGCTAGATCCAATAGTGTATGTTTCTTAGGCTTCATTCACAACTACGTCGGAAGCAGCGTTAGGGGCCTTACGTCGGAGATCTGGCAGGGATTACCGGAGTTTACCGGAGACACTAGAGCAGCATGCTGCGTTATTGTGTCCGGTAAAATTAGGGACACCCTGACGGAAAGCCGACGGAATCTAATAAACATTGTGCATCGGAGCAGATCAACAGAATGTAGCAACGCAGGTTTGAACCCAGCCTTTCGTTCAACATGGTTGGGCAGGAACCTATAAATACACACCGAATTTGCAGTTTACAATTAACTCTATAGGACTCAAAGAGTCAAATGTAAAAATCCAACAAACTTCTCTTTGAAGTAACCGTGTTTTTTATCTGCTCATCTTCACTTCCATCTCCTTTTTCTTATACCGGCCATCTCAAATCAAATATTTATGTGCCATCTCAAAGAAATGTCTGGCAATGGTTGTCTCACCAAACATTTTTTGTTGTTTGTCTTTTTCTTTATGTAGAACTTTCCTTAGTTCTTTTTACTCCTCTTTCATTTTTTGCTGTAATCTTCTAATTGCTGACCGGTGTTCATTAAGGCGTAGTTTAACGCTTTTATGACCAAGGGTCATTGATACCCCTGTGTCCTGGTCAAATTTTCAATTTCTGATATGCACTTCTTTAAGTGATAATATAATTTAAAGAACCGCTTTGAATATCACAACTATTTTTACTTTGTTTTTTTTTTTTTTTTTTTACAAGGCTTTCATTATTTAGATTAGTTTAATTAATTCAATCCTTTTAATTTTTATTATGAGCAGACAAATCACAAAAAATGAGAAAAAAAACCACTTTTGTATTTTTTTGTATATATTTATCTTAGCTATTTATATATGTGAGTATTTTTATATAAATATATATATATATATATATATATATATATATATATATATATATATATATATATACACACACACACAGTGAAGGAAATAAGTATTTGATCCCTTGCTGATTTTGTAAGTTTGCCCACTGTCAAAGACATTTACAGTCTAGAATTTTTAGGCTAGGTTAATTTTACCAGTGAGAGATAGATTATATTAAAAAAAAACAACAGAAAATCACATTGTCAAAATTATATATATTTATTTGCATTGTGCACAGAGAAATAAGTATTTGATCCCTTTGGCAAACAAGACTTAATACTTGGTGGCAAAACCCTTGTTGGCAAGCACAGCAGTCAGACGTTTTTTGTAGTTGATGATGGGGTTTGCACACATGTTAGATGGAATTTTGACCCACTCCTCTTTGCAGATCATCTGTAAATCATTAAGATTTCGAGGCTGTCGTTTGGCAAATTGGATCTTTAGCCCCCTCCATAAGTTTTCGATGGGATTAAGGTCTGGAGACTGGCTAGGCCACTCCATGACCTTAATGTGCTTCTTTTTGAGCCACTCCTTTGTTGCCTTGGCTGTATGTTTCGGGTCATTGTCGTGCTGGAAGACCCAGCCACGAGCCATTTTTAATGTGCTGGTGGAGGGAAGGAGGTTGTCACTCTGGATTTGACGGTACATGGCTCCATCCATTCTCCCATTGATGTGGTGAAGTAGTCCTGTGCCCTTAGCAGAGAAACACCCCCAAAACATAATGTTTCCACCTCCATGCTTGACAGTGGGGATGGTGTTCTTTGGGTCATAGGCAGCATTTCTCTTCCTCCAAACACGGCGAGTAGAGTTAATGCCAAAGAGCTCAATTTTAGTCTCATCTGACCACAGCACCTTCTCCCAATCCCTCTCAGAATCATCCAGATGTTCATTTGCAAACGTCAAACGGGCCTGTACATGTGCCTTCTTGAGCAGGGGACCTTGCGGGCACTGCAGGATTTTAATCCATTGCGGCGTAATGTGTTACCAATGGTTTTCTTGGTGACTGTGGTCCCAGCTGCCTTGAGATCATTAACAAGTTCCCCCCGTGTAGTTTTCGGCTGAGCTCTCACCTTCCTCAGGATCAAGGATACCCCACGAGGTGAGATTTTGCATGGAGCCCCAGATCGATGTCCATTGACTGTCATTTTGTATGTCTTCCATTTTCTTACTATTGCACCAACAGTTGTCTCCTTCTCACCCAGCGTCTTACTTATGGTTTTGTAGCCCATTCCAGCCTTGTGCAGGTCTATGATCTTGTCCCTGACATCCTTAGAAAGCTCTTTGGTCTTGCCCATGTTGTAGAGGTTAGAGTCAGACTGATTAATTGAGTCTGTGGACAGGAGTCTTTTATACAGGTGACCATGTAAGACAGCTGTCTTTAATGCAGGCACCAAGTTGATTTGGAGCGTGTAACTGGTATGGAGGAGGCTGAACTCTTAATGGTTGGTAGGGGATCAAATACTTATTTCTCTGTGCACAATGCGAATAAATATATATAATTTTGACTATGTGATTTTCTTTTTTTTTTTTATATAATCTATCTCTCACTGGTAAAATTAACCTAGCCTAAAAATTCAAGACTGTTCATGTCTTTGACAGTGGGCAAACTTACAAAATCAGCAAGGGATCAAATACTTATTTCCTTCACTGGATATATATATTGTTGCAGCTCTGTGACAATTAGTCTTCTTCTCTCTTCTGGATCTCTGTGAGGGGAGAGTGAAGAATGCTAAGATTTAAGGGCTACTTTAAAAGTTTGTTAAGCAAACAAACTTTTCTATGATCACCATGATTAGACTGTCATGGTGATCATCAGCTCCTTATCTGCCCAGATAACAAGCTTTACTGGCTCCGTTGTCTCTGGGCAGAAGCCGTGGACCGAGGGAGGAGGAGGGGGAAGGTGCCGAGGGGAGAAATCAGGTAGATATAGAAAAGTGTATCACTGCTTCAGTGTGAGCAGCGCTGTACTTCTTAACTTAGTTTCATTAAAAAAACACGTTTGTTTTATGAAACTAAGTGGAAGATGTGTCGGCACTTGTAGAGAGAGCCGGCACATAGATTAGTGCAGAGCCGCTCACACTGAAGCAGCTCTGCACTCATTAAACCCCGATGCACGCTGCCAACATTTATATACGTGACAACTACACAGGGCATCGGCAGTTGGAACGTATATAGCCGTATGGCAGTCGTGAAGGGGTTAATAAACTGCAAAGTCTGTTCAATGTACACTCCCCCACACGCTCCCACATGGGCATTTTAGCATGTATATAATATTTATTGAATTACATGTCAAATTTCCTTTTACACTAATTTGAGTACCTTTCATTGACAAAAATACCACCCTTTACATTGGAGGTGTCGTTTTGACATGCCAAACATAGAAAAGTAAACATTTTATGAGTTCTTAAAAAGTTCTGTTTAGAGTTTTTATGTCGTTTTAAATCGGCCCACACTAATTGATTTGTTACATATTTTTCTTCTTTATAAACGAATCGTGGATATGCACGAAACATGGTACCATATTTAGGGTCCAGTTTTAGCATATCCCAATATTTGGAGAAACATTTTGCCCTTACTTCTCTTCCTATCCTCCTCATTTCATACTTAGGGTATACTTGTTCTTCAATTTTTCTACCAGCATCTCCTGATTAGAAAAATACTAATATAAATAATCACGGCTTCTCTGCCAGTTTTAGATTGGCAATTGGTGGCAATGGACCCAGGGGTGAGAACCAACCTCTTCTCCAAATCGATTGTTAAGATAAAAGGCAGAGAAGCAGGATTTAGAAAGCAGACACAATTGAACAATTTGACTAGCGCTGGTGGGTGCAAGGGAATGATCAGTTCCTTTCCCCATCATTTGGCGCTTTTTCTGTGATGCACTATGTAGGGGGGGGGGGCACTGTGTGGCACTATCCAGAGGGGGCTCTGTGTGTGTATGGCTATATTTAGAGTTAGCACTGTGTGTGTGAGAAACTATCTAGAGGGGGCTCTGTGTGTGTGGCACTGTCTAGATGGAGCACTTTGTGTGTGGCACTATCTAGAGAGGGAGCTGTTTGTGGCACTATCTAGAGGGGGCACTGTGTGTGGAATCATCTAAAGGAAGCATTGTGTGTGTGTGTGTGTGTGTGTGTGTGTGTGTGTGTGTGTGTGTGTGTGTGTGTGTATGCGGCACTATCTAGAAGGGGCAGTGTACAGATACAAACGTTTTCTTTTTTTTAAATTCAATAAACTTATGATATTTCATTTATAGTAAATCAATCATTTTAAATCTTTTTCTACTCCGAGTGTGCTGGTTTTGTCCAGGAATACAATTTTTTGTTTATTGTTTTTTCATAGTCTTCACTTTGCCCTGGACGGCACCGTGTAATATTTATTGCATTATCTGAGTTAATAAACCTGTGGTTATTTTATAATGATGATAGCTCACAGTAATGATGCCCCCTAAGTGCCAACACACAGTATTATGCCCCCATAGTGCCCCAACACAGTACCATCCCCCAGTAATTCCCCCACACAGTAGAATGCCCCAGTAAAGCTCCACACACATAATATGATGGCCTCGTAACACCCCCACATAGTATCATGCCCCCGTAGTGCCCCAATACAGTATCATGCCTCCATAGTCCCCCTACACAGCAGTCATATGCCCCAGAGTGCCCCCACACTTGATCTCCCTTTACTCCTCCAAACAATGTAATTTTAATAAACTAGGGAATGGGGAATCTTGTCACCCTTCTCACCTACATAGGGTCAAGGAGGCAGAGATGTTCTGGGATAGTGATAGCAGTGTGAATGAGAACCAGTAGGGTAGCCCCTTTTTGATGTTTTTTTTCTATGGGTCCTCCTCTTTTCTATGTATGTAAATTAAGTGATCTCAATATTAAGACCTTGTTAGGAAATTGTTATTCATGCACTCACCTACTATAAACTTATTGGTTCAGGAAAGGTAAACCTATGTTGTAGTGTAACATTCTTTGCTTAAAAAGCAATTAACATCATATAATGGTTATGTCATTTTGCTATAATTCTGATTGGTGGGGGTATTTTCTCCGGGGTCCCTGCCAATCCAAAAAATGAACGGACATTCTGCCTTTTTTCACCTGCCCAGAGTTGATGCCATCCACCTCCTGTGTTGTAGTTCCCAGAATAATGGGTGTATGGGTGCATCACTGCACAGGGAAAATCCAGAAAGATCTATGGGGGTCCCGGCAATTGGACCTCTATTCATCAGTAAGTGATGGCATATTCTAGTTCTTACTTTAGTGGTAAAATCCCTTCACTTAGTATGGAAATAACCTAGCAGCATTTACTGTCCTTCACGTTCATGACCAAATTCCGGCTGAAGAGGAGGTAAGTTTAATAGTGTGAGCAAGTGATGGAAATGAAGGGGAAGCAGCACTCATACGAGCGGCTGCAACCCATTCAAAACAGCTGATTGGCGGGGGTCCCGGGTGTTTGACCCCAACCCATCAGCTATTGATGGCCTATACTGAAGATAGGCCATCAATGTTTAGGGACTGGACAACCTTTAAAGCCTACCATGTGTTAGGCTTAGATACAGGGCCCCAGCTTATACTGCATAAGAATACTGTCTGCTGGACCCTGTATCTAAGCCTACCTTAGGCTTAGATACAGGGTCCAACAAACAGTATCACACATGCACATGGGCCCTCTTCACATCACCGCTGCCCTTCCATTGAGGGGTTCCGTCTGGTTAACCCCTCAACGGAAAGGCAAATGGAAACCTTAACTTCCGTTTGCATCACCATTGATCTCAATGGTGATGGAAACTTTGCTAAAGATTTCCATTTGGGGGGATATTCATTTGTATCTATAGGGGGCTGTGTGTAACGCTCTCTACGGGGGGATGTGTGATATGTACAGGGGGCTGTGTGTGGCGCTATCTATGGGGGTGTGTAATATCCACAGGGGCTGTTTGTGGCACTATGTACAGGGGGCTGTGTGTGGCACTATGTACGGGGGGCTGTGTGTGGCGCTATGTACAGGGGGCTGTGTGTATGTGGTGTTTTACAGTGTGTGGTATTATTATATTCAGGTGCGAAGTGTTTGGTGCTATTATATTTAGGGGTACAGTATGTGGCACCATGATATATTTATTTTCATTTCTAGGCGTGGAAATGTTGGAAAAGTGAGGAGCCGCAGACATCTGAGTGGCAAATTCTGCAGAAATCAGTCATGGCCGGCAGAAGTCGTCATGTGCTCTGGACCGGATGGAGAAGAAAAGAGGAAATAACTACTAGAATCTGAGACGTCGTCACCTGTGAGTCACTAGATTTATAGAGAATCTGTCACCTCTCCTGACATGTTTATTATAGGAAATCCTTGTATTTGACAAAAAGTCTTTCTGCAGTCCAGGACTGACAGACAATTCCCCTTGTCAGGAGGATGTGTCCCTGCACAGTGTGATACTGTCAGTATGTAGGGACACAGCCCTTTGACAAGGGGAATCCGTAACACCCATTTGTTAATGCCTGCCCAAAAAGGTAGTGTTAAAAATAGTTACGGCGCTGAAGGGTGGCGGTGCGGAAGGGGGGCCCATGTTTGGGAAAGAGCACAGGGCCCATCGTCTACTTAATCCGCCACTGGTACTTACGCCACTGGATCTCTCATATTTCCTCATGACATACACAAGACTGATTTCACAACAAGTCCAATTAATAAGGCTCATTCAGTTTCTCTTGTTCTATGAATGATATCAAGGAGCATTTTCTTTTCTTTGGTTAAGAGAAATATAGTGAAAATACAGTTTAAATGGGGCAAGGTATGTGTGTTCCTTTTATCTCCTAAAAATTTATTTAATCCAGCATTTCTGGATTGCTACATATTCTGGATTATTGTTCGGTCCAAGAAAAGTACATTCAATTTACCTTAAAAGTATGGAACCTCAGAATAAATAACTGACATGAAATTAACTTCATCGATATTAATTTTGCTTTTATCAGATAAGTCTAAAAAAAAAGGTGAATCTTATATTCTTTATTAAGATGTTCTTTAAGATTATTTTTTAATTATGTCCCTACAAGCAAATTAGATAGATAGATAAAAATTAGATAGATGGATAGATAGATAGATAGATAGATAGATAGACAGATAGACAGACAGACAGACAGACAGACAGACAGACAGATAGATAGATAGATAGATAGATAGATAGATAGATAGATAGATAGATAGATAGATAGATAGATAGATAGATAGATAGATAGATAGATAGATAGATAGATATGAGATAGATAGATAGATAGATAGATAGATGATAGATAAAGAAATAATATTTATATCACTGATTGAATAATATGAAATTATTCAAGATGAGGGCCTGCAGCAGCTGAGGCATGCTATATAGTGGCAACAGGGCCAGTCAGATTCTGCTCCCATACAGTGCCACCTACAAAGTGTGCCCCTCAATATAATATTACTAACAATGGGCTGTCTGTACAATGAAAGGCGCATATTAAGTGCCAGACACATTGGCCATGAGCGCCTCTCTACAGTACAATACAGTACTACATGTCCTGTATGACTCTTTACCTGTGCCAGGATGAGTTGCTCCTTTGGACACCAGGTGAGGGCGGCCCCTTGTTATTTTTCTGGCACACTGTGCTGTACAGGACTCTGAATAAACTCCTGTCCTCATCATAGAACGTGATTAACAGCTTCCAGCAGCTATTTCTGACTTTATCTGTTAGTTATTTGCTTTATCTAATTTTTATTATTATTATTATTATTATTATTATTATTATTATTAATCATAATAATAATTTTAGTTGACATTTTAGGGGCTTTGGAACCAATTACTAGTTTTCCATAGAGTTATGGTCTCAAGTTACAATGGTTGTCCCAGAACCAATAAATATTGTAACTTGAGGGTCCACAGTATAGTGTTACCTTATACTGTGACAGCCACAGTGTGGACCCTCAGGAACAGTGTTAATGGTAGTGCGAAGCAACAAATATCCTGCAGCAGTGATGTTGCTGATGAAGTCCCTGCAGCAGAGACCAGTAACTGGGGGGCATTCTGCTATTTCCTCCAGTTCCTTAATCTGGAATTATCTTACCCATTAATGGTGGGTAAGATAATTCCCTTCTCTTTACCAGGACATACAGAGCTCTTGTAGCTCTAAGCGACGTCCAGTTCATCATGAGGGAAGGAAGGGTAATGGGCTTGGGGGTTGCCAAAAGATGCATGGCAGTAGGTAAGTTCGTCTATCATAAATATATCTGGTGGCCTGAATGGCAAATCTGAATTGTAAAGTGCTCCGGAATATGTTGGCGCCATATTAATAAAGATTATTAAATCTACCTGTATATAGAACTGGCGGATGTATCACTGCAGAACTAGGCAGACATGTTATAGGAACTTGGAAAGTTTGGTGACGACCTCTATGGGGGCCATAATGATGGCCATATTAGTTGTCCAATAACCAGGGGTGTAGCTAGAAGAGGTGCAGTGGTAGCAGTTGCGGGCCTTAGAGGCATCGGTCACATAGAAAACACCAGTATTATGAATAGCACTTAATACGAGAGGGGCCCTCATATAGATTTTGCATTGGGACCCAGGAGCTTTAAGTTACACCTCTGCCACCAAGTGTTTCAAAAACCTGAACATTTTTGAACAAAAGAGAATGACACGGCTCTATCATGGGCGTTCTGTATTTGGGCAGTGAATGGCACATTTACCACACTGCCTGGTGCTAGTACTCTATATATAACATGGTAATGTGAACATTGTATAGCAAAACAACAGACTGAGGATACTGAAGTTAGCTTCTTGCTAACAGCAGGCACAGGGGCGTAACTAGGAAAGATTGGGCCCCATAGCAAACTTTTGACTGGACCCCCCCTCCCCTGGGTGTCACACAACCCCCCCCGCCCTTATAGATAGTGCCTTTTTTACAGCCCCCCCTGTAGATGACGCCATACAGCACCCCCTTTAGATAACGTCATACAGCGCCCCCCCTGTAGATAACGCCTTACAGCCCCCTCGGTAGATAACGCCATACAGCCCCCCCTGTAGACTGTATGGCGTTATCTACAGGGGGGACTGTGTGGCGTTATCTACAGGGGGGACTGTGTGGCGTTATCTACAGGGGGGACTGTGTGGCGTTATCTACAGGGGAGACTGTGTGGCGTTATCTACAGGTGGGACTGTGTGGCGTTATCTACAGGGGGGACTGTGTGGCATTATCTACAGGGGGGACTGTGTGGCGTTATCTACAGGTGGGACTGTGTGGCGTTATCTACAGGGGGGACTGTGTGGCGTTATCTACAGGAGGGACTGTGTGGCATTATCTACAGGGGGGCTGTGTGGCGTTATCTACAGGAGGGACTGTGTGGCGTTATCTACAGGGGGGCTGTGTGGCGTTATCTACAGGGGGGACTGTATGGCGTTATCTACAGGGGGACTGTATGGCGTTCTCTACAGAGGGGGCTGTATGGCGCTAACGCCATACAGCCCCCACTGTAGAGAACGCCATACAGCCCCCCTGTAGGGAACGCCATACAGCCCCCCCTGCATGGAACGCCATACAGCGCCCCCTGCAGGGAACGCCATATAGCCCCCCCTGCAGGGAACGCCATACAGCGCCCCCCCCTGCAGGGAACACCATACAGCGCCCCCCCTGCAGGGAACACCATACAGCGCCCGCCCTGTAGGTAACGCCATACAGCGCCCCCCCTGTAGGGAACGCCATACAGCGCCCCCCCCTGCAGGGAACGCCATACAGCACCCCCCCTGCAGGGAACGCCATACAGCGCCCCCCCTGCAGGGAACGCCATACAGCGCCCCCCCCCTGCAGGGAATGCCATACAGCGCCCGCCCCCTGTAGGGAACGCCGTACAGCACCCCCCCCTGCAGGGAACGCCATACAGCGCCCCCCCTGCAGGGAACGCCATACAGCGCCCCCCCCTGCAGGGAATGCCATACAGCGCCCGCCCCCTGTAGGGAACGCCGTACAGCACCCCCCCCTGCAGGGAACGCCATACAGCGCCCCCCCTGCAGGGAACGCCATACAGCCCCCCCTGCAGGGAACGCCATACAGCCCTCCCCCCTGTAGGGAACCCCATACAGCCCCCCCCCCCAAAAAAAAATGCGACCTATAGTGTGTCCTACAAATAACATGCATCCCCTATCCACAGGATAGGGGATACATGTGTGATCGCTGGCATTGATAGGGAGAACGGGGGACTGAAAGTTTCCTGAAGTTTTCCATGACTAAGCTCTGACTTCCGGCGTCTGTGTCGGCAGCTTAATAAAAATGAAAGGAACGCTGGTCACGCATGCGCACAAGCACGACCGGCGCTCCATTCATTTCTACGGAGCTGCCGACACAGACCCCGGAAGTCCGAGGTTTGTGATGGAGAACTTCAGGGGACTTTCAGTCCCCCATTCTCCCTATCGCTGCCAGCGATCACACATGTATCCCCTGTCCTGTGGAGATCCTGTGGATAGGGGATACATGTCTTTTGTTTAATGGCAGAGCGGGGAGATACCTCCCTGCTCTGCCGTAGTGTTCAGTGGCGTCGCGCTGTAGTAGCCATAGCGGCTGCTAGCGGAGCCTGCGGCCATTGTGGGGGCCCGTGCCGGCGGTTGACACGGGCCCCCTAATGCCGCGCCACTGAGCAGGCACAAGCAAAATATTTATATACCAATATGTCCCTTGCCCATTGCCTTCTTTTTGTTCTTTCTGCCTCATCCAGCATATATTGAGCTACAGAAGTCTTATAATGATATATTAAAGGGCCTCAATATAGCCAACCATGAGCAGGAGGTCATAGATGGTCGATCATGTTCCGGAATGACCAGACTGGTGGTTTCCATTGCCTTACTTGACACAACTATGCAAAAATAAAATGGATATTGGTCTTATCTTGCTCCCCCCGCAAAATCTTATCTTTTTATGATAATCATTACAAAAAATTGTAAAACAGAGATGTTTATATTTTTATTCATGCATGGAAGTTGTTATCATCACGCAAAGAAGGAAAGACTTTAGAGTTAGTCATTTCCAAAAAAAAGGAGCAGATGATGTTGATTCCGCTCTTCAGGCCTTGGCATAAACTTGTATGTTGTCTTTGGAAGTCCAGATCTGGATCACACGTGATGGAGAGGAAAAGAGCAGGAATGTTTGCAGTGTGACCTGTCTAGTTGGAGTTTTCCCTGGATTCCTCTATAAATTCTTCCTACAACCATTCGGCCTTCTGTCTGTCCAAGAATGATAGGTGAAGGAGCTGCTTTTTTGTTTTTTTTCTCTCTGCAGCTTCCTTCTGTCTGTCTATGGGCAGTGGGTAAAGGAGCTGTTTTCTTTCTCAGCAGCTTCCTTATCTCTGCCCATTGTCGGTAGGTAAAGGAGCTGCTTTCTACCTCAGCAGGTTCCTTCAGGGTGTCTATGGTCAGTAGCAGAAGAAGCTGTTTTCTTTTTTAACAACTTTTTTTCTGACTGACCATTGTCGGTATGTGAAGGAGCTGCTTTTTTTTAATCTCAGCATCTTCCTTCTGAGTCTCTATGGTCAGTAGGAGAAGGAGCTGTTTGTTGACTCCGCAGCTTCCTTCTGTCTGACCATTTTTGGTAGGTGAAGGAGCTGCTTTTTATCTTAGCAGCTTCCTTCTGTCTGTCTATGGGCAGTAGGTAAAGGAGCTGTTTTTTTTTGTTTCAGCAGCTTACTTCTGTCTGCCCATCGTCGGTAGGTGAAGATGCTGCTTTCTATCTTAGCAGCTACCTTTTGGGTGTCTATGGTCAACAGGAAAAGGAGCTGTCTTTTGTCTCAGCAGCTTCCTTGTCTGACCATTGTTTCCTTTTGGTCTTCTATTGTCAGTAGAAGAAGGCGTTGTGTTCAGTGGTGGAATCTCTGTAAATTTGTCACAAATCGGTAAAGACTAATTCATTCCTTGATGTTACTGGAATGGGGCTGATTTATAGCAGCCTACTCCTGTAAGAAGAAAAATATACATGTCTAAGAATCAGCTCTTTACATATATACTGTATAACTGGGGGTTTTCAAGTTGTGTAAGTAAAGGACTATAACAAATTTTACTGTAAGTGGAAGACCCTTTACTTACAAATAAGTGAAATGTATTTATCATTACACCCACATCTGGAAAATATAATACAAAACATGTCGCTATGAAAGTGTAGTAAGTGAGGATCTAGACCGTAAGCTAATATAATGATAAGGTTACAGTGCATGTGTGCGTTACTGAGCTATTCTGACACTATGGATGTCCCTTGGTGTTATACTTACAAAGTCCCATTGAAATGGCGGCTGGGCCCTGCCGGACTCCACATCGCCCCAGTCTATTGAGCGGAAGAACGGGTGAGATCTGATGGACGATGTTATTGCCAGCCGGCTGCATGGAGATTTACTGAGGAGCTGAAAAGTGAGAGAAAGCATTATACTCATGTATTATTGATGATAATATTATAAGGATCTGTAGGAGAATATGGGGAAGTATGAAATTGAGAATCAAAATAAATGGAAACATCTTATTTAACACCATCTTGTTCTGGGTGAAATGTCTACCAGCTGTTCAACTTTTATGTTCTTTCCTTTTTTATAATCCTCTTCCCCTCTACCAATTCTACTTACCCCTTCTATGAATTCTATGATAACTGGACACATCCCAGGTAGAAATGAAGGGACATCCTCCTCTAGTGACTGATCGTAATCGTCCAGTGAACCATAGCCATTGAATGGCTGCTCACCTACGCTCATTGTAAATAAGATGACGCCAAAGGAAAAGGAGTCCACCAGATGGTTGTAGTGTTCACCGTTCATCACCTGGTAAAACATCAAATAGAAGATCGGCTGAATATACTGGTGAGGGGCTTTACACACAGGGGGCTATGAGGACTGGTTTGTGATTAGATATAAGAAAGATAGGTAGGAATTCTATTGGGTCATTTAGAAAGTTATATATAAGAGGTTGTAAGTATCAGATAACTACTCAATCCTACTATCTGCGTAATCCAGACAGGAATGTTCCTTACCTCTGGAGCAACGTAACCAGTAGAGCCTAAAAAGTCATATATTGTGTCCTCCACAAACACATTCACTGCTGATAAGCCAAAGTCGGCGATTTTGATGTGTCCGACGTCATCGAGGAGAATATTTTCAGGCTTCAGGTCACTGCGGAGAGAAAGAGCAGACACTTATTTCTATGGATAATTCATGAAAGATATTTTAACCCCTTTGAAGTCCAAGCCATTTTTTGATTTTTGATTTTCGTTTTTCACTCCCCACCTTCTATGAGCCATAACTTTTTTATTTTTCCGTCAATGGAGTGGTGTGAGTGCTTAGTTTTTGCAGGAGAAGTTGTAGTTTCTACTGGCACTGTTTGAAGTACCGTATAATACTGGGGAACGGAAAAAAAATTATTTGTGGTGTGGAATTGTAAAAAACTGTGATTCCTCCATTTTCTTTTGGGTTTCGTTTTTAGGTCTTTCACCGTACGTCAAAAACAATAATTTAGCCTTTTTCTGCTGGTCAATATGATTACGGTGATACTAAATTTATATCGTTTTCTTAATGTTTTACTCCTTTTACAAAGAAAAAACGATTTGTTCGAAAAAAAAATTATTTGTGTCACCACATCCTGTAAGCCATAATTTTCTTTATTTCTTTGTCGATTGAGCGATATGAGGGCTTATTTTTTACGGCACGAGCTGTGGGTTTTATTGGTACAATTTTTTGATACATACGACTTTTTGAACACTTTTTATTAAAAAAATGTATCGCTAAGTCGACCAAAAAACAGCGATTCTGTTGTTTTAGATTTTTTTCTTTTTACGGCGTTCACCTTGCTAATTAAATAATGCTATATTGTTATAGTTCAGACTTTTACGGACACAGCGATACCAATTTTGTTTATTTTTTTATTTTTTACATTACTTTAGAGAAAAATGGGAAAAGGAAAGTTTTTGGAACTTCTAATTTTTTGAATTTTTTTTCACTACTAAAAACTTTATTTAACTTTTTTTTTTTTTTACACATTTCATTAGTCCCCCTAGGGGACTTGAAGCAGTGATTGTTAGATCACTGGCACAATACACTGCAATACTAATGTATTCCAGTGTATAGTAATTTTTACAGGCTTCTGTTAAGCCATAAGCAGGGCTTAACAGAGGCAGAAGTAAAGGCAGTCCAGGGCACCTTCATTAGGCCTCCTGGGCTGCCATGACAATCATTGGCGACCCTCGATTGTGCTATGGGGCCGCCGATGCGCTGTTGAAGGGGGGTGCCCCCTCTCTATAACACCTCAGATGCTGCGGTTGCGATCCCGGCTGTTACTCCTGGGTATTGGCTGTAAAACACTGCCGACACCCGCAGCATGTGGAGCGCGCTCAGCCTGTGAGCTCGCTCCATACTTTTCCCCCTGCATTATGATGTGCCGGTACGTCATGGTGCGTCAAGGGGTTAAACAATAGGAAATTATGTTTTAAAAATTGAGAAAAAAATATCCCTTTCTGGTAAGACTGCAATGACAAGATCTGTAAGATGACAACTAAAGAGCCAACGGTGATATTTTAATGTCTAAAGATATAAGTAATTACCGATGTATGACGCCATGCTCATGCAAGTATTGGAGTCCGCAGACCATCTCTGCCGCAAACAATCTATGGAGTAGAAAGTAGAGGATTTAACAAGGGTTACATACAAAATCATTCAGAAAACATAAGAAGTGTCCTACTCATGTCTTCATCTTCTCCTGTTTTTGTCCATTGCTCTAGGACTACAATTTACATGCAGCAGATTTATAGGATTCAGCTATAAGAAATTTACCTTGTGTTCTGTATATCAAACGGCATCCATTCTGCCATTAAGTTAAATAGGTCTCCTCCAGCCATATAGTCCATTACAATGATATAATCACTTGGTGTCTCTATAGATGCCCGCATAGATGTTAGGAAGCGGCTTCCAGCGGCAATTTCCAGTACTTCCAGCTCTGCAAAGATTTTGTCCACAGTTTGACTCTTGGCCATGATTTTAACAGCCAGCAGTTCTTCACTGACTGGATGTGATGCCAAGATGACCTGGAGAAGGACCAAAACAGGTCAGACCAAACTCTATGATGTGTAAAAGTGGTGTCTAATGACTAGAAGAAGTTTATTACAAGTTTTGGCCACCTACTTTTCCGTAGTTCCCCTCTCCAAGGATTTTCTGAAATTTGAGATTGTCAAGGTCAATAGGTTTCATTGTGTTGACCAATTCTTTTGGGGATGGAGTACGGCTACTGGCATAACCAAGGTCTTCTACTGGCATCACCGCTATGTCGGAGGTTAGTTTAAAGCTTCCTTCTGCTGAAATGTAAGAAGGTTCATTACTAAATCCAGGTCATAAACTGACTTACTTGAATTATATTCTTGCAAAAAAATGTAGAAAGAAAAGCAAAGAAAGAAAATATATTATATTTTATATTATGTTTTATATAATGATGCATAATATTAAGAGTAGACCCCACCTCATCCCCTCCACTCTTATTATATTGAATTATTTCCATCTTACCTGGTGCATCTTTGTCAAATGAACTTTTGGGTTTAGAAGCATCCCATGGGTCTTGTTTGGGCTTCGTGAAGGACATGTTTATAGCTGATGATCTGGACCTTCTTAAAGCACCATTTCCATTCACTATCGGTCTTGCATATATGAGACGCCTCCTACATTGGACAACCCAGTCTCTGTTGTTTTTGATTCTCTTCTGGCTTGCCTCACTTTGTAGGTTTGGTGTTTCTCGGCTTACAGATCTGGAGAATGGGACATGGCTTGGTGTTTCTGGGAAAACCTCCTCCAGCTCTAACTCTGTGCTGATCATATTTCTCCGCTGGAGGATTTTATCGTGGTTTGTCCTCCTTCTATCAGCGATCAGTTCTCTGATTTCCTTTCTGGTGTTAAGGATCGTCATTTGAAGTCCTTCATCGGCGGAGTTTGCTGAGTCAGATTCCATGAGGTTCTCCATTTTCCTTTTCTCTGTAAGCATTTCATGTCTCTTGATCTTTCTTAATCTCTCCAAATTCTGTCTTTTAGACGCCATTTCTGAGGCGTCATTGTCCATATCAGGTGGTTGATTGTCATTTCGCCCTAAAGCGAACAATGGTTCCTGCTGTTCATTAATTCCCCTCCTCTGTATCAGAACCCGTTCTCTTTGGGTTCTTCTCCTCTTCTGTTCCTCCATTACACAATCCATTTTGGCTTCGTTTATCACGAAACGCATAGCTACTGCCTTACCCTTGGGAGTCTGTAAGGCAGTGATTTTCTTCAAGAGACGTAAATGTGGTATAGAACGTGATGAAGTCATCACTACACTTATGACATTTTTTTTTTTGTTAGGTCAAAGCACCAGGGTTCTACAAGCTACCTTGACAAATTTCATACTGTGAAGTCAAAGTGTTCTATAAGTTACCATGACATGCTGTGAGGTCACAATACTAGCGTTAGAAGTCATCTAACTGGTGTATATATATATATATATATATACATATATATATATATATATATATTAAGAATAAATATTAGATGTTTATCACATTTTGAGCACCCTAATACCCAACTCAAAATAGTGTATAGTAAAACTAATAATCCAGCATCCTCTAATGTTCTGAATTATCAGACATTCCATGAGATGCTTGTACACATACACATAGTACATACAAATATATATATATATATATATATATATATATATATATATATATATATGGCAAAATATGGTGGCTCTTGCAGGTAGCAATAAAGTCCCTGGTACTGATGTGCTGACAATAGAGAGATAGCACGTATTTTTTTTAATGCCATTGCTTACATTAGGTATTTCATTATCATCTTCTGGAGAGGCCATTGAGCTATTGAAGGTACATCATGGAGTGAAGATCTAACACAAACCACTAAATGCCGGGTTATCAGGTGAACCTCTGTTAATTCTGCAGGGGTTTTTTGTTGCATTGTGGATTATCAGAATTTCTGGACTATGAAGTGCTGAATTAAATTACTTTTACTGTAGTTACAAATAAAATGGAAAGAAATATAACAAATATAAAAGTGAAATGTTAATGAAGGGATGTCGGTGTAATCTCATATGCACTTATAACATAGTAAATAGCAGAAGGTTATTGAATTCAGGATTTATTTACAGAACAATTCCATAAAACCACAGAGAAGATTATTTTTTGTCTATGACTTTGCGTTGTATGCAGTAACGAGTTACAAACCATATAGGACAAGTTTTTGTCTTCAGCTTCTTGGGAAGGACATAAAGTGAATTGTCTCCACCTTTCATGCAGCCTCATGTAGTATTGCAGTGGTTGCTGCCGTTATCGGATAAAACGGTGTCATAGGTTTGTGGACACAATGGTCGATGGCTTGTGAAGAAATTTTAAACTGTAAAGTGCTGGTCTTTTTCATTAGTGTGCCATTTAACTCCAGACCTGGGCCTGTAGTAGTGAATGGATCTTGTTTTTCCAGTTCAAGGGAGACAATACTTGTTACGAGCAACCAACTCAAGATTAATAGAATATCATATATAGTCCCATACAAAGTCAGCTACAAAAAATCCCATGCTGAGGTCACCAGTCCTTCCTGTTGGAATGAGCGCCGCCATTACAGGACATGGGACAATCTGTTTTTTAGATTTTTTTTAGAATGTTCCTATGAGTTATGATGAACCAAGATGGCTCCGATAGTGTTCTCATTCTAGAATATATGTTGTGCTGAGAACTCATCTTGGGGGAATGCTACATGTTGGGATAATTTATTTATCAGGTTCTCGGGTCCTGGGAACTTCACTGTATGAATGAGATACATGTATATACTTGAATATATGTCAATTGAACATATGGAGAAGCTGCCTGGAGGAGTGTAAAGCTGGCCATAAACATTAAATAACTATCTAAAGTGCGGTAGACCGACAGTTATTCCTACTGACTGCCCCTTATACATGCTCGGCTCATCTGAGCATGCATGTTTATTTTATTAGGGAGAGGGGAATAAGCCGCTGTCTGACCGTTCTGAAAGCGACTTATCTTCCATGGAAACAAAGGATCCAACATACAGGATTCTTACGTCCCTTGACATCTGCCATTAGGGGAGAATCGGGAGTCCCTCATAAACATTAGACATTAGATCGTCGGTCGATCCCACTGTAATTGGCCGGTTCTCCCCAGCAGCTGTTAAAGTAACAGTAGGTTTACAGAACCCGGGAGAAGCAGGATACTGAGGATGCACCATGTAATACTATTATATTCAGAGGGCACCGTATGTGGCAGTATTGTATTCAGAGGGCACAGTGTGAGCAAGTTTTATATTCAGAGGGCACAGTGTGTGGCAGTATAACATTCATTTAAAGGTCTAGTCTATATATTTAGGGGTTTGAAATTGAGTCTGAATAATTTTGGAGGTCTAGTCTGGGGTCTGATGAATTTAGTGGTCTGGTCTGTAGTCTGAAATAATTGATGGGTCTTGTCTGGGGTCTGATTAATTTTGGGTTCTAGTGTCTGAATATATTTTGGAGTTTAAAGTTTTGCTATGGGGTGCAGTACTTTTTAGTTAGGTCCTGCTCTCTAGATAAGTCTTCTTTTATCTGAATGAGTATCTTCAGAAACTATTAATAAAGCAGTATGGGGCGCAGATACGGATGATGACCCAGGTGAATGGGATTTGGAAAACCACCTAGGGGCCATTCCCACTAAAGAGATTCTAGAGCAAATGGTGGCACCGCATTGAGGAGATGCATAAGCAGGACCGAGAGGCCCAATGGCAGGAAATCCAGACTCTCAGCCATAGGGTGGATGCTATAGATAAATCCCAGGATACCATCTTTACCCATTTGGCTGACTAAAAATTGGTCCTTGAAGAGCAAACAGTGCAAATAGCAGACATCGTCAACCAAATTGGCAAAATAGAAAATCGTCCCTCCCATTAAATTGGACTGTATTCATAGAGAATTTCACTCTAGGTTACTTAACCCAGCTCCCCGAGAAAAGTCATTTGTAGAATTCCTCACTTCAAGCAAAAAGACAACGTTTTACGTGCTGTTAGAAATAAAAATGAAATCAATCAAAATGGAAAGACTTATAGTCCAGGGTGCTCTGGGAGCAATCAGCTCAATCTCCCACCTGTGTGCAACCTGGCTCCTTGTCTGGACTGAGCTCGCGAGCGCACCCTTGTGGTCCCTGTGGAACATGACGGCCGCATGTGCAGACATCTCTGGAGAGAAGGGCGTCAACTGGATGGAAGGAGTTTGTGGTCAGCGACCACGGACGTTACACCCGCTATGTTCAAGAATATAACTACTATAATACTGCTCTTATGTACAAGAATATAACTACTATAATACTTCTCCCTATGTACAATAATATAACTACTATAATACTGCCTCCTATGCACAAGAATATAACTACTATAATACTGCCTCCTATGTACAAGAATATAACTACTATAATACTGCCCTTATGTACAAGAATATAACTACTATAATACTGCCTCCTATGTACAAGAATATAACTACTATAATACTGCTCCTATGTACAAGAATATAAATACAATAATACGGTCCCTATATACAATAATATAACTACTATAATACTGCCCCTATGTACAATAATATAACTACTATAATACTTCTCCCTATGTACAATAATATAACTACTATAATACTGCCTGCTATATACAAGAATATAACTACATAATACTGCCTCCTATGTACAAGAATATAACTACTATAATCCTGCCGCCTATGTACAATAATATAACTACTATAATACTGCCTCCTATATACAAGAATAAAACGACTACAATTCTGCCCCCTATATACAAGAATATAACTACTATAATCCTGCCGCCTATGTACAATAATATAACTACAATAATACTGCCTCCTATATACAAGAATAAAACTACTACAATACTGCCCCCTATATACAAGAATATGACGACTATAATACTGCCTCCTATGTACAAGAATATAATTACTATAATTCTGCTCCTATGTACAAGAATATAACTACTATAATACTTCTCCCTATGTACAATAATATAACTACTATAATACTGCCTCCTATGTACAAGAATATAACTACTATAATACTGCCTCCTATGTACAATAATATAACTACTATAATACTGCCTCCTATATACAAGAATAAAACTACTATAATACGGTCTACTATGTACAAGAATATTACTACTATAATATTGCCCCTATGTACAAGAATATAACTACTATAATACTTCTCCCTATGTACAATAATATAACTACTATAATACTGCCTCCTATGTACAATAATATAACTACTATAATACTGCCTCCTATGTACAATAATATAACTACTATAGTACTTCCCCCTATGTACAAGAATATAACTACTATAATACTGCTCCTATGTACAAGAATATAACTACTATAATACTTCTCCCTATGTACAAGAATATTACTACTATAATATTGCCCCCTTTCTGCAAGAATATAACTACTATAATACTGCTATGTACAAGAATATAACTACTATAATACTGCCTCCTATGTACAAGAAGATAATTACTATAATGCTGCTCCTATGTACAAGAATATAACTACTATAATACTTCTCCCTATGTACAAGAATATTACCACTATAATATTGCCCCCTTTCTGCAAGAATATAACTACTATAATACTGCTATGTACAAGAATATAACTACCATAATACTGCCTCCTATGTACAAGAATATAATTACTATAATACTGCTCCTATGTACAAGAATATAACTACTATAATACTGCCCCTATGTACAAGAATATAACTACTATAATACTACTCCTATGTACAAGAATATAATTACTATAATACTGCTCCTATGTATAAGAATATAACTACTATAATACTGCTCCTATATATAAGAATATAACTACTATAATACTGCCCCCCTATGTACAAGTATATAACTACTATAATACTGCTCCTATATATAAGAATATAACTACTATAATACTGCCCCCCTATGTACAAGAATATAACTACCATAATACTGCCTCCTATGTACAAGAATATAATTACTATAATACTGCTCCTATGTACAAGAATATAACTACTATAATACTGCCCCTATGTACAAGAATATAACTACTATAATACTACTCCTATGTACAAGAATATAATTACTATAATACTGCTCCTATATATAAGAATATAATTACTATAATACTGCTCCTATGTACAAGAATATAACTTCTATAATACTGCCCCCCTATGTACAAGTATATAACTACTATATTACTGCCACCTATGTACAAGAATATAACTACTATAATACTGCCCCTATGTACAAGAATATAACTATTATAATACTGTCCTCTATGTATAAGAATGCACATACCAAAGTACTATGGATATAATCTGAAGATAATCATATATCACTGGAATAGTTAAAAATGAAAGTATTATACTGACAATATGTTTTTAAACTGTAGGAGCAAATTAAATTAAGGGGAGAAACAATAAGGACTAGTTGGTGATACACCGGGAAAGTCCAGGATCCTTGAAGCTTAATTACAGCTTTTGGAATTGTTTACTCTTGCCTTTTGGTTTTCGGTGGAAGATTTTAGATGTTGCACTTATTTCCAACCTTGGCGGTAACTATATAACAAGTGTAATTAATCGCTAGGCTTTTTTTCTAATGGCAGAAAACCCTATTTAAATAGATAAACAAAACATCTGGTTCATGTGCAAGCGAGTGTCAGGACATCTGTAGGAATACAGTGACAATTTCACATTTATTGCAGCGCCATGATGTAACCTTCCATGTAACATGACTGTTGCAGCAACATCCCGACAAAACACCGCTAGTAATGTGACTATCATTATAGTTACATCTATATAATAATAGTTATATTGCAACTTATATTATCAAAATATTCAATATTAAACAATGTATCTCTGTCTTTCCACAATCGCTCGATCTAATAGTGTATGTTTCTTAGGCTTCACTCACATCTACGTCAGAAGCAGCGTTAGGGGCCTTACGTCGGAAATCTGGCAGGGATTACCGGAGTTTACCGGAGACACTAGAGCAGTATGCTGCGCTATTGTGTCCGGTAAAATTAGGGACACCCTGACGGAAAGCCGACGGAACCTAATAAAGGCAATGGGTTCGTTCCGTCGGCAACCAGCTTTGTCCATTGTGCATCGGAGCAGATCAACAGAATGTAACAGCGCAGGTTTGAACCCAGCCTTTCGTTCAACATGGTTGGACAGGAACCTATAAATACACACCGAATTTGCAGTTTTCAATTAACTCTTTAGGACTCAAAGAGTCAAGTGTAAAAATCCAACAAACTTCTCTTTGGAGTAACCGTGTTTTTTATCTGCTCATCTTCACTTCCATCTACTTTTTCTTATACCGGCCATCTCAAATCAAATATTTATGTGCCATCTCAAAGAAATGTCTGGCAATGGTTGTCTCACCAAACATTTTTTGTTGTTTGTCTTTTTCTTTATGTAGAACTTTCCTTAGTACTTTTTACTCCTCTTTCATTTTTTGCTTTAATCTTCTAATTGCTGACCGGTGTTCATTAGGCGTAGTTTAACGCTTTTATGACCAAGGGTCATTGATACCCCTGTGTCCTGGTCAAATCTTCAATTTCTGATATGCACTTCTTTAAATGATAATATCTTTGCAACCGCTTTGAATATCACAACTGTTTTTACTTAGTTTTTTTTTACAAGACTTATGTGGCTTTCATTTTCTAGATTAGTTTACTTAATTCAATCCTTTTAATTTTTATTATGAGCAGCCAAATCAGAAAAAGTGTGAGGTGCAAGGGAATGATCAGTTCCTTTCCCCACCATTTGGCGCTTTTTATGTGATGCACTATGTAGGAGGGGGGCACTGTGTGTGGCACTATCCAGAGGGGGCTCTGTGTGTATATGGCTATATTTAGAGTTAGCACTGTGTGTGTGAGAAACTATCTAGAGGGGGCTGTGTGTGTGGCACTGTCTAGATGGAGCACTTTGTGTGTGGCACTATCTAGAGGGGGAGCTGTTTGTGGCACTATCTAGAGGGGGCACTGTGTGTGGAATCATCTAAAGGAAGCACTGTGTGTTTTTGTGTGTGTGTGTGTGTGTGTGTGTGTGTGTGTGTGTGCGTTGGCGGCACTATCTAGAAGGGGCAGTGTACAGATACAAACGTTTTCTTTTTTTTAATTCAATAAACTTATGATATTTCATTTATAGTAAATCAATAATTTTAAATCTTTTTCTACTCCGAGTGTGCTAGTTTTGTCCAGGAATACTATTTTTTGTTTATTGTTTTTTCATAGTCTTCACTTTGCCCTGGACGGCACTGTGTAATATTTATTGCATTATCTGAGTTAATTAATTGGATAAACCTGTGGTTATTTTATAATGATGATAGCTCACAGTAATGATGCCCCCTAAGTGCCAACACACAGTATTATGCACCCATAGTACCCCAACACAGTACCATCCCCCAGTAATGCCCCCACACAGTAGAATGCCCCAGTAAAGCTCCACACATATAATATGATGGCCTTGTAACACCCCCACATAGCATCATGCCCCCGTAGTGCCCCAATACAGTATCATGCCTCCATAGTCCCCCTACACAGCAGTCATATGCCCCAGAGTGCCCCCACACTTGATCTCCCTTTACTCCTGAAAAACAATGTAATTTTAATAAACTAGAGAATGGGGAATCTTGTCTCCCTTCTCTCCTACATAGGTTCAAGGAGGCAGAGATGTCCTGGGATAGTGATAGCAGTGTGAATGAGAACCAGTAGGGTAGCCCCTTTTTGATGTTTTTTTTCTATGGGGCCTCCTCTTTTCTATGTATGTAAATTAAGTGATCTCAATATTAAGACCTTGTTAGGAAATTGTTATTCATGCACTTACCTACTATAAACGTATTGGTTCAGGAAAGGTAAACCTATGTTGTAGTGTAACATTCTTTGCTTAAAAAGCAATTAACATCATATAATGGTTATGGCATTTTGCTATAATTCTGATTGGTGGGGGTATTTTCTCCGGGGTCCCTGCCAATCCAAAAAATGAACGGACATTCTGCTTTTTTTCACCTGCCCAGAGTTGATGCCATCCACCTCCTGTGTTGTAGTTCCCTGAATAATGGTTGTATGGGAGCATCACTGCACAGGGAAAATCCGGAAAGATCTATGGGGGTCCCGGCACTTGGACCTCTATCCATCAGTAAGTGATGGCATATTCTAGTTCTTACTTTAGTGGTAAAATCCCTTCACTTAATATGGAAATAACCTAGCAGCATTTACTGTCCTTCATGTTCATGACAAAATTCCATATTTAGCAGAACTTTTTCTACACAGTTTTATAATTTTATAAATGACTCTTAGAGATACAAAAGCCAGCCATCATTTACCTTCTTCATTGTTTCTTAAGCCTTTTGGCAATGTATTGATCTCTCCAGGGGCGTAATTAGGAAACACTGGGCCCCATAGCAAACTTTTGACTGCCCCTCTCCCCTCCCCTGGGTGCTACACATAGCCCTCCTTTGTAGATAGTACTCCCCTGTAGATTGTGCTTTACAGCTCCCCCTGTAGATTGTGCTATACAGACCCCCTGTAGACAGTTATATACGGCCCCCCCTTGTAGATAGTGCTGTGCAGCCCACCTGTAGATAGTGCTATACAGCCCCCCTTGTAGATAGTGCCATATATTGCCCCCAAAACAAATAAAACAAAAAACGTTCTACTTACCTAGGCCACGTTCCCGCGACGTATGGAGCTGCTCCTCAACGCCGACTGGATTCATGCATAGGAAAGCGTGATTCAGTGACGTCATCATGCTGGATACCTCCCTGCTCTTCCATAGTGATTAATAATATCTGCATCCTAAGGATGCAGATACTATTAAATGTGGCGTTGCTACCACTGTATCAGCCATAGTGACAGCTAGCAGAGCCACCGACATAAGGGGGGCCCGAGACGGTGGGCAGCATGGGCCCCCTCATGCCGTGGGCCTCGTAGCATTCCGCTATGGCTGATACAGTGGTAGTTACCAGTGGCGGATAATCATTAGGGCGGTTCGGGCGGCCGTCCGGAGCCCAAGGCTCCCGGTGGGCCCATGGCCGGCCGAACCACACATGATCGCACGGCCCCCCTCTTGCCCGATGGGGCATCGCTAGCACCGGAGGGGACCCCGGTGCTAGCGGCAGCCACATTCACACATCAATGAAAAGTTACTAAAGTAACTGGGGCCTATGTAATAAACTACACGAGCCCCTGTTACTATAGTAACTGACAGTACTTACCCCTCCTCTTCCTAGAGCGCATCGGAGGTTCTGACGTTATAGCGTTGTGTGCTGTGTGCAGCGCATAACGTCACGACACTTGATGGAGTGAGGACCTGCGGCCGAAGAGGAGGTAAGTTTAATTCTAGTGTCTTGCTGAAGCTGATGGGTTGGGGTCCGACACCCGGGACCCCTGCCAATCCGCTGTTTTGAAGGGGTTGCAGCCGCTCGTACGAGCGCTACTTCCCCTTCATTCCGGTCAGTTTCGCACACTTAATCGCCGACACGGTCGTGTCAGCGATTTACAGTGTGAGCAAGTGATGGAAATGAAGGGGAAGCAGCACACGTACGAGCGGCTGCAACCCATTCAAAACAGCTGATTGGCGGGGGTCCCGGGTGTCTGACCCCAACCCATCAGCTATTGATGGCCTATACTGAAGATAGGCCATCAATGTTTAGGGACTGGACAACCTTTAAAGCCTACCATGTGTTAGGCTTAGATACAGGGCCCCAGTTTATACTGCATAGGAATACTGTCTGCTGCACCCTGTATCTAAGCCTACCTTAGGCTTAGATACAGGGTCCAACAAACAGTATCACACATGCACATGGGCCATCTTCACAGCACCGCTGCCCTTCCATTGAGGGGTTCCGTCTGGTTAACACCTCAATGGAAAGGCAAATAGAAACCTTAACTGTCGTTTGCATCACCATTGATCTCAATGGTGATAGAAACTTTGCTAAAGATTTCCGTTTGGGGGGATATTCATATCTATAGGGGGCTGTGTGTAACGCTCTCTAAGGGGGGATGTGTGATATGTACAGGGGGCTGTGTGTGACGCTATCTATGGGGGTGTGTAATATCCACAGGGGCTGTGTGTGGCACTATGTACAGGGGGCTCTAAGTGGCACTATGTACAGGGGGCTGTGTGTGGCGCTATGTACAGGGGGCTGTGTGTGGCGCTATCTATGGGGGTGTGTAATATCCAGGGGCTGTGTGTGGCACTATGTACAGGGGGCTGTGTGTGGCGCTATGTACAGGGGGCTGTGTGTGACGCTATCTATGGGGGTGTGTAATATCTACAGGGGGCTGTGTGTGGCACTATGTACAGGGGGCTGTGTGTGGCGCTATGTACAGGGGGCTGTGTGTGACGCTATGTACAGGGGGCTGTGTGTGGCGCTATGTACAGGGGGCTGTGTGTATGTGGTGTTTTACAGTGTTTGGTATTATTATATTCAGCTGCAAAGTGTTTGGTGCTATTATATTTAGGGGTACAGTATGTGGCACCATAATAACTTTATTTTCATTTATAGGCGTGGAAATGTTGGAAAAGTGAGGAGCCGCAGACATCTGAGTGGCAAATTCTGCAGAAATTAGTCATGGCTGGGAGAAGTCGTCATGTGCTCTGGACCGGATGGAGAAGAAAAGAGGAAAAAAACTACTAGAATCTGAGACGTCGTCACATGTGAGTCACTAGATTTATAGAGAATCTGTCGCCTCTCCTGACATGTTTATTATAGGAAATCCTTGTATTTCACAAAAAGTCTTTCTGCAGTCCAGGACTGATAGACAATTCCCCTTGTCAGGAGGATGTGTCCCTGCACAGTGTGATACTGTCAGTATGTAGGGACACAGCCCTGTGACAAGCGGAATCCGTAACACCCATTTGTTAATGCCTGCCCAAAAAGGTAGTGTTAAAAATAGTTACGGCGCTGAAGGGCGGCGGTGCGGAAGGGGGGCCCATGTTTGGGAAAGAGCACAGGGCCCATCGTCTACTTAATCCGCCACTGGTAGTTACGCAACTGGATCTCTCATATTTCCTCATGACATACACTAGACTGAGTTCACCACAAGTCCAATTAATAAGGCTCATTCAGTTTACTGATATCTTGTTCTATGAATGATATCAAGGAGCATTTTCTTTTCTTTGGTTAAGAGAAATATAGTGAAAATACAGTTTAAATGGGGCAAGGTATGTGTGTTCCTTTTATCTCCTAAAAATGTATTTAATCCAGCATTTCTGGATTGCTACATATTCTGGATTATTGTTCGGTCCAAGAAAAGTACATGCAATTTACATTAAAAGTATGGAACCTCAGAATAAATAACTGACATGAAATTAACTTCATCGATATTAATTTTGCTTTTATCAGATAAGTCTAAAAAAAAAGGTGAATCTTATATTCTTTATTAAGATGTTCTTTAAGATTATTTTTTGATTATGTCCCTACAAGCAAATTAGATAGATAGATAAAAATTAGTTAGATAGATAGATAGATGATAGATGGATAGATGATAGATAGATAGATAGATAGATAGACAGACAGACAGACAGACAGACAGACAGACATACAGACAGATAGATAGATAGATAGATAAATAATATTCATATCACTGATTGAATAACATGAAATTATTCAAGATGAGGGCCTGCAGCAGCTGAGGCATGTTATATAGTGGCAACAGGGCCAGTCAGATTCTGCTCCCATACAGTGCCACCTACAAAGTGTGCCCCTCAATATAATATTACTAACAATGGGCTGTCTGTACAATGAAAGGCGCATGCATATATAGTGCCAGACACATTGGCCATGAGCGCCTCTCTACAGTACAATACAGTACTACATGTCCTGTATGACTCTTTACCTGTGCCAGGATGAGTTGATCCTTTGGACACCAGGTGAGGGCGGCTCCATATTATTTTTCTGGCACACTGTGCTGTAAAGGACTCTGAAGAAACTCCTGTCCTCATCATAGAACGCGATTAACAGCTTCCAGCAGCTATTTTGACTTTATCTGTGTTAGTTATTTGCTTTATCTAATTTTTTTAATTATTATTATTAATAATAATAATTTTAGTTGACATTTTAGGGGCTTTGGAACCAATTACTAGTTTTCCATAGAGTTATGGTCTCAAGTTACAATGGTTGTCCCAGAACCAATAAATATTGTAACCTGAGGGTCGACAGTATAGTGTTACCTTATACAGTGATAGCCACAGTGTGGACCCTCAGGAACAGTGCTAATGTTAGTGCGAAGCAACAAATACCCTGCAGCAGTGATGTTGCTGATGAATTCCCTGCAGCAGAGACCAGTAACTGGGGGGCATTCTGCTATTTCATCCAGTTCCTTAATCTGGAATTATCTTACCCATTAATGGTGGGTAAGATAATTCTCTTCTCTTTACCAGGACACACAGAGCTCTTGTAGCTCTAAGCGACATCCAGTTCATCCTGTGGGAAGGAAGGGTAATTGGCTTGGGGGTTGCCAAAAGATGCATGCCGGTAGGCAAGTTCGTCTATCATAATTATATCTGGTGGCCTGATTGGCAAATCTGAATTGTAAAGTGCTGCGAAATATGTTGGCGCCATATTAATAAAGATTATTAAATCTACCTGTATATAGAATTGGCGGATGTATCACTGCAGAACTAGGCAGACATGTTATAGGAACTTGGAAAGTTTGGTGACGACCTCTATGGGGGCCATAATGATGGCCATATTAGTTGTCCAATAACCATGGGTGTAGCTAGAAGAGGTGCAGTGGTAGCAGTTGCGGGCCTTAGAAGCATCGGTCACATAGAAAACACCAGTATTATGAATAGCGCTTAGTACGAGAGGGGCCCTCATATAGATTTTGCATTGGGACCCAGGAGCTTTAAGTTACACCTCTGCCACCAAGTGTTTCAAAAACCTGAACATTTTTGAACAAAAGAGAATGACACGGCTCTATCATGGGCGTTCTGTATTTGGGCAGTGAATGGCGCATTTACCACACTGCCTGGTGCTAGTACTCTATATATAACATGGTAATGTGAACATTGTATAGCAAAACAACAGACTGAGGATACTGAAGTCAGCTTCTTGCTAACAGCAGGCACAGGGGCGTAACTAGGAAAGATTGGGCCCCATAGCAAACTTTTGACTGGGGCCCCCCCTCCCCTGGGTGTCACACAACCCCCCCCCCTTATAGATAGTGCCTTTTTTACAGCCCCCCCTGTAGATGACGCCATACAGCACCCCCCTTTAGATAACGCCATACAGCGCCCCCCCTGTAGATAACGCCTTACAGCCCCCTCGGTAGATAACGCCATACAGCCCCCCCTGTAGACTGTATGGCGTTATCTACAGGGGGGACTGTGTGGCGTTATCTACAGGGGGGACTGTGTGGCGTTATCTACAGGGGGACTGTGTGGCGTTATCTACAGGGGGGACTGTGTGGCGTTATCTACAGGGGGGACTGTGTGGCGTTATCTACTGGGGGGACTGTGTGGCGTTATCTACAGGTGGGACTGTGTGACGTTATCTACAGGGGGGACTGTGTGGCGTTATCTACAGGAGGGACTGTGTGGCGTTATCTACAGGGGGGGTTGTGTGGCGTTATCTACAGGAGGGACTGTGTGGCGTTATCTACAAGGGGGGCTGTGTGGCGTTATCTACAGGGGGGACTGTATGGCGTTATCTACAGGGGGACTGTATGGCGTTCTCTACAGAGGGGGCTGTATGGCGCTAACGCCGTACAGCCCCCACTGTAGAGAACGCCATACAGCCCCCCTGTAGGGAACGCCATACAGCCCCCCCTGCATGGAACGCCATACAGCGCCCCCTGCAGGAAACGCCATATAGCCCCCCCTGCAGGGAACGCCATACAGCGCCCCCCCCCCTGCAGGGAACACCATACAGCGCCCCCCCTGCAGGGAACACCACACAGCGCCCCCCCTGTAGGGAACGCCATACAGCGCCCCCCTGTAGGGAACGCCATACAGCGCCCCCCCTGCAGGGAACGCCATACAGCACCCCCCTGCAGGGAACGCCATACAGCGCCCCCCCCTGCAGGGAACGCCATACAGCGCCCCCCCTGCAGGGAATGCCATACAGCGCCCACCCCCTGTAGGGAACGCCATACAGCACCCCCCCTGCAGGGAACGCCATACAGCGCCCCCCCTGCAGGGAACGCCATACAGCCCCCCCCTGCAGTGAACGCCATACAGCCCTCCCCCCTGTAGGGAACGCCATACAGCCCCCCCCCCAAAAAAAAATGCGACCTATAGTGTGTCCTACAAATAACATGCATCCCCTATCCACAGGATAGGGGATACATGTGTGATCGCTGGCATTGATAGGGAGAACGGGGGACTGAAAGTTTCTTGAAGTTTTCCATGACTAAGTTCTGACTTCCGGCGTCTGTGTCGGCAGCTTAATAAAAATGAAAGGAACGCTGGTCACACATGCGGCACAAGCGCGACCGGCGCTCCATTCATTTCTACGGAGCTGCCGACACAGACCCCGGAAGTCCGAGATTTGTGATGGAGAACTTCAGGGGACTTTCAGTCCCCCATTCTCCCTATCGCTGCCAGCGATCACACATGTATCCCCTGTCCTGTGGAGATCCTGTGGATAGGGGATACATGTCTTTTGTTTAATGGCAGAGCGGGGAGATACCTCCCTGCTCTGCCGTAGTGTTCAGTGGCGTCACGCTGTAGTAGCCATAGCGGCTGCTAGCGGAGCCTGCGGCCATTGTGGGGGCCAGTGCCGGCGGGTGACACGGGCCCCCTAATGCCGCGGGCCCCGTAGCAGCCGCTACGGCTGCTACGGCGGTAGTTACGCCACTGAGCAGGCACAAGCAAAATATTTATATACCAATATGTCCCTCGCCCATTGCCTTCTTTTTGTTCTTTCTGCCTCATCCAGCATATATTGAGCTACAGAAGTCTTATAATGATATATTAAAGGGCCTCAATATAGCCAACCATGAGAAGGAGGTCATAGATGGTCGATCATGTTCCGGAATGACCAGACTGGTGGTTTCCATTGCCTTACTTGACACAACTTTGCAAAAATAAAATGGATATTGATCTTATCTTGCTCCCCCCGCAAAATCGTATCTTTTTATGATAATCATTACAAAAAATTGTAAAATAAGTTCTGTATAAGGAAAGAATTTCACCAAAACCTTCAGAGATGTTTATATTTTTATTCATGCATGGAAGTTGTTATCATCACGCAAAGAAGGAAAGACTTTAGAGTTAGTCATTTCCAAAAAAAAGGAGCAGATGATGTTGATTCCGCTCTTCAGGCCTTGGCATAAACTTGTATGTTGTCTTTGGAAGTCCAGATCTGGATCACACGTGATGGAGAGGAAAAGAGCAGGAATGTTTGCAGTGTGACCTGTCTAGTTGGAGTTTTCCCTGGATTCCTCTATAAATTCTTCCTACAACCATTCGGCCTTCTGTCTGTCCAAGAATGATAGGTGAAGGAGCTGCTTTTTTGTGTTTTTTCTCTCAGCACCTTCCTTCTGTCTGTCTATGGGCAGTGGGTAAAGGAGCTGTTTTCTCTCTCAGCAGCTTCCTTCTCTCTGCCCATTGTCGGTAGGTAAAGGAGCTGCTTTCTACCTCAGCAGTTTCCTTCAGGGTGTCTATGGTCAGTAGCAGAAGGAGCTGTTTTCTTTATTAACAACTTTTTTTCTGACTGACCATTGTCGGTATGTGAAGGAGCTGCTTTTTTTTAATCTCAGCATCTTCCTTCTGAGTCTCTATGGTCAGTAGGAGAAGGAGCTGTTTGTTGACTCAGCAGCTTCCTTCTGTCTGACCATTTTTGGTAGGTGAAGGAGCTGCTTTTTATCTTAGCAGCTTCCTTCTGTCTGTCTATGGGCAGTAGGTAAAGGAGCTGCTTTATTTGTTTCAGCAGCTTACTTCTGTCTGCCCATCGTCGGTAGGTGAAGATGCTGCTTTCTATCTTAGCAGCAACCTTTTGGGTGTCTATGGTCAACGGGAAAAGGAGCTGTCTTTTGTCTCAGCAGCTTCCTTGTCTGACTATTGTTTCCTTTTGGTCTTCTATTGTCAGTAGAAGAAGACTAATTCATTCCTTGATGTTACTGGAATGGGGCTGATTTATAGCAGCCTACTCCTGTAAGAAGAAAAATATACATGTCTAAGAATCAGCTCTTTACATATATACTGTATAACTGGGGGTTTTCAAGTTGTGTAAGTAAAGTACTATAACAAATTTTACTGTAAGTGGAAGACCCTTTACTTACAAATAAGTGAAATGTATTTCTCATTACACCCACATCTGGAAAATATAATACAAAACATGTCGCTATGAAAGTGTAGTAAGTGAGGATCTAGACCGTAAGCTAATATAATGATAAGGTTACAGTGTATGTGTGCGTTACTGAGCTATTCTGACACTATGGATGTCCCTTGGTGTTATACTTACAAAGTCCCATTGAAATGGCGGCTGGGCCCTGCCGGACTCCACATCGCCCCAGTCTATTGAGCGGAAGAACGGGTGAGATCTGATGGACGATGTTATTGCCAGCCGGCTGCATGGAGATTTACTGAGGAGCTGAAAAGTGAGAGAAAGCATTATATTCATGTATTATTGATGATAATATTATAAGGATCTGTAGGAGAATATGGGGAAGTATGAAATTGAGAATCAAAATAAATGGAAACATCTTATTTAACACCATCTTGTTCTGGGTGAAATGTCTACCAGCTGTTCAACTTTTATGTTCTTTCCTTTTTTATAATCCTCTTCCCCTCTACCAATTCTACTTACCCCTTCTATGAATTCTATGATAACTGGACACATCCCAGGTAGAAATGAAGGGACATCCTCCTCTAGTGATTGATCATAATCGTCCAGTGAGCCATAGCCATTGAATGGCTGCTCACCTACACTCATTGTAAATAAGATGACGCCAAAGGAAAAGGAGTCCACCAGATGGTTGTAGTGTTCACCGTTCATCACCTGGTAAAACATCAAATAGAAGATCGGCTGAATATACTGGTGAGGGGCTTTACACACAGGGGGCTATGAGGACTGGTTTGTGATTAGATATAAGAAAGATAGGTAGGAATTCTATTGGGTCATTTAGAAAGTTATATATAAGAGGTTGTAAGTATCAGATAACTACTCAATCCTACTATCTGCGTAATCCAGACAGGAATGTTCCTTACCTCTGGAGCAACGTAACCAGTAGAGCCTAAAAAGTCATATATTGTGTCCTCCCCAAACACATTCACTGCTGATAAGCCAAAGTCGGCGATTTTGATGTGTCCGACGTCATCGAGGAGAATATTTTCAGGCTTCAGGTCACTGCGGAGAGAAAGAGCAGACACTTATTTCTATGGATAATTCATGAAAGATATTTTAACCCCTTTGAAGTCCAAGCCATTTTTTGATTTTTGATTTTCGTTTTTCACTCCCCACCTTCTATGAGCCATAACTTTTTTATTTTTCCGTCAATGGAGTGGTGTGAGTGCTTAGTTTTTGCAGGAGAAGTTGTAGTTTCTACTGGCACTGTTTGAAGTACCGTATAATACTGGGGAACGGAAAAAAAATTATTTGTGGTGTGGAATTGTAAAAAACTGTGATTCCTCCATTTTCTTTTGGGTTTCGTTTTTAGGTCTTTCACCGTACGTCAAAAACAATAATTTAGCCTTTTTCTGCTGGTCAATATGATTACGGTGATACTAAATTTATATCGTTTTCTTAATGTTTTACTCCTTTTACAAAGTAAAAACGATTTGTTCGAAAAAAAAATTATTTGTGTCACCACATTCTGTAAGCCATGATTTTCTTTATTTCTTCTTCGATTGAGCAATATGAGGGCTTATTTTTTACGGCACGAGCTGTGGGTTTTATTGGTACAATTTTTTGATACATACGACTTTTTGAACACTTTTTATTAAAAAAATGTATCGCTAAGTCGACCAAAAAACAGCGATTCTGTTGTTTTAGATTTTTTTCTTTTTACGGCGTTCACCTTGCTAATTAAATAATGCTATATTGTTATAGTTCAGACTTTTACGGACACAGCGATACCAATTTTGTTTATTTTTTTATTTTTTACATTACTTTAGAGAAAAATGGGAAAAGGAAAGTTTTTGGAACTTCTAATTTCTTGAATTTTTTTTCACTACTAAAAACTTTATTTAACTTTTTTTTTTTTTTACACATTTCATTAGTCCCCCTAGGGGACTTGAAGCTGTGATTGTTAGATCACTGGCACAATACAGTGCAATACTAATGTATTCCAGTGTATAGTCATTTTTACAGGCTTCTGTTAAGCCATAAGCAGGGCTTAACAGAGGCGGAAGTAAAGGCAGTCCAGGGCACCTTCATTAGGCCTCCTGGGCTGCCATGACAATCATTGGCGACCCTCGATTGTGCTATGGGGCCGCCGATGCGCTGTTGAAGGGGGGTGCCCCCTCTCTATAACACCTCAGATGCTGCGGTTGCGATCCCGGCTGTTACTCCTGGGTATTGGCTGTAAAACACTGCCGACACCCGCAGCATGTGGAGCGCGCTCAGCCTGTGAGCTCGCTCCATACTTCTCCCCCTGCATTATGATGTGCCGGTACGTCATGGTGCGTCAAGGGGTTAAACAATAGGAAATTATGTTTTAAAAATTGAGAAAAAAATATCCCTTTCTGGTAAGACTGTAATGACAAGATCTGTAAGATGACAACTAAGAAGCCAACGGTGATATTTTAATGTCTAAAGATATAAGTAATTACCGATGTATGACGCCATGCTCATGCAAGTATTGGAGTCCGCAGACCATCTCTGCCGCAAACAATCTATGGAGTAGAAAGTAGAGGATTTAACAAGGGTTACATACAAAATCATTCAGAAAACATAAGAAGTGTCCTCCTCATGTCTTCATCTTCTCCTGTTTTTGTCCATTGCTCTAGGACTACAATGTAACATGCAGCAGATTTATAGGATTCAGCTATAAGAAATTTACCTTGTGTTCTGTATATCAAACGGCATCCATTCTGCCATTAAGTTAAATAGGTCTCCTCCAGCCATATAGTCCATTACAATGATATAATCACTTGGTGTCTCTATAGATGCCCGCATAGATGTTAGAAAGCTGCTTCCAGCGGCAATTTCCAGTACTTCCAGCTCTGCAAAGATTTTGTCCACAGTTTGACTCTTGGCCATGATTTTAACAGCCAGCAGTTCTTCACTGACTGGATCTGATGCCAAGATGACCTGGAGAAGGACCAAAACAGGTCAGACCAAACTCTATGATGTGTAAAAGTGGTGTCTAATGACTAGAAGAAGTTTATTACAAGTTTTGGCCACCTACTTTTCCGTAGTTCCCCTCTCCAAGGATTTTCAGAAATTTGAGATTGTCAAGGTCAATAGGTTTCATTGTGTTGACCAATTCTTTTGGGGATGGAGTACGGCTACTGGCATAACCAAGGTCTTCTACTGGCATCACCGCTATGTCAGAGGTTAGTTTAAAGCTTCCATCTGCTAAAATGAAAGAAGGTTCATTACTAAATCCAGGTCATAAACTGACTTACTTGAATTATATTCTTGTAAAAAATGTAGAAAGAAAAGCAAAGAATGAAAATATATTATATTTTATGTTTTATATAATGATGCATAATATTAAGAGTAGACCCCACCTCATCCCCTCCACTCTTATTATACTGAATTATTTCCATCTTACCTGGTGCATCTTTGTCAAATGAACTTTTGGGTTTAGAAGCATCCCATGGGTCTTGTTTGGGCTTCGTGAAGGACATGTTTATAGCTGATGATCTGGACCTTCTTAAAGCACCATTTCCATTCACTATCGGTCTTGCATATATGAGACGCCTCCTACATTGGACAACCCAGTCTCTGTTGTTTTTGATTCTCTTCAGGCTTGCCTCACTTTGTAGGTTTGCTGTTTCTCGGCTTACAGATCTGGAGAATGGGACATGGCTTGGTGTTTCTGGGAAAACCTCCTCCAGCTCTAACTCTGTGCTGATCATATTTCTCCGCTTTTGGAGGATTTTATCGTTGTTTGTCCTCCTTCTATCAGCGATCAGTTCTCTGATTTCCTTTCTGGTGTTAAGGATCGTCATTTGAAGTTCTTCATCGGCGGAGTTTGCTGAGTCAGATTCCATGAGGTTCTCCATTTTCCTTTTCTCTGTAAGCATTTCATGTCTCTTGATCTTTCTTAATCTCTCCAAATTCTGTCTTTTAGACGCCATTTCTGAGGTGTCATTGTCCATATCAGGTGGTTGATTGTCATTTCGCCCTAAAGCGAACAATGGTTCCTGCTGTTCATTAATTCCCCTCCTCTGTATCAGAACCCGTTCTCTTTGGGTTCTTCTCCTCTTCTGTTTCTCCATTACACAATCCATTTTGGCTTCGTTTATCACGAAACGCATAGCTACTGCCTTACCCTTGGGAGTCTGTAAGGCAGTGATTTTCTTCAAGAGACGTAAATGTGGTATAGAACGTGATGAAGTCATCACTACACTTATGACATATTTTTTTTTTGTTAGGTCAAAGCACCAGGGTTCTACAAGCTACCTTGACAAATTTCATACTGTGAAGTCAAAGTGTTCTATAAGTTGCCATAACATGCTGTGAGGTCACAATACTAGCGTTAGAAGTCATTTAACTGGTGTATATATATATATATATATATATATATATATATATCTATATATATATATAAATATATGTATACATTCTATATATATATATATATATATATATATATACACCATATATATATATATATTAAAAATTCCATGAGATGCCAGTACACGTACACATAGTACATACAAATATATATATGTGGCAACATATGGTGACTCTTGAAGGTAGCAATAAAGTCCCTGGTACTGATGTGCTGACAATAGAGAGATAGCACATATTTTTTTTAATGCCATTGCTTACATTAGATATTTCATTATCATCTTCTGGAGAGGCCATTGAGCTATTGAAGGTACATCATGGACTGAAGATCTAACACAACCCACTAAATGCCGGGTTATCAGGTGAACCTCTGTTAATTCTGCACGGGTTTTTTGTTGCATTGTGGATTATCAGAATTTCTGGACTATGAAGTGCTGAATTAAATTACTTTTACTGTAGTTACAAATAAAATGGAAAGAAATATAACAAATACAAAAGTGAAATGTTAATGAAGGGATGTCGGTGTAATCTCATATGCACTTATAACATAGTAAATAGCAGAAGGTTATTGAATTCAGGATTTATTTACAGAACAATTCCATAAAACCACAGAGAAGATTATTTTTTGTCTATGACTTTGCGTTGTATGCAGTAACGAGTTATAAACCATATAGGACAAGTTTTTGTCTTCAGCTTCTTGGGAAGGACATAAAGTGAATTGTCTCCACCTTTCATGCAGCCTCATCTAGTATTGCAGTGGTTGCTGCCGTTATCGGATAAAACGGTGTCATAGGTTTGTGGACACAATGGTCGATGGCTTGTGAAGAAATTTTAAACTGTAAAGTGCTGGTCTTTTTCATTAGTGTGCCATTTAACTCCAGACCTGGGCCTGTAGTAGTGAATGGATCTTGTTTTTCCAGTTCAAGGGAGACAATTCTTGTTACGAGCAACCAACTCAAGATTAATAGAATATTATATATAGTCCCATACAAAGTCAGCTACAAAAAATCCCAGAGCTGAGGTCACCAGTCCTTCCTGTTGGAATGAGCGCCGCCATTACAGGACATGGGACAATCTGTTTTTTAGATTTTTTTTAGAATGTTCCTATGAGTTATGATGAACCAAGATGGCTCCGATAGTGTTCTCATTCTGTAATATATGTTGTGCTGAGAACTGATTTTGGGGGAATGCTACATGTTGGGATAATTTATTTATCAGGTTCTCGGGTCTTGGGAACTTCACTGTATGAATGAGATACATGTATATACTTGAATATATGTCAATTGAACATATGGAGAAGCTGCCTGGAAGAGTGTAAAGCTGGCCATAAACATTAAATAACTATCTAAAGTGTGGTTGGCCGACAGTTATTCCTACTGACTGCCCTACATACATGCTCGGCTCATCTGAGCATGCATGTTTATTTTATTAGGGAGAGGGGAATAAGCCGCTGTCTGACCGTTCTGAAAGCGACTTATCTTCCATGGAAACAAAGGATCCAACTTACAGGATTCTTACGTCCCTTGACATCTGCCATTAGGGGAGAATCGGGAGTCCCTCAAAAACATTAGACATTAGATCGTCGGTCGATCCCACTGTAATTGGCCAGTTCTCCCCAGCAGCTGTTAAAGTAACAGTAGGTTTACAGAACCCGGGAGAAGCAGGATACTGAGGATGCACCATGTAATACTATTATATTCAGAGGGCACCGTATGTGGCAGTATTGTATTCAGAGGGCACCGTATGTGGCAGTATTGTATTCAGAGGGCACAGTGTGAGCAAGTTTTATATTCAGAGGGCACAGTGTGTGGCAGTATAACATTCATTTAAAGGTCTAGTCTATATATTTAGGGGTTTGAAATTGAGTCTGAATAATTTTGGAGGTCTAGTCTGGGGTCTGATGAATTTAGTGGTCTGGTCTGTAGTCTGAAATAATTGATGGGTCTTGTCTGGGGTCTGATTAATTTTGGGTTCTAGTGTCTGAATATATTTTGGAGTTTAAAGTTTTGATATAGGGTGCAGTACTTTTTAGTTAGGTCCTGCTCTCTAGGTAAGTCTTCTTTTATCTGAATGCGTATCTTCAGAAACTATTAATAAAGCAGTATGGGGCGCAGATACGGATGATGACCCAGGTGAATGGGATTTGGAAAACCACCTAGGGGCCATTCCCACTAAAGAGATTCTAGAGCAAATGGTGGCACCGCATTGAGGAGATGCATAAGCAGGACCGAGAGGCCCAATGGCAGGAAATCCAGACTCTCAGCCATAGGGTGGATGCTATAGATAAATCCCAGGACACCATCTTTACCCATTTGGCTGACTAAAAATTGGTCCTTGAAGAGCAAACAGTGCAAATAGCAGACATCGTCAACCAAATTGGCAAAATAGAAAATCGTCCCTCCCATTAAATTGGACTGTATTCATAGAGAATTTCGCTCTAGGTTACTTAACCCAGCTCCCCGAGAAAAGTCATTTGTAGAATTCCTCACTTCAAGCAAAAAGACAACGTTTTACGTGCTGTTAGAAATAAAAATGAAATCAATCAAAATGGAAAGACTTATAGTCCAGGGTGCTCTGGGAGCAATCAGCTCAATCTCCCACCTGTGTGCAACCTGGCTCCTTGTCTGGACTGAGCTCGCGAGCGCACCCTTGTGGTCCCTGTGGAACATGACGGCCGCATGTGCAGACATCTCTGGAGAGAAGGGCGTCAACTGGATGGAAGGAGTTTGTGGTCAGCGACCACGGACGTTACACCCGCTATGTTCAAGAATATAACTACTATAATACTGCTCTTATGTACAAGAATATAACTACTATAATACTTCTCCCTATGTACAATAATATAACTACTATAATACTGCCTCCTATGCACAAGAATATAACTACTATAATACTGCCTCCTATGTACAAGAATATAACTACTATAATACTGCCCTTATGTACAAGAATATAACTACTATAATACTGCCTCCTATGTACAAGAATATAACTACTATAATACTGCTCCTATGTACAAGAATATAAATACAATAATACGGTCCCTATATACAATAATATAACTACTATAATACTGCCCCTATGTACAATAATATAACTACTATAATACTTCTCCCTATGTACAATAATATAACTACTATAATACTGCCTGCTATATACAAGAATATAACTACATAATACTGCCTCCTATGTACAAGAATATAACTACTATAATCCTGCCGCCTATGTACAATAATATAACTACTATAATACTGCCTCCTATATACAAGAATAAAACTACTACAATTCTGCCCCCTATATACAAGAATATAACTACTATAATCCTGCCGCCTATGTACAATAATATAACTACAATAATACTGCCTCCTATATACAAGAATAAAACTACTACAATACTGCCCCCTATATACAAGAATATAACGACTATAATACTGCCTCCTATGTACAAGAATATAATTACTATAATTCTGCTCCTATGTACAAGAATATAACTACTATAATACTTCTCCCTATGTACAATAATATAACTACTATAATACTGCCTCCTATGTACAAGAATATAACTACTATAATACTGCCTCCTATGTACAATAATATAACTACTATAATACTGCCTCCTATATACAAGAATAAAACTACTATAATACTACCCCCTATGTACAAGAATATAACTACTATAATACGGTCTACTATGTACAAGAATATTACTATTATAATATTGCCCCTATGTACAAGAATATAACTACTATAATACTTCTCCCTATGTACAATAATATAACTACTATAATACTGCCTCCTATGTACAATAATATAACTACTATAATACTGCCTCCTATGTACAAGAATATAACTACTATAGTACTGCTCCTATGTAAAAGAATATAACTACTATAATACTTCTCCCTATGTACAAGAATATTACTACTATAATATTGCCCCCTTTCTGCAAGAATATAACTACTATAATACTGCTATGTACAAGAATATAACTACTATAATACTGCCTCCTATGTACAAGAATATAATTACTATAATACTGCTCCTATGTACAAGAATATAACTACTATAATACTTCTCCCTATGTACAAGAATGTTACTACTATAATATTGCCCCCTTTCTGCAAGAATATAACTACTATAATACTGCTATGTACAAGAATATAACTACCATAATACTGCCTCCTATGTACAAGAATATAATTACTATAATACTGCTCCTATATACAAGAATATAACTACTATAATACTGCCCCTATGTACAAGAATATAACTACTATAATACTACTCCTATGTACAAGAATATAATTACTATAATACTGCTCCTATGTATAAGAATATAACTACTATAATACTGCCCTTATGTACAAGAATATAACTACTATAATACTGCCTCCTATGTACAAGAATATAACTACTATAATACTGCTCCTATGTACAAGAATATAAATACAATAATACGGTCCCTATATACAATAATATAACTACTATAATACTGCCCCTATGTACAATAATATAACTACTATAATACTTCTCCCTATGTACAATAATATAACTACTATAATACTGCCTGCTATATACAAGAATATAACTACATAATACTGCCTCCTATGTACAAGAATATAACTACTATAATCCTGCCGCCTATGTACAATAATATAACTACTATAATACTGCCTCCTATATACAAGAATAAAACTACTACAATTCTGCCCCCTATATACAAGAATATAACTACTATAATCCTGCCGCCTATGTACAATAATATAACTACAATAATACTGCCTCCTATATACAAGAATAAAACTACTACAATACTGCCCCCTATATACAAGAATATAACGACTATAATACTGCCTCCTATGTACAAGAATATAATTACTATAATTCTGCTCCTATGTACAAGAATATAACTACTATAATACTTCTCCCTATGTACAATAATATAACTACTATAATACTGCCTCCTATGTACAAGAATATAACTACTATAATACTGCCTCCTATGTACAATAATATAACTACTATAATACTGCCTCCTATATACAAGAATAAAACTACTATAATACTACCCCCTATGTACAAGAATATAACTACTATAATACGGTCTACTATGTACAAGAATATTACTATTATAATATTGCCCCTATGTACAAGAATATAACTACTATAATACTTCTCCCTATGTACAATAATATAACTACTATAATACTGCCTCCTATGTACAATAATATAACTACTATAATACTGCCTCCTATGTACAAGAATATAACTACTATAATACTGCTCCTATGTACAAGAATATAACTACTATAATACTTCTCCCTATGTACAAGAATATTACTACTATAATATTGCCCCCTTTCTGCAAGAATATAACTACTATAATACTGCTATGTACAAGAATATAACTACTATAATACTGCCTCCTATGTACAAGAATATAATTACTATAATACTGCTCCTATGTACAAGAATATAACTACTATAATACTTCTCCCTATGTACAAGAATGTTACTACTATAATATTGCCCCCTTTCTGCAAGAATATAACTACTATAATACTGCTATGTACAAGAATATAACTACCATAATACTGCCTCCTATGTACAAGAATATAATTACTATAATACTGCTCCTATATACAAGAATATAACTACTATAATACTGCCCCTATGTACAAGAATATAACTACTATAATACTACTCCTATGTACAAGAATATAATTACTATAATACTGCTCCTATGTATAAGAATATAACTACTATAATACTGCCCTTATGTACAAGAATATAACTACTATAATACTGCCTCCTATGTACAAGAATATAACTACTATAATACTGCTCCTATGTACAAGAATATAAATACAATAATACGGTCCCTATATACAATAATATAACTACTATAATACTGCCCCTATGTACAATAATATAACTACTATAATACTTCTCCCTATGTACAATAATATAACTACTATAATACTGCCTGCTATATACAAGAATATAACTACATAATACTGCCTCCTATGTACAAGAATATAACTACTATAATCCTGCCGCCTATGTACAATAATATAACTACTATAATACTGCCTCCTATATACAAGAATAAAACTACTACAATTCTGCCCCCTATATACAAGAATATAACTACTATAATCCTGCCGCCTATGTACAATAATATAACTACAATAATACTGCCTCCTATATACAAGAATAAAACTACTACAATACTGCCCCCTATATACAAGAATATAACTACTATAATACTACCTCCTATGTACAAGAATATAATTACTATAATTCTGCTCCTATGTACAAGAATATAACTACTATAATACTTCTCCCTATGTACAATAATATAACTACTATAATACTGCCTCCTATGTACAAGAATATAACTACTATAATACTGCCTCCTATGTACAATAATATAACTACTATAATACTGCCTCCTATATACAAGAATAAAACTACTATAATACTACCCCCTATGTACAAGAATATAACTACTATAATACGGTCTACTATGTACAAGAATATTACTATTATAATATTGCCCCTATGTACAAGAATATAACTACTATAATACTTCTCCCTATGTACAATAATATAACTACTATAATACTGCCTCCTATGTACAATAATATAACTACTATAATACTGCTCCTATGTACAAGAATATAACTACTATAATACTTCTCCCTATGTACAAGAATATTACTACTATAATATTGCCCCCTTTCTGCAAGAATATAACTACTATAATACTGCTATGTACAAGAATATAACTACTATAATACTTCTCCCTATGTACAAGAATATTACTACTATAATATTGCCCCCTTTCTGCAAGAATATAACTACTATAATACTGCTATGTACAAGAATATAACTACTATAATACTGCCTCCTATGTACAAGAATATAATTACTATAATACTGCTCCTATGTACAAGAATATAACTACTATAATACTTCTCCCTATGTACAAGAATATTACTACTATAATATTGCCCCCTTTCTGCAAGAATATAACTACTATAATACTGCTATGTACAAGAATATAACTACCATAATACTGCCTCCTATGTACAAGAATATAATTACTATAATACTGCTCCTATATACAAGAATATAACTACTATAATACTGCCACTATGTACAAGAATATAACTACTATAATACTACTCCTATGTACAAGAATATAATTACTATAATACTGCTCCTATGTATAAGAATATAACTACTATAATACTGCTCCTATATATAAGAATATAACTACTATAATACTGCCCCCTATGTACAAGTATATAACTACTATATTACTGCCACCTATGTACAAGAATATAACTACTATAATACTGCTCCCTATGTACAAGAATATAACTACTATAATACTGCCCCCTATGAACAAGAATATAACTACTATAATACTGCCCCTATGTACAAGAATATAACTATTATAATACTGTCCTCTATGTATAAGAATGCACATACCAAAGTACTATGGATATAATCTGGAGATAATCATATATCACTGGAATAGTTAAAAATGAAAGTATTATACTGACAATATGTTTTTAAACTGTAGGAGCAAATTAAATTAAGGGGAGAAACAATGGACTAGTTGGTGATACACCGGGAAAGTCCAGGATCCTTGAAGCTTAATTACAGCTTTTGGAATTGTTTACTCTTGCCTTTTGGTTTTCGGTGGAAGATTTTAGATGTTGCACTTATTTCCAACCTTGGCGGTAACTATATAACAAGTGTAATTAATCGCTAGGCTTTTTTTTCTAATGGCAAAAAACCCTATTTAAATAGATAAACAAAACATCTGGTTCATGTGCAAGCGAGTGGCAGGACATCTGTAGGAATACAGTGACAATTTCACATTTATTGCAGCGCCATGATGTAACCTTCCATGTAACATGACTGTTGCATCAACATCCCGACAAAACACCGCTAGTAATGTGACTATCATTATAGTTAGATTTATATAATAATAGTTATATTGCAACTTATATTATCAAAATATTCAATATTAAACAATGTATCTCTGTCTTTCCACAAGCGCTAGATCCAATAGTGTATGTTTCTTAGGCTTCATTCACAACTACGTCGGAAGCAGCGTTAGGGGCCTTACGTCGGAGATCTGGCAGGGATTACCGGAGTTTACCGGAGTCACTAGAGCAGCATGCTGCGCTATTGTGTCCGGTAAAATTAGGGACACCCTGACGGAAAGCCGACGGAACCTAATAAACATTGTGCATCGGAGCAGATCAACAGAATGTAGCAACGCAGGTTTGAACCCAGCCTTTCGTTCAACATGGTTGGACAGGTACCTATAAATACACACCGAATTTGCAGTTTTCAATTAACTCTTTAGGACTCAAAGAGTCAAATGTAAAAATACAACAAACTTCTCTTTGAAGTAACCGTGTTTTTTATCTGCTCATCCTCACTTCCATCTACTTTTTCTTATACCGGCCATCTCAAATCAAATATTTATGTGCCATCTCAAAGAAATGTCTGGCAATGGTTGTCTCACCAAACGTTTTTTGTTGTTTGTTTTTTTCTTTATGTAGAACTTTCCTTAGTTCTTTTTACTCCTCTTTCATTTTTTGCTGTAATATTCTAATTGCTGACCGGTGTTCATTAAGGCGTAGTTTAACGCTTTTATGACCAAGAGTCATTGATACCCCTGTGTCCTGGTCAAATCTTCAATTCCTGATATGCACTTCTTTAAGTGATAATATAATTTAAAGAACCGCTTTGAATATCAGAACAATTTTTACTTTGTTTTTTTTACAAGGCTTTCATTTTCTAGATTAGTTTAATTAATTCAATCCTTTTAATTTCTATTATGAGCAGACAAATCACAAAAAATAAAAATAAAAAACACTTTTGTATTTTTTTGTATATATTTATCTTAGCTATTTATATATGTGAGTATTTTTATATATATATATATATATATATATATATATATATATATATATATTCAGTGAAGGAAATAAGTATTTGATCCCTTGCTGATTTTGTAAGTTTGCCCACTGTCAAAGACATGAACAGTCTAGAATTTTTAGGCTAGGTTAATTTTACCAGTGAGAGATAGATTATATTTTTTTTTAAAAACTGAAAATCACATTGTCAAAATTATATATATTTATTTGCATTGTGCACAGAGAAATAAGTATTTGATCCCTTTGGCAAACAAGACGTAATACTTGGTGGCAAAACCCTTTTTGGCAAGCACAGCAGTCAGACATTTTTTGTAGTTGATGATGGGGTTTGCACACATGTTAGATGGAATTTTGGCCCACTCCTCTTTGCAGATCATCTGTAAATCATTAAGATTTCGAGGCTGTCGTTTGGCAACTCGGATCTTCAGCCCCCTCCATAAGTTTTCGATGGGATTAAGGTCTGGAGACTGGCTAGGCCACTCCATGACCTTAATGTGCTTCTTTTTGAGCCACTCCTTTGTTGCCTTGGCTGTATTTTTCGGGTCATTGTCGTGCTGGAAGACCCAGCCACGAGCCATTTTTAATGTCCTGGTGGAGGGAAGGAGGTTGTCACTCTGGATTTGACGGTACATGGCTCCATCCATTCTCCCATTGATGCGGTGAAGTAGTCCTGTGCCCTTAGCAGAGAAACACCCCCAAAACATAATGTTTCTACCTCCATGCTTGACAGTGGGGATGGTGTTCTTTGGGTCACAGGCAGCATTTCTCTTCCTCCAAACACGGCGAGTAGAGTAAATGCCAAAGAGCTCAATTTTAGTCTTATCTGACCACAGCACCTTCTCCCAATCACTCTCAGAATCATCCAGATGTTCATTTGCAAACTTCAGACGGGCCTGTACATGTGCCTTCTTGAGCAGGGGGACCTTGCGGGCACTGCAGGATTTTAATCCATTACGGCGTAATGTGTTACCAATGGTTTTCTTGGTGACTGTGGTCCCAGCTGCCTTGAGATCATTAACAAGATCCCCCCGTGTAGTTTTCGGCCGAGCTCTCACCTTCCTCAGGATTAAGATTTTGCATGGAGCCCCAGATCGATGTCGATTGACAGTCATTTTGTATGTCTTCCATTTGCACCAACAGTTGTCTCCTTCTCACCCAGCGTCTTACTTATGGTTTTGTAGCCCATTCCAGCCTTGTGCAGGTCTATGATCTTGTCCCTGACATCCTTAGAAAGCTCTTTGGTCTTGCCCATGTTGTAGAGGTTAGAGTCAGACTGATTAATTGAGTCTGTGGACAGGAGTCTTTTATACAGGTGACCATGTAAGACAGCTGTCTTTAATGCAGGCACCAAGTTGATTTGGAGCGTGTAACTGGTCTGGAGGAGGATGAACTCTTAATGGTTGGTAGGGGATCAAATACTTATTTCTCTGTGCACAATGCGAATAAATATATATAATTTTGACTATGTGATTTTCTTTTTTTTTTTTTTATATAATCTATCTCTCACTGGTAAAATTAACCTAGCCTAAAAATTCTAGACTGTTCATGTCTTTGACAGTGGGCAAACTTACAAAATCAGCAAGGGATCAAATACTTATTTCCTTCACTGTATATATATATTGTTGCAGCTCTGTGACAATTAGTCTTCTTCTCTCTTCTAGATCTCTGTGGGGGGAGACTGAAGAATGCTAAGATTTCAGGGCTACTTTAAAAGTTTGTTAAGCAAACAAACTTTTCTATGATCACCATGATTAGACTGTCATGGTGATCATCAGCTCCTTATCTGCCCAGATAACAAGCTTTACTGGCTCCGTTGTCTCTGGGCAGAAGCCGTGGACCGAGGGAGGAGGAGGGGGAAGGTGCCGAGGGGAGAAATCAGGTAGATATAGAAAAGTGTATCACTGCTTCAGTGTGAGCAGCGCTGTACTTCTTAACTTAGTTTCATTAAAAAAACACGTTTGTTTTATGAAACTAAGTGGAAGATGTGTCGGCACTTGTAGAGAGAGCCGGCACATAGATTAGTGCAGAGCCGCTCACACTGAAGCAGCTCTGCACTCATTAAACCCCGATGCACGCTGCCAACATTTATATACGTGACAACTACACAGGGCATCGGCAGTTGGAACGTATATAGCCGTATGGCAGTCGTGAAGGGGTTAATAAACTGCAAAGTCTGTTCAATGTACACTCCCCCACAATCTCCCACATGGGCATTTTAGCATGTATATAATATTTATTGAATTACATTTAAAATTTCCTTTTACACTAATTTGAGTACCTTTCATTGACAAAAATACCACCCTTTACAATGGAGGTGCCGTTTTGACATGCCAGACATAGAAAAGTAAACATTTTTTGAGTTCTTAAAAAGTTCTGTTTAGAGTTTTTATGTAGTTTTAAATCGGCCCACACTAATTGATTTGTTAATTATTTTTCTTCTTTATAAACGAATCGTGGATATGCACGAAACATGGTACCATATTTAGGGTCCAGTTTTAGCATATCCCAATATTTGGAGACAACATTTTCCCCTACTTCTCTTCCTATCCTCCTCATCTCATACTTAGGGTATACTTGTTCTTCAATTTTTCTACCAGCATCTCCTGATTAGAAAAATACTAATATAAATAATCACGGCTTCTCTGCCAGTTTTAGATTGGCAATTGGTGGCAATGGACCCAGGGGTGAGAACCAACCTCTTCTCCAAATCGATTGTTAAGATAAAAGGCAGAGAAGCAGGATTTAGAAAGCAGACGCAATTGAACAATTTGACTAGCGCTGGTGGGTGCAAGGGGATGATCAGTTCCTTTCCCCACCATTTGGCGCTTTTTCTGTGATGCACTATGTAGGGGGGGGGGGCACTGTGTGTGGCACTATCCAGAGGGTGCTCTGTGTGTGTATGGCTATATTTAGAGTTAGCACTGTGTGTGCGAGAAACTATCTAGAGGGGGCTCTGTTTGTGTGGCACTGTCTAGATGGAGCACTTTGTGTGTGGCACTATCTAGAGGGGGAGCTGTTTGTGGCACTATCTAGAGGGGGCACTGTGTGTGGAATCATCTAAAGGAAGCATTGTGTGTGTGTGTGTGTGTGTGTTTTTGCGGCACTATCTAGAAGGGGCAGAGTACAGATACAAACGTTTTCTTTTTTTTAAATTCAATAAACTTATGATATTTCATTTATAGTAAATCAATAATTTTAAATCTTTTTCTACTCCGAGTGTGCTGGTTTTGTCCAGGAATACTTTTTTTTGTTTATTGTTTTTTCATAGTCTTCACTTTGCCCTGGACGGCACCGTGTGATATTTATTGCATTATCTGAGTTAATTAATTGGATAAACCTGTGGTTATTTTATAATGATGATAGCTCACAGTAATGATGCCCCCTAAGTGCCAACACACAGTATTATGCCCCCATAGTGCCCCAACACAGTACCATCCCCCAGTAATGCCCCCACACAGTAGAATGCCCCAGTAAAGCTCCACACACATAATATGATGGCCTCGTAACACCCCCACATAGTATCATGACCCCGTAGTGCCCCAATACAGTATCATGCCTCCATAGTCCCCCTACACAGCAGTCATATGCCCCAGAGTGCACCCACACTTGATCTCCCTTTACTCCTCCAAACAATGTAATTTTAATAAACTAGGGAATGGGGAATGTTGTCACCCTTCTCTCCTACATAGGGTCAAGGAGGCAGAGATGTTCTGGGATAGTGATAGCAGTGTGAATGAGAACCAGTAGGGTAGCCCCGTTTTGATGTTTTTTTTCTATGGGGCCTCCTCTTTTCTATGTATGTAAATTAAGTGATCTCAATATTAACCCCTTAAGGACGCTGCCTAGTTTGGGCCTTAAGGCTCAGAGCCCATTTTTCAAATCTGACATATTTCACTTTATGTGGTAATAACGTCGGAATGCTTAAACCTATCCAAGCGATTCTGAGATTGTTTTCTCGTGACACTTTGGGCTTCATGTTCGTGGTAAAATTTGGTCGATATATTCAGTCTTTATTTGTGAAAAATTGCAAAATTTAGAGAAAATTTACAAAAAATAGCATTTTTCAGAATTTAAATGCATCTGCTTGAAAAACAGACGGTTATACCACCCAAAATAGTTACTAGTTCACATTTCCCATATGTCTACTTTAGATTGGCATCGTTTTTTGAACATTATTTTATTTTTCTTGGACGTTACAAGGTTTAGAACATAAACAGCAATTTCTCATATTCTTAAGAAAATTTCAAAAGCCTTTTTTTGAAGGTGCCAGTTCAGTTCTGAAGTGGATTTGAGGGGCCTATGTATGATAAACCCCCATAAAACACCCCATTTTAAAAACTAGACCCCTCAAAGTATTCAAAACAGCATATAGAAAGTTTTTTAACCCTTCAGGCATTTCACAGGAATTAAAGCAAATTGGAAATGAAATTTGCAAATTTCATTTTTTCTGCTGAATTTCAATTTTATTCAATTTTTTTTTAGTAACAGAGAAGGTTTTACCAGAGAAACACTACTAAATATGTATTGTCCAGATTCTGCAGTTTTTAGAAATGTCCCACATGTGGCCCTACTGCGCTCGTGGACTAAAACACAAGCCCTAGAAGCAAAGAAGCACCTAGTGCATTTTGAGGCCTCTTTTTTATTAGAATATATTTTAGGCAGCATGCCAGGTTTGAAGAGGCGTTGAGGTATCAAAACAATGGAAACCCACCAGAAGTGACCCCATTTTGGAAACTACACCCCTCAAGGAATTCATTTATGGTTTTTGTTATCATTTTGACCGCACAGGTTTTTCACAGCACCTATTTGAATTGGGCTGTGAAATGAAAAAAATGATATTTTTTCCAATAAGATGTCATTTTTGATCAAAATTTCTTATTTTCACAGGGAACAACATACCCCATTTTGTTGCCCAATTTGTCCTTAGTGCGGCAATACCCCATTTGTGGTGATAAACTGCCGTTTGGGCCCATGGGAGGGCTCAGACGGAAAGGAGCGCTATGTGTTTGTTGGAGTCCAGATTTTGCAGGATTGGTTTTCGGGTGCCATGTTGCATTTGCAGAGCCCCAGAGGTATCAAAGCAATGGAAACCCACCAGAAGTGACCCCATTTTGGAAACTACACCCCTCAAGGAATTCATTTATGGTTTTTGTTATCATTTTGACTGCACAGTTTTTTCACAGCACCTATTTGAATTGGGCTGTGAAATGAAAAAAATGATATTTTTTCCAATAAGATGTCATTTTTGATCAAAATTTCTTATTTTCACAAGGAACAACATACCCCATTTTGTTGCCCAATTTGTCCTTAGTGCGGCAATACCCCATTTGTGGTGATAAACTGCCCTTTGGGCCCATGGGAGGGCTCAGAAGGAAAGGACCACCATTTGGCCTACTGGAGCTTTTCTGGTGCTAAGTCATGTGTGCAGAAGCCCCTGAGGTACCAGTACAGTTGAAACCCCCGAGAAGTGACCCCATTTTAAAAACTACACCCCTTAAGACATTCATCTAGAGGTGTAGTGAGCATTTTGACCCCACAGGTACTGTGTAAAAGATAATGCGCAGCAGATGGTGCAGTGTGAGATTTGCAATTTTATATATGTATATGCCATTTCAGTGTCCAATATAGTGTGCCCAGCATGCGCCACCGGAGATATACACCCCTTAAATTGTAATGTGGGTTCTCCTGGGTACGACAATACCCTACATGTGGCTGTTATCAGCTGCCTGGGCATACGGCAGGGCTCAGAAGGGAAAGATGAGGGGGGTAAGCTGTGCGGAGTGCATCAGGGTAAATTAAAAATCAAGGGATGTATGATACATTTTAAAACAATCTTTTATACAGAACCCTGGTTTTTCGGGACACGTGTCACATTGGTATATTGTGTTCTTCCTTATCCCCCTCTTATAGCAGACTCTGCACCTCTTTTGACTCTTTCCCTTTCCACCGGTTTGGGGACCTTCTCCTGGAAAGTGTTGCCCTGGTACGATGCGTGTGGCCTCGCTTCCAGAAGTACTGGGTGCCCCCCCTTCCTGGTCCCTAAAGATTAGAAATTCCAGGAAAGTTCCCCTCTGGCCTGCACATCGACGTAGCACATACGCATTGTACAAAGCCATCTGTATGATGTGCCCGGCCAGCTTCTTATACCACACCGCATGGCGCTGTAGGGCTTCAGGGCTTGATCTTACAAGTCCATCCCTCCCATGTACCTATTGTAGTCCAGGATGCAGTCTGGTTTGGGGGTGGCCTTTCCTTCATATATCCTAAACCTGTAGGTATACCCTGATGCACTCTCGCACAGCTTATACATCTTCACGCCATACCTTGCCCTCTTACCTGGCAGGTACTGGCGGAATTGAACCCTCCCTTTAAAATGTACCAGGGACTCATCAATAGAAAAACACTTCTCGGGGGTGTATGCTTGGGAAAACCGGGCACTGGAACGGTCTAATAGGGGTCTCCGTTTATACAAACGGTCAAAACTGGGGTCATCTCGGAGTGGGCACGGCTCATTATCAGTATAATGTAAGAAGCGAAGTATTGCCTCATTTATTTTTTTTTTTAGGTTCCAGTTCATTTCTGAAGTTGCTTTGAGGGGCCCATATATTAGAAACCCCTATCAAACACCCCATTTTAGAAACTAGACCCCTCAAAGTATTCACAACAGCATTTAGAAAGTTTATGAACCCTTTAGGTGTTTCACAGAAATTTAGAGCAAAGTAGAGGTGAAATTTACTCTTTTTATACCATTTTTTTTATAACACAAAAGGATTTATCAGAGAAACACAAATTAATACGTATTGCCCAGATTCTGCAGTTTTGAGAAATATCCCACATGTGGCCCTCGGGCGGTAATGGACTGAAGCGCCGGCCTCCGAAGCAAAGGAGCACCTAGCGGATTTTGAGCCCTCTTTTTTATTAGGCACCATGTCCGGTTTGAAGAGGTCTTGTGGTGCCAAAACATTGGAAACCCCCCAAAAGTGACCCCAATTTGGAAACTAGACCCCTTGAGGAATCCATTGTAGTTTTCATGTCATGCATGCGGCTTTTTGATCAGTTTTTATTCCATTTTTAGGTGGCGTGGTGACTAATAAACAGCAATTCTACTATTGTTTTTGTATACTTTTTTTTTTACAGCGTTCACCGTGCGCTATAAATGACATATTCACTTTATTCTGCGGGGCGATACGATTACGGCGATACCAGATGTTTATAGTTTTTTTTTATGTCTTATGGCGTTTGCACAATAAAATACGTTTTGTAAACAATCATTCACTTTTTGTGTTACCTTATTCTAAGAGCCATAACGTTTTTATTTTTCAATCAATAAAGCCGTGCGAGGACTTATTTTTTGCGTAACGAACTGTATTTTCCATCAGTACCATTTTTAGTTACATGCGACTTTTTGATCTCTTTTTATTCCATTTTTTGGGAGGTGAAGTGACCAAACAATTGTGATTGTGGTACGGTTTATTAATATTTTTTTTTACGGCGTTCACCGTGCGGGATAAATAACAAAATAATTTTGTAGTTCAGGCCGTTACGGACGCGGCGATACCAATTATGTATAGTTTATTTGTTTGTTTATATATTTTTATTAATAATAAAGGACTGATAAGGGAAAAAGTGGGACTTTTACTTTTATTACTTTTAAAACTTTTATTTTCTTATTTTTACACATCTTTTTTTAACTTCTTTTTTACTGTATTACTTTGTCCCACTAGGGGACTTGAGGGCAGGAGGCTCTGATCGCTATTCTAATACACTGCACTACATGCGTAGTGCAGTGTATTAGAACTGTCAGCTACTCACTGACAGCAAGCATAGTGGGTCCTGACGTTGTCAGGACCCACTAGGCTTCCGTCTATGGCATAGCCGGACGCCATTGTTTGGTGTCCGGTTGCCATAGTCACCATCGCCGGCCGCTATCGCGTAGCAGGCCGGCGATGGCAGCTTAACCCCTAAAAAGCCGCGATCTCTATAGAACGCGGCTTTTAAGGGGTTAATCAGCGGGGACACAGCGATCGGTCCCCGCTGTAGGAGCTGTGACAGCTGCTGAACAAGACAGCAGCGTCACAGCTCCTGTATGTGTCGGGAGGACGGCCGAAACGGCCGTTACTCCCGAGACGTACTATTACGGCATGGAGCGCGAACGATACAGCTGCCATGACGTAATAGTACGTCAAGGAGCGGGAAGGGGTTAAGACCTTGTTAGGAAATTGTTATTCATGCACTCACCTACTATAAACTTATTGGTTCAGGAAAGGTAAACCTATGTTGTAGTGTAACATTCTTTGCTTAAAAAGCAATTAACATCATATAATGGTTATGGCATTTTGCTATAATTCTGATTGGTGGGGGTATTTTCTCCGGGGTCCCTGCCAATCCAAAAAATGAACGGACATTCTGCCTTTTTTCACCTGCCCAGAGTTGATGCCATCCACCTCCTGTGTTGTAGTTCCCTGAATAATGGTTGTATGGGAGCATCACTGCACAGGGAAAATCCGGAAAGATCTATGGGGGTCCCGGCACTTGGACCTCTATCCATCAGTAAGTGATGGCATATTCTAGTTCTTACTTTAGTGGTAAAATCCCTTCACTTAATATGGAAATAACCTAGCAGCATTTACTGTCCTTCACGTTCATGACCAAATTCCATATTTAGCAGAACTTTTTCTACACAGTTTTATAATTTTATAAATGACTCTTAGAGATACAAAAGCCAGCCATCATTTACCTTCTTCATTGCTTCTTAAGCCTTTTAGCAATGTATTGATCTCTCCAGGGGCGTAACTAGGAAACACTGGGCCCCATAGCAAACTTTTGACTGCCCCTCTCCCCTCCCCTGGGTGCTACACATAGCCGTCCTTTGTAGATAGTACTCCCCTGTAGATTGTGCTTTACAGCTCCCCCTGTAGATTGTGCTATACAGACCCCCTGTAGACAGTTCTATACAGCCCCCCCTTGTAGATAGTGCTATGCAGCCCACCTGTAGACAGTGCTATACAGCCCCCCTTGTAGATAGTGCCATATATTGCCCCCAAAACAAATAAAACAAAAAACGTTCTACTTACCTAGGCCACGTTCCCGCGACGTACTGAGCTGCTCCTCAACGCCCACTGGATTCATGCATAGGACGGCGTGATTCAGTGACGTCATCACGCTGGATACCTCCCTGCTCTTCCATAGTGATTAATAATATCTGCATCCTAAGGATGCAGATACTATTAAATGTGGCGTTGCTACCACTGTAGTAGCCATAGCGACTGCTAGCAGAGCCACCGGCATGGGGGGGCACATCACGGCGGGCAGCATGTGCACCATCATGCCGTGGGCCTCGTAGCAGCCGCTATGGCTGATACAGTGGTAGTTGCCAGTGGCGGATTATCAATAGGGCGGTTCGGGAGGCAGCCCGGGGCCCAAGGCTCCCGGGGGGGCTCATGGCCGGCCGAACCACACATAATCGCACGGCCCCCCTCATACCCGGTGGGGCGTCGCTAGCCCCGGAGGGGGCCCCGGTGCTAGCGGCAGCCACATTCACACATCAATGAAAAAGTTACTAAAGTAACTGGGGCCTATGTAATAAACTACACGAGCCCCTGTTACTATAGTAACTGACAGTACTTACTCCTCCTCTTCCTAGAGCGCATCAGAGGTTCTGACATTATAGCGTTGTGCGCTGTGCGCAGTGCGCAGCGCATAACGTCACGACACTTGATGGAGTGAGGACCTACGGCTGAAGAGGAGGTAAGTTTAATTCTAGTGTCTTGCTGAAGCTGATGGGTTGGGGTCCGACACCCGGGACCCCCGCCAATCAGCTGTTTTGAAGGGGTTGCAGCCGCTCGTACAAGCGCTACTTCCCCTTCATTCCGGTCACTTTCTCACACTTAATCGCCGACACGGTCGTGTCAGCGATTTACAGTGTGAGCAAGTGATGGAAATGAAGGGGAAGCAGCACTCGTACGAGCGGCTGCAACCAATTCAAAACAGCTGATTGGCGGGGGTCCCGGGTGTTTGACCCCAACCCATCAGCTATTGATGGCCTATACTGAAGATAGGCCATCAATGTTTAGGGACTGGACAACCTTTAAAGCCTACCATGTGTTAGGCTTAGATACAGGGCCCTAGCTTATACTGCATAAGAATACTGTCTGCTGGACCCTGTATCTAAGCCTACCTTAGGCTTAGATACAGGGTCCAACAAACAGTATCACACATGCACATGGGCCCTCTTCACATCACCGCTGCCCTTCCATTGAGGGGTTCCGTCTGGTTAACCCCTCAACGGAAAGGCAAATGGAAACCTTAATTTCCGTTTGCATCACCATTGATCTCAATGGTGATGGAAACTTTGCTAAAGATTTCCGTTTGGGGGGATATTCATTTGTATCTATAGGGGGCTGTGTGTAACGCTCTCTACGGGGGGATGTGTGATATGTACAGGGGGCTGTGTGTGGCGCTATCTATGGGGGTGTGTAATATACACAGGGGCTGTTTGTGGCACTATGTACAGGGGGCTGTGTGTGGCGCTATGTACAGGGGGCTGTGTGTGGCGCTATGTATAGGGGGCTGTGTGTATGTGGTGTTTTACAGTGTTTGGTATTATATTCAGCTGCAAAGTGTTTGGTGCTATTATATTTAGGGGTACAGTATGTGGCACCATGATATATTTATTTTCATTTATAGGCGTGGATATGTTGGGAAAGTGAGGAGCCGCAGACATCTGAGTGGCAAATTCTGCAGAAATCAGTCATGGCCGGCAGAAGTCGTCATGTGCTCTGGACCGGATGGAGAAGAAAAGAGGAAAAAAACTACTAGAATCTGAGACGTCGTCACATGTGAGTCACTAGATTTATAGAGAATCTGTCGCCTCTCCTGACATGTTTATTATAGGAAATCCTTGTATTTCACAAAAAGTCTTTCTGCAGTCCAGGACTGATAGACAATTCCCCTTGTCAGGAGGATGTGTCCCTGCACAGTGTGATACTGTCAGTATGTAGGGACACAGCCCTGTGACAAGGGGAATTGTAACACCCATTTGTTAATGCCTGCCCAAAAAGGTAATGTTAAAAATAGTTACGGCACTGAAGGGCGGCGGTGCGGAAGGGGGGCCCATGTTTGGGAAAGAGCACAGGGCCCATCGTCTACTTAATCCGCCACTGGTAGTTACGCCACTGGATCTCTCATATTTCCTCATGACATACACAAGACTGATTTCACCACAAGTCCAATTAATAAGGCTCATTCAGTTTCTCTTGTTCTATGAATGATATCAAGGAGCATTTTCTTTTCTTTGGTTAAGAGAAATATAGTGAAAATACAGTTTAAATGGGGCAAGGTATGTGTGTTCCTTTTATCTCCTAAAAATGTATTTAATCCAGCATTTCTGGATTGCTACATATTCTGGATTATTGTTCGGTCCAAGAAAAGTACATTCAATTTACCTTAAAAGTATGGAACCTCAGAATAAATAACTGACATGAAATTAACTTCATCGATATTAATTTTGCTTTTATCAGATAAGTCTAAAAAAAAAGGTGAATCTTATATTCTTTATTAAGATGTTCTTTAAGATTATTTTTTAATTATGTCCCTACAAGCAAATTAGATAGATAGATAAAAATTAGATAGATAGATAGATAGATAGATAGATAGATAGATAGATAGATAGATAGATAGATAGATAGATAGATAGATAGATAGATAGATAGATAGATAGATAGATGATAGATGGATAGATAGATAGATAGATAGATAGATAGATAGATAGATAGATAGATAGATAGATAGATAGATAGATAGATAGATAGATATGAGATAGATAGATAGATAGATAGATAGATAGATAGATAGATAGATAGATAGATAGATAGATAGATAGATAGATAGATAGATAGATAGATAGATAGATAGATATTAGATAGATAGATAGATAGATAGATAGATAGATAGATAGATAGATAGATAGATAGATAGATAGATAGATAGATAGATAAAGAAATAATATTCATATCACTGATTGAATAACATGAAATTATTCAAGATGAGGGCCTGCAGCAGCTGAGGCATGTTATATAGTGGCAACAGGGCCAGTCAGATTCTGCTCCCATACAGTGCCACCTACAAAGTGTGCCCCTCAATATAATATTACTAACAATGGGCTGTCTGTACAATGAAAGGCGCATATTAAGTGCCAGACACATTGGCCATGAGCGCCTCTCTACAGTACAATACAGTACTACATGTCCTGTATGACTCTTTACCTGTGCCAGGATGAGTTGCTCCTTTGGACACCAGGTGAGGGCGGCCCCTTGTTATTTTTCTGGCACACTGTGCTGTACAGGACTCTGAATAAACTCCTGTCCTCATCATAGAACGTGATTAACAGCTTCCAGCAGCTATTTCTGACTTTATCTGTTAGTTATTTGCTTTATCTAATTTTTATTATTATTATTATTATTATTATTATTATTATTAATCATAATAATAATTTTAGTTGACATTTTAGGGGCTTTGGAACCAATTACTAGTTTTCCATAGAGTTATGGTCTCAAGTTACAATGGTTGTCCCAGAACCAATAAATATTGTAACTTGAGGGTCCACAGTATAGTGTTACCTTATACAGTGACAGCCACAGTGTGGACCCTCAGGAACAGTGTTAATGGTAGTGCGAAGCAACAAATACCCTGCAGCAGTGATGTTGCTGATGAAGTCCCTGCAGCAGAGACCAGTAACTGGGGGGCATTCTGCTATTTCCTCCAGTTCCTTAATCTGGAACTATCTTACCCATTAATGGTGGGTAAGATAATTCCCTTCTCTTTACCAGGACATACAGAGCTCTTGTAGCTCTAAGCGACGTCCAGTTCATCATGAGGGAAGGAAGGGTAATGGGCTTGGGGGTTGCCAAAAGATGCATGCCGGTGGGTAAGTTCGTCTATCATAAATATATCTGGTGGCCTGATTGGAAAATCTGAATTGTAAAGTGCTCCGGAATATGTTGGCGCCATATTAATAAAGATTATTAGATCTGCCTGTATATAGAACTGGCTGATGTATCACTGCAGAACTAGGCAGACGTGTTGTAGGAACTTGGAAAGTTTGGTGACGACCTCTATGGGGGCCATAATGATGGCCATATTAGTTGTCCAATAACCAGGGGTGTAGCTAGAAGAGGTGCAGTGGTAGCAGTTGCGGGCCTTAGAGGCATCGGTCACATAGAAAACACCAGTATTATGAATAGCACTTAATACGAGAGGGGCCCTCATATAGATTTTGCATTGGGACCCAGGAGCTTTAAGTTACACCTCTGCCACCAAGTGTTTCAAAAACCTGAACATTTTTGAACAAAAGAGAATGACACGGCTCTATCATGGGCGTTCTGTATTTGGGCAGTGAATGGCACATTTACCACACTGCCTGGCACTAGTACTCTATATATGACATGGTAATGTGAACATTGTATAGCAAAACAACAGACTGAGGATACTGAAGTTAGCTTCTTGCTAACAGCAGGCACAGGGGCGTAACTAGGAAAGATTGGGCCCCATAGCAAACTTTTGACTGGGGCCCCCCCTCCCCTGGGTGTCACACAACCCCCCCCCCTTATAGATAGTGCCTTTTTTACAGCCCCCCCTGTAGATGACGCCATACAGCACCCCCCTTTAGATAACGCCATACAGCGCCCCCCCTGTAGATAACGCCTTACAGCCCCCTCGGTAGATAACGCCATACAGCCCCCCCTGTAGACTGTATGGCGTTATCTACAGGGGGGACTGTGTGGCGTTATCTACAGGGGGGACTGTGTGGCGTTATCTACAGGGGGACTGTGTGGCGTTATCTACAGGGGGGACTGTGTGGCGTTATCTACAGGGGGGATTGTGTGGCGTTATCTACTGGGGGGACTGTGTGGCGTTATCTACAGGTGGGACTGTGTGACGTTATCTACAGGGGGGACTGTGTGGCGTTATCTACAGGAGGGACTGTGTGGCGTTATCTACAGGGGGGGTTGTGTGGCGTTATCTACAGGAGGGACTGTGTGGCGTTATCTACAAGGGGGGCTGTGTGGCGTTATCTACAGGGGGGACTGTATGGCGTTATCTAGAGGGGGACTGTATGGCGTTCTCTACAGAGGGGGCTGTATGGCGCTAACGCCATACAGCCCCCACTGTAGAGAACGCCATACAGCCCCCCTGTAGGGAACGCCATACAGCCCCCCCTGCATGGAACGCCATACAGCGCCCCCTGCAGGAAACACCATATAGCCCCCCCTGCAGGGAACGCCATACAGCGCCCCCCCCTGCAGGGAATGCCATACAGCGCCCACCCCCTGTAGGGAACGCCATACAGCACCCCCCCTGCAGGGAACGCCATACAGCGCCCCCCCTGCAGGGAACGCCATACAGCCCCTCCCTGCAGTGAACGCCATACAGCCCCCCCTCAAAAAAAAATGCGACCTATAGTGTGTCCTACAAATAACATGCATCCCCTATCCACAGGATAGGGGATACATGTGTGATCGCTGGCATTGATAGGGAGAACGGGGGACTGAAAGTTTCTTGAAGTTTTCCATGACTAAGTTCTGACTTCCGGCGTCTGTGTCGGCAGCTTAATAAAAATGAAAGGAACGCTGGTCACACATGCGGCACAAGCGCGACCGGCGCTCCATTCATTTCTACGGAGCTGCCGACACAGACCCCGGAAGTCCGAGATTTGTGATGGAGAACTTCAGGGGACTTTCAGTCCCCCATTCTCCCTATCGCTGCCAGCGATCACACATGTATCCCCTGTCCTGTGGAGATCCTGTGGATAGGGGATACATGTCTTTTGTTTAATGGCAGAGCGGGGAGATACCTCCCTGCTCTGCCGTAGTGTTCAGTGGCGTCACGCTGTAGTAGCCATAGCGGCTGCTAGCGGAGCCTGCGGCCATTGTGGGGGCCAGTGCCGGCGGGTGACACGGGCCCCCTAATGCCGCGGGCCCCGTAGCAGCCGCTACGGCTGCTACGGCGGTAGTTACGCCACTGAGCAGGCACAAGCAAAATATTTATATACCAATATGTCCCTCGCCCATTGCCTTCTTTTTGTTCTTTCTGCCTCATCCAGCATATATTGAGCTACAGAAGTCTTATAATGATATATTAAAGGGCCTCAATATAGCCAACCATGAGCAGGAGGTCATAGATGGTCGATCATGTTCCGGAATGACCAGACTGGTGGTTTCCATTGCCTTACTTGACACAACTTAGCAAAAATAAAATGGATATTGATCTTATCTTGCTCCCCCCGCAAAATCGTATCTTTTTATGATAATCATTACAAAAAATTGTAAAATAAGTTCTGTATAAGGAAAGAATTTCACCAAAACCTTCAGAGATGTTTATATTTTTATTCATGCATGGAAGTTGTTATCATCACGCAAAGAAGGAAAGACTTTAGAGTTAGTCATTTCCAAAAAAAAGGAGCAGATGATGTTGATTCCGCTCTTCAGGCCTTGGCATAAACTTGTATGTTGTCTTTGGAAGTCCAGATCTGGATCACACGTGATGGAGAGGAAAAGAGCAGGAATGTTTGCAGTGTGACCTGTCTAGTTGGAGTTTTCCCTGGATTCCTCTATAAATTCTTCCTACAACCATTCGGCCTTCTGTCTGTCCAAGAATGATAGGTGAAGGAGCTGCTTTTTTGTGTTTTTTCTCGCAGCACCTTCCTTCTGTCTGTCTATGGGCAGTGGGTAAAGGAGCTGTTTTCTCTCTCAGCAGCTTCCTTCTCTCTGCCCATTGTCGGTAGGTAAAGGAGCTTCTTTCTACCTCAGCAGGTTCCTTCAGGGTGTCTATGGTCAGTAGCAGAAGGAGCTGTTTTCTTTATTAACAACTTTTTTTCTGACTGACCATTGTCAGTATGTGAAGGAGCTGCTTTTTTTTTATCTCAGCATCTTCCTTCTGAGTCTCTATGGTCAGTAGGAGAAGGAGCTGTTTGTTGACTCCGCAGCTTCCTTCTGTCTGACCATTTTTGGTAGGTGAAGGAGCTGCTTTTTATCTTAGCAGCTTCCCTCTGTCTGTCTATGGGCAGTAGGTAAAGGAGCTGTTTTTTTTGTTTCAGCAGCTTACTTCTGTCTGCCCATCGTCGGTAGGTGAAGATGCTGCTTTCTATCTTAGCAGCAACCTTTTGGGTGTCTATGGTCAACGGGAAAAGGAGCTGTCTTTTTGTCTCAGCAGCTTCCTTGTCTGACCATTGTTTCCTTTTGGTCTTCTATTGTCAGTAGAAGAAGGCGTTGTGTTCAGTGGTGGAATCTCTGTAAATTTGTCACAAATCGGTAAAGACTAATTCATTCCTTGATGTTACTGGAATGGGGCTGATTTATAGCAGCCACTTACTCCTGTAAGAAGAAAAATATACATGTCTAAGAATCAGCTCTTTACATATATACTGTATAACTGGGGGTTTTCAAGTTGTGTAAGTAAAGTACTATAACAAATTTTACTGTAAGTGGAAGACCCTTTACTTACAAATAAGTGAAATGTATTTATCATTACACCCACATCTGGAAAATATAATACAAAACATGTCGCTATGAAAGTGTAGTAAGTGAGGATCTAGACCGTAAGCTAATATAATGATAAGGTTACAGTGCATGTGTGCGTTACTGAGCTATTCTGACACTATGGATGTCCCTTGGTGTTATACTTACAAAGTCCCATTGAAATGGCGGCTGGGCCCTGCCGGACTCCACATCGCCCCAGTCTATTGAGCGGAAGAATGGGTGAGATCTGATGGACGATGTTATTGCCAGCCGGCTGCATGGAGATTTACTGAGGAGCTGAAAAGTGAGAGAAAGCATTATATTCATGTATTATTGATGATATCTTGTTCTGGGTGAAATGTCTACCTGCTGTTCAACTTTTATGTTCTTTCCTTTTTTATAATCCTCTTCCCCTCTACCAATTCTACTTACCCCTTCTATGAATTCTATGATAACTGGACACATCCCAGGTAGAAATGAAGGGACATCCTCCTCTAGTGACTGATCGTAATCGTCCAGTGAGCCATAGCCATTGAATGGCTGCTCACCTACGCTCATTGTAAATAAGATGACGCCAAAGGAAAAGGAGTCCACCAGATGGTTGTAGTGTTCACCGTTCATCACCTGGTAAAACATCAAATAGAAGATCGGCTGAATATACTGGTGAGGGGCTTTACACACAGGGGGCTATGAGGACTGGTTTGTGATTAGATATAAGAAAGATAGGTAGGAATTCTATTGGGTCATTTAGAAAGTTATATATAAGAGGTTGTAAGTATCAGATAACTACTCAATCCTACTATCTGCGTAATCCAGACAGGAATGTTCCTTACCTCTGGAGCAACGTAACCAGTAGAGCCTAAAAAGTCATATATTGTGTCCTCCCCAAACACATTCACTGCTGATAAGCCAAAGTCGGCGATTTTGATGTGTCCGACGTCATCGAGGAGAATATTTTCAGGCTTCAGGTCACTGCGGAGAGAAAGAGCAGACACTTATTTCTATGGATAATTCATGAAAGATATTTTAACCCCTTTGAAGTCCAAGCCATTTTTTGATTTTTGATTTTCGTTTTTCACTCCCCACCTTCTATGAGCCATAACTTTTTTATTTTTCCGTCAATGGAGTGGTGTGAGTGCTTAGTTTTTGCAGGAGAAGTTGTAGTTTCTACTGGCACTGTTTGAAGTACCGTATAATACTGGGGAACGGAAAAAAAATTATTTGTGGTGTGGAATTGTAAAAAACTGTGATTCCTCCATTTTCTTTTGGGTTTCGTTTTTAGGTCTTTCACCGTACGTCAAAAACAATAATTTAGCCTTTTTCTGCTGGTCAATATGATTACGGTGATACTAAATTTATATAGTTTTCTTAATGTTTTACTCCTTTTACAAAGAAAAAACGATTTGTTCGAAAAAAAAATTATTTGTGTCACCACATTCTGTAAGCCATAATTTTCTTTATTTCTTTGTCGATTGAGCGATATGAGGGCTTATTTTTTACGGCACGAGCTGTGGGTTTTATTGGTACAATTTTTTGATACATACGAGTTTTTGAACACTTTTTATTAAAAAAATGTATCGCTAAGTCGACCAAAAAACAGCGATTCAGTTGTTTTTATATTTTTTTCTTTTTACGGCGTTCACCTTGCTAATTAAATAATGCTATATTGTTATAGTTCAGACTTTTACGGACACAGCGATACCAATTTTGTTTATTTTTTTATTTTTTACATTACTTTAGAGAAAAATGGGAAAAGGAAAGTTTTTGGAACTTCTAATTTTTTGAATTTTTTTTCACTACTAAAAACTTTATTTAACTTTTTTTTTTTTTACACATTTCATTAGTCCCCCTAGGGGACTTGAAGCAGTGATTGTTAGATCACTGGCACAATACACTGCAATACTAATGTATTCCAGTGTATAGTCATTTTTACAGGCTTCTGTTAAGCCATAAGCAGGGCTTAACAGAGGCAGAAGTAAAGGCAGTCCAGGGCACCTTCATTAGGCCTCCTGGGCTGCCATGACAATCATTGGCGACCCTCGATTGTGCTATGGGGCCGCCGATGCGCTGTTGAAGGGGGGTGCCCCCTCTCTATAACACCTCAGATGCTGCGGTTGCGATCCCGGCTGTTACTCCTGGGTATTGGCTGTAAAACATTGCCGACACCCGCAGCATATGGAGCGCGCTCAGCCTGTGAGCTCGCTCCATACTTCTCCCCCTGCATTATGATGTGCCGGTACGTCATGGTGCGTCAAGGGGTTAAACAATAGGAAATTATGTTTTAAAAATGTAGAAAAAAATATTCCTTTCTGGTAAGACTGTAATGACAAGATCTGTAAGATGACAACTAAGAAGCCAACGGTGATATTTTAATGTCTAAAGATATAAGTAATTACCGATGTATGACGCCATGCTCATGCAAGTATTGGAGTCCGCAGACCATCTCTGCCGCAAACAATCTATGGAGTAGAAAGTAGAGGATTTAACAAGGGTTACATACAAAATCATTCAGAAAACATAAGAAGTGTCCTCCTCATGTCTTCATCTTCTCCTGTTTTTGTCCATTGCTCTAGGACTACAATGTAACATGCAGCAGATTTATAGGATTCAGCTATAAGAAATTTACCTTGTGTTCTGTATATCAAACGGCATCCATTCTGCCATTAAGTTAAATAGGTCTCCTCCAGCCATATAGTCCATTACAATGATATAATCACTTGGTGTCTCTATAGATGCCCGCATAGATGTTAGAAAGCGGCTTCCAGCGGCAATTTCCAGTACTTCCAGCTCTGCAAAGATTTTGTCCACAGTTTGACTCTTGGCCATGATTTTAACAGCCAGCAGTTCTTCACTGACGGGATCTGATGCCAAGATGACCTGGAGAAGGACCATAACAGGTCAGACCAAACTCTATGATGTGTAAAAGTGGTGTCTAATGACTAGAAGAAGTTTATTACATGTTTTGGCCACTTACTTTTCCGTAGTTCCCCTCTCCAAGGATTTTCTGAAATTTTAGATTGTCAAGGTCAATAGGTTTCATTGTGTTGACCAATTCTTTTGGGGATGGAGTACGGCTACTGGCATAACCAAGGTCTTCTACTGGCATCACCGCTATGTCGGAGGTTAGTTTAAAGCTTCCATCTGCTGAAATGTAAGAAGGTTCATTATTAAATCCAGGTCATAAACTGACTTACTTGAATTATATTCTTGTAAAAAAATGTAGAAAGAAAAGCAAAGAAAGAAAATATATTATATTTTATGTTTTATATAATGATGCATAATATTAAGAGTAGACCCCACCTCATCCCCTCCAGTCTTATTATATTGAATTATTTCCATCTTACCTGGTGCATCTTTGTCAAATGAACTTTTGGGTTTAGAAGCATCCCATGAGTCTTGTTTGGGCTTCGTGAAGGACATGTTTATAGCTGATGATCTGGACCTTCTTAAAGCACCATTTCCATTCACTATCGGTCTTGCATATATGAGACGCCTCCTACATTGGACAACCCAGTCTCTGTTGTTTTTGATTCTCTTCTGGCTTGCCTCACTTTGTAGGTTTGGTGTTTCTCGGCTTACAGATCTGGAGAATGGGACATGGCTTGGTGTTTCTGGGAAAACCTCCTCCAGCTCTAACTCTGTGCTGATCATATTTCTCCGCTTTTGGAGGATTTTATCGTTGTTTGTCCTCCTTCTATCAGCGATCAGTTCTCTGATTTCCTTTCTGGTGTTAAGGATCGTCATTTGAAGTTCTTCATCGGCGGAGTTTGCTGAGTCAGATTCCATGAGGTTCTCCATTTTCCTTTTCTCTGTAAGCATTTCATGTCTCTTGATCTTTCTTAATCTCTCCAAATTCTGTCTTTTAGACGCCATTTCTGAGGCGTCATTGTCCATATCAGGTGGTTGATTGTCATTTCGCCCTAAAGCGAACAATGGTTCCTGCTGTTCATTGATTCCCCTCCTCTGTATCAGAACCCGTTCTCTTTGGGTTCTTCTCCTCTTCTGTTCCTCCATTACACAATCCATTTTGGCTTCGTTTATCACGAAACACATAGCTACTGCCTTACCCTTGGGAGTCTGTAAGGCAGTGATTTTCTTCAAGAGACGTAAATGTGGTATAGAACGTGATGAAGTCATCACTACACTTATGACATATTTTTTTTTTGTTAGGTCAAAGCACCAGGGTTCTTTCTACAAGCTACCTTGACAAATTTCATACTGTGAAGTCAAAGTGTTCTATAAGTTACCATGACATGCTGTGAGGTCACAATACTAGCGTTAGAAGTCATCTAACTGGTGTATATATATATATATGTATATATATAAAAATTCCATGAGATGCCTGTACACATACACATAGTACATACAAATATATATATATATATATATGTGGCAACATATGGTGACTCTTGAAGGTAGCAATAAAGTCCCTGGTACTGATGTGCTGACAATAGAGAGATAGCACATATTTTTTTTAATGCCATTGCTTACATTAGATATTTCATTATCATCTTCTGGAGAGGCCATTGAGCTATTGAAGGTACATCATGGAGTGAAGATCTAACACAACCCACTAAATGCCGGGTTATCAGGTGAACCTCTGTTAATTCTGCAGGGGTTTTTTGTTGCATTGTGGATTATCAGAATTTCTGGACTATGAAGTGCTGAATTAAATTACTTTTACTGTAGTTACAAATAAAATGGAAAGAAATATAACAAATATAAAAGTGAAATGTTAATAAAGGGATGTCAGTGTAATCTCATATGCACTTATAACATAGTAAATAGCAGAAGGTTATTGAATTCAGGATTTATTTACATAACAATTCCATAAAATCACAGAGGAGATTATTTTTAGTCTCTGACTTTGCGTTGTATGCAGTAACGAGTTATAAACCATATAGGGCAAGTTTTTGTCTTCAGCTTCTTGGGAAGGACATATAGTGAATTGTCTCCACCTTTCATGCAGCCTCATGTAGTATTGCAGTGGTTGCTGCCGTTATCGGATAAAACAGTGTCATAGGTTTGTGGACACAATGGTCGCTGGCTTGTGAAGAAATTTTAAACTGTAAAGTGCTGGTCTTTTTCATTAGTGTGCCATTTAACTCCAGACCTGGGCCTGTAGTAGTGAATGGACCTTGTTTTTCCAGTTCAAGGGAGACAATACTTGTTACGAGCAACCAATTCAAGATTAATAGAATATTATATATAGTCCCATACAAAGTCAGCTACAACAAATCCCAGAGCTGAGATCACTAGTCCTTCCTGTTGGAATGAGTGCCGCCATTGCAGGACATGGGACAATCAGTTTTTTAGATTTTTTTTTTAGAATGTTCCTATGAGTTATGATGAACCAAGATGGCTCCGATAGTGTTCTCATTCTATAATACACTACCGTTCAAAAGTTTGGGGTCACCCAGACAATTTTGTGTTTCCATGAAAATTCACACTTATATTTATCAAATGAGTTGCAAAATGACTAGAAAATATAGTCAAGACATTGACAAGGTTAGAAATAATGATTTTTATTTGAAATAATAATTTTCTCCTTCAAACATTGCTTTCGTCAAAGAATGCTCCATTTGCAGCAATTACAGCATTGCAGACCTTTGGCATTCTAGCTGTTAATTTGCTGAGGTAATCGGGAGAAATTTCACCCCATGCTTCCAGAAGGCCCTCCCACAAGTTGGATTGGCTTGATGGGCACTTCTTGCGTACCATACGGTCAAGCTGCTTCCACAACGGCTCTATGGGGTTGAGATCTGGTGACTGCGCTGGCCACTCCATTACAGATAGAATACCAGCTGCCGGCTTCTTCCCTAAATAGTTCTTGCATAATTTGGAGGTGTGCTTTGGGTCATTGTCCTGTTGTAGGATGAAATTGGCTCCAATCAAGCGCTGTCCACATGGTATGGCATGGCGTTGCAAAATGGAGTGATAGCCTTCCTTATTCAAAATCCCTTTTACCTTGTACAAATCTCCCACTTTACCAGCACCAAAGCAACCTCAGACCATCACATCACCTCCACCATGCTTGACAGATGGCGTCAGGCACTCTTACAGCATCTTTTCAGTTGTTCTGCGTCTCACAAATGTTCTTCTGTGTGATCCAAACACCTCAAACTTCGATTCGTCTGTCCATAACACTTTTTTCCAATCTTCCTCTGTCCAATGTCTGTATGCTTTTGCCCATATTAATCTTTTCCTTTTATTAGCCAGTCTCAGATATGGCTTTTTCTTTGCTACTCTGCCCTGAAGGCCAGCATCCCGGAGTCGCCTCTTCACTGTAGACGTTGACACTGGCGTTTTGCGGGTACTATTTAATGAAGCTGCCAGTTGAGGACCTGTGAGACGTCTATTTCTCAAACTAGAGACTCTAATGTACTTGTCTTGTTGCTCAGTTGTGCAGCGGGGCCTCCAACTTCTCTTTCTACTCTGGTTAGAGCGTGTGTGTGCTGTCCTCTGAAGGGAGTAGTACACACCGTTGTAGGAAATCTTCAGTTTCTTGCCAATTTCTCGCATGGAATAGCCTTCATATCTAAGAACAGGAATAGACTGTCGAGTTTCACATAAAAGCTCTCTTTTTCTAGCCGTTTTGAGAGTTTAATCGAACCCACAAATGTAATGCTCCAGATTCTCAACTAGCTCAAAGGAAGGTCAGTTTTATAGCTCCTCTAAACAGCAAAACTGTTTACAGTGGTGCTAACATAATTGCACAAGGGTTTTCAAGTGTTTTATAATCATCCATTAGCCTTCTAACGCAGTTAGCAAACACAATGTACAATTAGAACACTTGACTGATGGTTGCTGGAAATGGGCCTCTATACACCTATGTAGATATTGCATTAAAAACCAGACGTTTGCAGCTAGAATAGTCATTTAGCACATTAACAATGTATAGAGTGTATTTCTGATTAATTAAATGTTATCTTGATTGAAAAAAGCTGTGCTTTTCTTTAAAAAATAAGGACATTTCTAAGTGACCCTAAACTTTTGAACGGTAGTGTATATGTTGTGCTGAGAACTCATCTTGGGGGAATGCTACATGTTGGGATCATTTATTTATTTATCAGGTTCTCGGGTCCTGGGAACTTCACTGTATGAATGAAATACATGTATATACTTGAATATACAGTGAAGGAAATAAGTATTTGATCCCTTGCTGATTTTGTAAGTTTGCCCACTGTCAAAGACATGAACAGTCTAGAATTTTTAGGCTAGGTTAATTTTACCAGTGAGAGATAGATTATATAAAAAAAAATAACTGAAAATCCAATTGTCAAAATTATATATATTTATTTGCATTGTGCACAGAGAAATAAGTATTTGATCCCTTTGGCAAACAAGACTTAATACTTGGTGGCAAAACCCTTGTTGGCAAGCACAGCAGTCAGACCTTTTTTGTAGTTGATGATGAGGTTTGCACACATGTTAGATGGAATTTTGGCCCACTCCTCTTTGCAGATCATCTGTAAATCATTAAGGTTTCGAGGCTGTCGCTTGGCAACTCCGATCTTCAGCTCCCTCCATGACCTTAATGTGCTTCTTTTTGAGCCACTCCTTTGTTGCCTTGGCTGTATGTTTCAGGTCATTGTCGTGCTTGAAGACCCAGCCATGAGTCATTTTTAATGTCCTGGTGGAGGGAAGGAGGTTGTCACTCAGGATTTGACGGTACATGGCTCCATCCATTCCCCCATTGATTTGGTGAAGTAGTACTGTGCCATTAGCAGAGAAACACCCCCAAAACATAATGTTTCCACCTCCATGCTTGACAGTGGGGACGGTGTTCTTTGGGTCATAGGCAGAATTTCTCTTCCTCCAAACACGGCGAGTTGAGTTAATGCCAAAGAGCTCAATTTTAGTCTCATCTGACCACAGCACCTTCTCCCAATCACTCTCAGAATCATCCAGATGTTCATTTGCAAACTTCAGACGGGCCTGTACATGTGCCTTCTTGAGCAGGGGGACCTTGCGGGCACTGCAAGATTTTAATCCATTACGGCGTAATGTGTTACCAATGGTTTTCTTGGTGACTCTGGTCCCAGCTGCCTTGAGATCATTAACAAGTTCCCCCCGTTTAGTTTTCGGCTGAGCTCTCACCTTCCTCAGGATCAAGGATACCCCACGAGGTGAGATTTTGCATGGAGCCCCAGATCGATGTCGATTGACAGTTATTTTGTATGTCTTCCATTTTCTTACTATTGCACCAACAGTTGTCTCCTTCTCACCCAGCGTCTTACTTATGGTTTTGTAGCCCATTCCAGCCTTGTGCAGGTCTACGATCTTGTCCCTGACATCCTTAGAAAGCTCTTTGGTCTTGCCCATGTTGTAGAGGTTAGAGTCAGACTGATTAATTGAGTCTGTGGACAGGAGTCTTTTATACAGGTGACCATGTAAGACAGCTGTCTTTAATGCAGGCACCAAGTTGATTTGGAGCGTGTAACTGGTCTGGAGGAGGCTGAACTCTTAATAGTTAGTAGGGGATCAAATACTTATTTCTCTGTGCACAATGCAAATAAATATATATAATTTTGACTATGTGATTTTTTTTTTTTATATAATCTATCTCTCACTGGTAAAATTAACCTAGCCTAAAAATTCTAGACTGTTCATGTCTTTGACAGTGGGCAAACTTACAAAATCAGCAAGGGATCAAATACTTATTTCCTTCACTGTATGTCAATTGAACATATGGAGACGCTGCGTGGAAGAGTGTAAAGCTGGCCATAAACATTAAATAACTATCAATTGTGCTGTTGGTCGACAGTTATTCCTACTGACTGCCCTACATACATGCTCGGCTCATCTGAGCATGCATGTTCATTATATTAGGGAGAGGGGAATAAGCCGCTGTCTGACCGCTCTGAAAGCGACTTATCTTCCATGGAAACAAAGGATCCAACATACAGGATTCTTACGTCCCTTGACATCTGCCATTGGGGGAGAATCGGGAGTCCCCCATAAACATTAGACATTAGATCGTCGGTCGATCCCACTGTAATTGGCCGGTTCTCCCCAGCAGCTGTTAGGGTATGTGCACACGCTAGCTGTCATTTACGTGTGAAAAGACAGACTGTTTTCAAGAGAAAACAGCTGCCTCGTTTCACACGTAAATGCTCCTCCTCGCATTTTGCGAGGCGTCTGAGACGCTCGTAAATCTTGAGCTGTGCTTCATTGAGTTCAATGAAGAACAGCTCAAATTACGTGGCAAAGAAGTGTCCCTGCACTTCTTTGCCGAGGCAGTCCATTTACGCGTCGTCGTTTGACAGCTGTCAAACGACGACGCGTAAATTACAGGTTGTCTGCACAGTACGTCGGCAAACCCATTCAAATGAATGGGCAGATGTTTGCCGACGTATTGTAGCCCTATTTTCAGACGTAAAACGAGGCATAATACGCCTCGTTTACGTCTGAAAATAGGTCGTGTGAACCTAGCCTTAAAGTAACAGTAGGTTTACAGAACCCGGGAGAAGCAGGATACTGAGGATGCACCTTGTAGTACTATTATATTCAGAGGGCACCGTATGTGGCAGTATTGTATTCAGAGGGCACAGTGTGAGCAAGTTTTATATTCAGAGGGCACAGTGTGTGGCAGTATAACATTCATTTAAAGGTCTAGTCTATATATTTAGTGGTCTGGAATGGAGTCTGAATAATTTTAGAGATCTAGTCTGGGTTTTGATGAATTTAGGGGTCTGGTCTGTAGTCTGAAATAATTGATAGGTCTTGTCTGGGGTCTGATTAATTTTGGGTTCTAGTGTCTGAATATATTTTGGAGTCTAAAGGTTGGCTATGGGGCGCAGTATTTTTTAGTTAGGTCCTGCTTTCTAGATAAGTCTGCTTTTATCTGAATGTGTATCTTCAGACACTATTAATAAAGCAGTATGGGGCGCAGATACGGATGATGACCCAGGTGAATGGGATTTGGAAAACCACCTAGGGGCCATTCCCACTAAAGAGATTCTAGAGCAAATGGTGGCGCCGCATTGAGGAGATGCATTAGCAGGACCGGGAGGCTCAAAGGCAGGAAATCCAGACTCTCGGCCATAGGGTGGATGCTATAGATTAAGCCCAGGATACCATCTTTACCCATTTGGCTGACTAAAAATTGGTCCTTGAAGAGCACACAGTGCAAATAACAGACATCGTCAACCATATTGGCAACATAGAAAATCGTCCCTTCCATTAAATTGGACTATATTCATAGAGAATTGCGCTCTAGGTTACTTAACGCAGCTCCCCGAGAAAAGTCATATGTAGAATTCCTCACTTCAAGCAAAAAGACAAAGTTTTACGTGCTTTTAGAAATAAAAATGAAATCACCCAAAATTATAAGTCTATATTGCCCGAATTTTCCCGTCGCACACTTTATTGCATTGAAACCTCTGCTGATCCTTTTACGGGAACGCAATATTTCATATAGATGCTCTACCACTCAACATAATGGAAATATTGCCATTTTTAACCAGCTTGGAAACCTATCAGCTTTTCTAGGAACCTTGGAGCTCCTGCAAGTCTTCCTTCCTGATTGTCAAGTGCCCCACCAGCTTGTAGAACCGCCAGGACGAGATAGATGGGATCACAGACGCCACCCAAGAATAAACATTTAAATAAATACACAAGACAATTTATTTTGATAAATAAAGGCAGCGGTGTGTATTATCCATAAATAAATGTAAAAAGTAATTGAAACCAAATTCTATTTATTATGAATCAAGCATAAAGATAATATCTAAAATGTGCAAACGTTAAATTCAGGCCCTGTCCACCCACTAACAACAACGTGACGAGCTATCCTTAAAGTGTAACCAAACATTTGAGAAAGTGCTGACATGTCATAGTGACATGTCAGAAGTTTTGATTGATGGGGGTCAGAACACTGAGACCCCCACCAATCGCTGAAACAAAGCGGCAGAAGCGCTCATGTGAGCGCTCAGATGCTTCGTGTCTGTTTGGCTTTCTCCGGAAAGCTGATGTATCGGAGTACGGGCTCATTTTTAGTGATTGGTGGGGTCCCAGTGCTCGGACCCCCACCAATCAAAACTTCTGACATGTTAGAAGTTTGTCAAATGTTTAGTTACCATTTAAAGCAGATCTGACAGATTTATGCTGCCCTGTCTGACAAGCTGATTTTATTGATCGGTCACTCAGGCCCCATGCACACGACTGTGCCCGCAAACACGGCCCGTGATTGCGGGCACGGCCGTCCGCCGACGACTGCCACCCGCACTTTCGGGCCGTGCTCCCATACTTTGTAAATGCAAAATGCAAAAGAACGGTCATGTTCCATAATTTTCGGAACATTTCTACGGCACGGACACCCACCCGTAGTGCTACGGAAAGGTGTCCGCGTTCAATGAAAGTGAATGGGTCCAGTCCGCAAAAACTGAGGTTTTTTACGGTCGTGTGCATGGGGCCTCAGTCAGTAATCCACCATAGGTTAGGAGAATTTAAATGTTATACTTTAGATGTTACACTTGCGGTGCTCCAGACGCGATGCAGTGCTTGAGTCCAATGATATGAGCGTGAATATACGAATATCCCTGGACTCAAGTCCTGCATCTCGTCCGGCGTACTGCAGGTATAACTTTTTCATTTTTGTAAACTATGGCGAATTACTAGTGACAGACTACTAAACGCAGCGTGTCTAACAATATCTGACAGATCGTCTTTAATGTAGGGAGGGCGGAGGCTGCTTCAGGATCCTCTTTTCAGACGGGCAGATGACAGGACCTTCTGCTTTAATCTTCAAAGAATTCCTGCCGAACAGCTGGAGCTGCCAAGCAGGATGCTGTTGCTGAAATCTTCCTTCACAAGGGATCTGTAGAAAAAATTTACAACAGGTGAGTACCTGCAATACCTGGGGACCATAAAAACATAGAACGGAACGGTGGGCGACATGATCCCAAGTGTCCCCCACACTATCAAGGAAGGGGCTTTCATGGCAACAGGTCTGTGCAAAATCCTCAGGCAAGTTTCTAAAGCTTTCCCACAAAGACATGTGAGTACCATATATATCACCCCTACCATGCTACTTGCCTTAACTATTAGACTGTCCAGCCATTGGGTTCTATATGACTTTCTACCATGTTGCAAGATAATATATCAACATTTACTTTTCCCACAGTTAAGGCCAATGACATTCAAATTTCTCTATGGATACTTGGCTCGTTATGTCCAGTAGTGGATGTACTACCTTCAGAAGGACTGTGCTCCCTCTCACTGAGTATGGACGTCCCCACTGTGATGCACCCAAACAAGGCCCTTGTGCAGGGTCGGCTTTAGGAAGGGAGCGAAGGGGTCAATGCCCCCCTTAGACCACTGTGCCAATTTTTTTTATCGGCTGCTATTGGATTTATACAGATTCCAATTATACTTACCTTCCTCGCTCCTGAGCTTGTCTTCAGCTCCAGGAGCCGTCACTGACACTGTATGCTGCTACTTTTTCACCCCAGGATTCAGTCCTGGATTTGCCCCTGCCCTAGCGTAAACCATTGTTGTTATTTTGATAATCCTGCCTATAGTTAACCCCTTCCCTCTTTAGCCACTTTTGACCTTCCTGACAGAGCCTCATTTTTCAAATCTGACATGTGTCACTTTATGTGGTAATAACTCCGGAATGCTTTCACCTATCCAAGCGATTCTGAGATTGTTTTCTCGTGACACATTGGACTTTATGTTACTGGCAAAATTTGCTCGATATGTTCAGTATTTAATTGCGAAAAACACCAAAATTTAGCGAAAAATTGCAAAAATTAGCATTTTTCTCAATTTAAATGTATCTGCTTGTAAGACAGGCAGTTATAATACACAAAATTGTTGCTAATTAACATCCCCCATATGTCTACTTTAGATTGGCATCATTTTTTGAACATCCTTTTATTTTTCTATGACCTCACAAGGCTTAGAACTTTAGCAGCAATTTCTCACATTTTCAAGAAAATTTCAAAAGGCTATTTTTACAGGGGCCAGTTCAGTTGTGAAGTGGTTTTGAGGGCCTTATATATTAGAAACCCCAAAAAAGTCACCCCATTTTAAAAACTTCACCCCTCAAAGTATTCAAAACAGCATTTAGAAAATGTCTTAACCCTTTAAACATTTCACAGGAATTAAAGCAAAGTAGAGGTGAAATTTACAAATTTCATATTTTTCTGCAGAAATACATTTTTAATACAATTTTTTTTATAACACAGAAGGTTTTACCAGAGAAATGCAACTCAATATTTGTTGCCCAGTTTTTGCAGTTTTAGGAAATATCCCACATGTGGCCGTAGCGTGCTACTGGACTGAAACACCGGCCTCAGAAGCAAAGGAGCACCTAGTGGATTTTGGGGCCTTATTTTTGTTAGAATATATTTTAGGCACCATGTCAGGTTTGAAGGGCTCTTGCGGTGCCAAAACAGTCAAAATCCCCCAAAAGTGACCCCATCTGGGAAACTAGACACCTCAAGGAAATTATCTAGGGGTGTAGTGAGCATTTTCACCGCACAGGTTTTTTACAGAAATTATTGGAAGTAGGCCGTGAAAATTAAAATCAACATTTCTTCAAAGAAAATGTAGGTTTAGCGATTTTTTTTCTCATTTCCACAAGGACTAAAGGAGAAAAAGCACCGCAAAATTTGTAAAGCAATTTCTCCCGAGTAAAACAATACCTCACATGTGGTAATAAACGGTTGTTTGGAGACACGGCGTGGCTGAGAAGGGAAAGAGCGCCATTTGGCTTTTGGAGTTCACATTTAGCAGGAATGGTTTGCGGAGGCCATGTCACATTTACAAAGCCCCTGAGGGGACAAAACAGTGAAAACCCCAAACAAGTGACCCCATTTTGGAAACTATACCCCTTGAGGAAATTATCTAGGGGTATAGTGAGCATTTTGACCCCACAGGTTTTTTGCAGAAATTTTTGCAAGTAGGCTGTGAAAATGAAAATCTACATTTTTTCAAATAAAATGTAGGTTTAGCTAATTTTTTTTCATTTCCACAAGGACTAAAGGAGAAAAATCACCATAAAATTTGTAAAGAAATTTCTCCCGAGTAAAACAGTACCCCACATGTGGTAATAAACGGCTGTTTGGACACACGGCGAGGCTGAGAAGGGAAAGAGCGCCATTTGGCTTTTGGAACTCAAATTTAGCAGGAATGGTTTGCGGAGGCCATGTTACATTTACAAAGCCCCTGAGGGGACAAAACAGTGAAAACCCCAAACAAGTGACCCCATTTTGGAAACTATACCCCTTGAGGAAATTATCTAGGGGTATAGTGAGCATTTTGACCCCACAGGTTTTTTGCAGAAATTTTTGCAAGTAGGCTGTGAAAATGAAAATCTACATTTTTTCAAATAAAATGTAGGTTTAGCTAATTTTTTTTCATTTCCACAAGGACTAAAGGAGAAAAATCACCATAAAATTTGTAAAGAAATTTCTCCCGAGTAAAACAGTACCCCACATGTGGTAATAAACGGCTGTTTGGACACACGGCGAGGCTGAGAAGGGAAAGAGCGCCATTTGGCTTTTGGAACTCAAATTTAGCAGGAATGGTTTGCGGAGGCCATGTTACATTTACAAAGCCCCTGAGGGGACAAAACAGTGGAAACCCCCCACAAGTGACCCCATTTTGGAAACAACACCCATTGAGGAAATTATCTAGGGGTATAGTGAGCGATTTGACACCACAGTTTTTTTGCAGAAATTATTGGAAGTAGGCCCTGAAAATAATAATCTACATTTTTTCAAAGAAAATGTAGGTTTAGCTAATTTTTTCTCATTTCCAGAAGGACTAAAGGAGAAAAAGCACCACAAAATTTGTAAAGCAATTTCTCCCGAGTAAAACAATACCCCACATGTGGTAATAAACGGCTGTTTGGACACACGGCAGGGCTTAGAAGGGAAAGAGCGCTATTTGGCTTTTTGAGATCACATTAAGCAGGAATGATTTGCGGAGGCCAGGTCACATTTGCAAAGCCCCTGAGGGGACAAAACAATGAAAACGCCCAAAAAGGGACTCCATTTAGGAAACTACACCTCTTGAAGAATGCATCTAGGGGTGTAGTGAGCATTTTGACCCCACAGATGTTTCATAGAATTTATTAGAATTAGGCAGTGAAAATAAAAACAGTCCTTTTTCTTCAATAAGACGTAGCTTTAGCGCAAATTTTTTCATTTTCTCAACAAATAAAGGAAAAAAAGAACCCAACATTTGTAAAGCTATTTCTCCCGAGTACGGCAATACCCCATATGTGGTCATAAACTGCTGTTTGGGCAAACGGCAGGGCTCAGAAGGGAAGGACCGCCATTTGGAGTGCAGATGTTGCTGGATTGGTTTCTGGGCACCTGTGGGCCCAAAACAGTGGAAACCCCCCAGAAGTGACCCCATTTTGTAAACTACACCCCTCAATGCATTTACCAAGGGGTGTAGTAAGCATTTTAACCCTGCAGGTGTTTTGTAGAAATTAGTGTGCGCTCAATGTTGCAGAGTGAAAATGGGATTTTTTTCCATAGATATGCCAATATGTGGTGCCCGGCTTGTGCCACCATAACAAGACAGCTCTCTAATTATTATGCGGTGTTTCCCGGTTTTAGAAACACCCTACATGTGGCCCTAATCTTTTGTCTGGACATATGACAGGGCTCAGAAGTGAAGAGTACCATGCGGAGTGGAGGCCTAATTTGGCGATTTACAAAGTATTGGTTCACAACTGCAGAGGCTCAGATGTGAAATAATAAAAAGAAACCCCTGATAAGTGACCCCATTATGGAACTGCACCCCTCAAGGCATTTATTAAGGGGTGTAGTGAGCATTTTCACCCCACAGGTCTTTTCCATAAATGAATGCGCTGCGGATGGTGCAAATTAAAAATTTATATTTTTCCCTAGATATGCCATTCAGTGGCAAATATGTCATGCCCAGCTTATGACGCTGGAGACACACACCACAAAAATTGTTAAAAGGGTTCTCACGGGTATGACGGTGCCATATATGTTGAAGGAAACTGCTGTTTGGGCACGCTGTAGGGTTCAGGGCCGAGGGAGCACCATTTGGCTTTTGGAGAGCGGATTTTGCTTGGTACTATATTTGTTTGAGTATTGCTGGTGTTTTATAATGTGGGGGTACATGTAAGCGGGGCGGAGTATATAAGGGGCATAGTCAGGTGGTATAAAAAAATAAAAATAATCCATAGATGTGTGTTACGCTGTGAAGCAATCCTTTCTGCACAAGCCGGTGTCGCACTGATAAATGGTGTCATTTCTTATCCCCCTTTTGGTCCACACTCCGCGCCTTTGTAGTTTGGGGAATTTTGCTGGGAAAGTATTATCCTGGTATAATACGGGCACCGTCGCTTCCATCGGATATGATTGGGCCCTCCCTTCCTGGTTCCCTAATTTTAGGTCCTTGATAAATCGCCTCTTGAAACAGAAGAAATGTTCTCCTCGGGCACAACTGCATATTTTTTTATTTCCTGACTTATTGGAGCCATAACTAATTTTATTTTTCATAGACGTAGCGGTATGAGGGCTGGTTTGTTGCGGGACGAGCTGTAGTTATTATTGGTACCATTTTGGGGTACATGTGACTTTTTGATCACCTTTTATCCTATTTTTTGGGATGCCAGGTAAACCAAAAAACGCAATTCTGGCACAGCTTTTTTTGGGTTTTTTTTATACAGAGTTCACCACGCATTATAAACTACATGTTACCTTTATTCTGCGGGTCAGTACGATTCCGGCGATACCTCATTTATAGAACTTTTTTATGTTTTACAACTTTTTGCACAATAAAATTACTTTTGTAAAAAGAATGTATTTTTTCTGTCGCCAAGTTGTGAGAACCATAACGTTTTAATTTTTTTGTCGACGGAGTTGTATGAGGGCTTGTTTTTTGCGGGACGAGCTATAGTTTTTATAGGTACCATTTTTGGATACGTGCGACTTTTTGATCACTTTTTATTGTAATATTTGTAGGGCAAAGTGACTAAAAAACAGAAACTCTGGTAACGTTTTTTACGGGTTTTTTTTACGCTGTTCACCGCGTGCAATAAATAATATAATATTTTGATACCTCCGGTCGTTACGGTCGTGGCGATACCAAATACATATGGTTTATTATTATTTTTCAATAATAAAGGACTTGATAAGAGTAAAAGGGGGATTGTGTGTTATTTGATTACTTGAAACTTTTATTGTTTTCAAACTTTTATTTTTTGCACTTTTTTTACACTTTTTTATACTTTTTTTACACTTTTTCTCAAGTCCCACTAGGGGACTTGAAGGTCCAACGGTCAGATTTTTTTTTTTCTAATACATTGCACTACCTATGTAGTGCAATGTATTAGATCTGTCAGTCATTCACTGACAGCAAGCCGTTTAGGCTTCGCCTCCCGGCGGGGCCTAAATCGGCTTCCGTAATGGCAGAGCAGGAGACCATTGTGTCTCCTGTTGCCATAACAGCAGTCGCCAGTCCCGATTGCCTGTCAGGGCTGGCGATCTGCTTGTAACCGCTACGATGCAGCAATCGCTTTCGATTGCTGCATCGAAGGGGTTAATGGCAGGGATCGGAGCTAGCTCCGGTTCCTGCCGTTACAGGTGGATGTCAGCTGTACAGTACAGCTGACTTCCACCGCTGATGACGCCGGATCAGCTCCTGACCCGGCGCCATCTTGCCGGCAGCTACGGAAGCCGATCAGGCTCCGCCGCCGGGCGGATCTTGACCGGCTTCGGTGCTAGGCAGACCGGGAGGAAAGTATTAGGCCTCCGGTTGCCATTGCAGCCACCGGAACCCCGGCAATTTCATTACTGGGGTTCCGATGAGCTGCAAACACCTTAAGTGCAGCGATCGCGTTTGAGCGCTGCACTTAAGGGGTTAATGGCGGGGATCGAAGCTAATTTCGGTCCCCGCCGTTACAGTCGGATGTCAGCTGTAAGATACAGCTGAGATCCGGTGATGATGGGACCGGCTCAGCTTCTGAGCCGGTGCCAAACGTTTGACGTACATGTACGGCAAGATGCGGGAAGTCAGTACTTTCCATGACGTACATGTACGTCAAATGTCGGGAAGGGGTTAAAGTCTGGGTAGATGCTGAGGTCATTGCCGATCTCAAATTATCTGAAAGGGCATTCCACTTGTTGACTTCCCCTTAAAGCACTTGAAATCTCCCCTATTGGCTTCTTTAACGGTCACACTATGCTTAACACACTTGCCTGTGCCACTTCTTTTTGTTACCACATATTCTTCTAAAAGTTTGGGTGTATACCCACAGCTCTCCATCTAGACCTTACTCTTGCAGTAAAACATTACTGTTATGTTTTGAATGTTCTTATTATTATACGAGGTGGCGGGGATGACAGGAACCTATTTTCAGTCGGCTTCCACTACCACACCTAGTAATGGTCGTACATAGATTATTAGTAGGCTACTGCCTACATGATTTAATGGTAACCTTACTTGTGTGCCTTTTTCCTTGTCTTTTTTATTTTTTGTTCCCCTCCCTCGTGCCCCTTGTGTGTTTCTAGATTATTAACAACAGCTATCTTCCTCCTATATCTACAGTTTTACATGTGGATAACCTGAACTTTTACTCCTTCAATGTAAGGGGTTTTAACGTTCCAAAGAAATGGAACCAGATCTTATACCACCTTTACCTGGAAGGAGTTACGATGGTCTTACTACAGGAAACACATTTTAAATCATCCAATAAACTCAAATGCTCTACCAGGTACTATAATGTTGGTTCCACTCCTCAAATTCTGTTGATCAGTACAAGGTGGTCTCCATAGCCTTCCATTAGTAATTTTCTCCTCATTAATTGATTCTGTTGCAGACCTGGCAGGCAGATACTTGTTTTTTAAAGGGGTATTCCATCCTAAATAATTTTTTACCTTTCCACTGGATAGGTGATAAATGCTAGAACGGTGGGGGTTCGCTCCCTGGGACCCCCACCGATCATCAGAATGCGGGTCGCTGTTGCCCCTAGCCACAATAAGGCAGCTAGGAGGAGTTTTAATGGATGTACTGTACTCGGCTGTTTCCCCCTCAGCCTCATTGAATGGAGTGGCAGCCGCTGTCTGGGGAAAACAGATGACCGCGGTCCCCTATTCTGGTGATGGGTGGGGGTCCTAGCGGTCAGACACCCACCGATCTAGAACTTATCACTTATTCAGAGGATTGGTAAAAAATGCTTTAGGAATCGGAGGCATTGAATATATCTCTCGATACTGCTCTAGCCTCCCATCTCACTCGTGTTTTCCCGTTCAAATGGCAATCTAAATCTCTAAAATATCTGGGGGTGCATATTCCCACACAACAGTCGGATTTGTTCGCTTTGAATTACACACCCATTCTGCAGCACACCTTGAAGGATTTAATGTCATATGGTGGGAACCGCATATCGTGGTTTGGGCGCATTAACGCGGTTAAAATGGACATTCTGCCCAAATTCCTATACATATTCGAAACCGTCCCCATCATAATTCCAACGAGCTTCTTCCAAACATTGCATAGGGCCATAACTAAATTTGTTTGGGGCTCCTCTAAGCCTCGTGTTTGTTTTGCTGTTATTAGTCGGCCGAAAGTGGAGGGGGGGGGCAGGATTGCCGGATTTTAAACGCTACCACCAAGCTGCGGTCCTCATGCGATTGGTAGACTGGTTCCGCTCAGGTGCGGGTAAGCAATGGGTGCGCATTGAGAAGGCTATGTCTCCCCTAGCACTGTCGTCTCTGCCTTGGTTGTCTGCTCTTCAGCGACCTTCATCTTCTCTGCCTTCCCTCACACGTCAGTTTCTTGTAGTCTGGGAGCGGATCATTGCTACGATGGACATTGTTCACCGTCCAGGTCCTCTAACTCCTCTTTTTGATGATCCTTCCCTCCGGCGGTGGGTGTGGACACATTCCTCTGTTGGGAGAGACAGGACGGTGGTTTCTTGGCTAAGACTCTTACACCTGAGGGTACAATCTTGTCACAGTCTGTTGTCTCTGAGGCCTGCCCGGGGGGACGTCCGGTTTGGTGGTCCTATTTTCAGTTGCGCTCCTATCTTTCTTCCATGGGCGACCGTCTTGTATTGCTGCAGGATAAGACTCCTCTGGAGCACTATTTGTTGTTGACTGCTGCCCCCTCTCATGTGTTGTCCTATTTACACGGGATCCTTCTACCCAAATACGATTACTCTCAGCTGACATTCACTACCGCAAGGGATGAGGAATTGGGGACTCGACACTCTGCTGAGGAGTGGGGCACATCTTTCTTCCTGGCGCATAAGCTACCGACCTCGTGCTTCGCCCAGGAAAAAAATTATAAGATTCTCACCAGATGGTACCGCTGTCCTTCTTTGCTGCATAGGATATTCCCTGATGTATCTGATGAGTGCTGGAGGTGTGGGGAGGCTCCTGGAACCATGCTGCACATTTGGTGGGATTGTCCCAAGCTTCGTCCCTCTTGGGAAAAAATTTTTGATCTTGGTAACAAACTTTTTCATACTGAGGTTCAGACTTCGGCCTCCATTGGCTTACTTTCCATGGTTCCTGGATCACTCCCACACCTCAAAAAGAGTGTCTTTCGGCATTTTTTGACCGCAGCAAGAACAGTGATTCCTCGTCTTTGGAAGTCCAGCACTGTACCTTCCTTGAAGGAATGGGTGACGGAGGTGAACGGAATTATGAGGATGGAGGAGTTGATGTCTGCTGATCAGGGTAAAGCTGAGCTCTTTGTCCGCACTTGGGCAGTGTGGTCTGGATTCCGGGGTGGTAATGATCTACCTCTCTGGCTGGATGGCCTCTTTTGAACACCTATATAAGCCTACCTTTTGCGTGCTAGGTCTGTATGTGTTTCCCCTTGTTGTCTTGTGTCTGTGTTAGTCTGACGTATAATGTGCACTTATATGCGATAATTTTTATCCAACTGTGGGGACTGGCTTCCCTAAATAATGCACTATCTTTGCTGCACTTATGGTATTGTTATTCTCATTGCATTCTTATTTAGTTTTTGCTTACTGATTAGGAGGTTACCTCCTACTGTTGTTTCTATGTCTTTGTGTATTTTATGCGATATTGAAGTGGTTATATTGCACTGCGTGTGAATTTTGCACATTTATGAAACCATGTGTATGCTGTTATGTTTTGTATATTTTCAAAATAAAAATCTTTGATAAAGAAAAAAAAAAATGCTTTAGGCTGAAATACCACTTTGAACCTTCCCATGCCAACCAAATTTTCACATTTGCTAGTACTTACTTCCCTAATTTAAGTCAACTGGAGTTTGGTTATCGGTGTTTGGAGGGATTGGAGACCTTTTCCGCGGTGTGATGGAAACCTTCAGTCCTTGCTATCCGTAACCTCAAAAAAGTATTTTCCTGGAGATGCATGGAACATCTATGGTCAACAATGCAGTTTTATTTCTTCTTTAACGGGAGCCTTTCACCTGATTTTAGGGCACTAAATCACGAGCATGTCGTTATTCTTCAATGGCCAGTTTTGACAGGGGCATATTTAGGACACTAAACCCCAGCAGTATAACGAAATGCTGGTGGTTTAGTGCCTTAAAATCTTGTGGTTCCCTTTCCCACTCTATGTTACCTGCAAATACTCATTGTAACGTCCGTGGTCGCTGACCACGAACTCCTTCCATCCAGTCGACGCCCTTCTCTCAAGAGATGTCTGCACATACGGCCGTCCTGCTCCACAGTGACCACCAGGGTGTGCTCACGAGCTCAGTCCAGACTTAAGAAGCCAGACCGCACGCATGTTGGTAATTGAGATAATTGATCCAGAGCACCCTGGGCTATAAGAAGGTCCCAGCCCCATCCTCCCACGCCTGAGCTTTGCTGTTGTTTTCCAAGTTTGTCTTGCAAATGGTCCCCGAGTGTTTCCTGCTCCCAGTGTTTCCTGTTCCTGTAACCTGTATCCTGATCTAGTGCCGTGCTTAGCTGTAGCCGTGCTGTGCCGTATACCACGCCTGTCCTGTTTCTCCACACCTGATTTCTACCTGCTGCCTAGGCTGCCGTGCTACTGTCCGAGCTGCCACAGGTACCCTATATAAACTATAGACTCTGACCTGTGCCCTGTTGGCCAGCTGCCATACCGCCAAAGCGGTACAGCCCAGTGGGTCCACGAACCCTACGTGACAGTAAGCTCAGGCCCTCACATTCTTGCGGGCGGCGATAATGGAGATCAAACTGGAACCTGGTAAAGAACAGCGACCACCTGGCCTGACGAGGGTTCAGCCGTTGGGCCGTCTGAAGATAGGTAAGGTTCATATGGTTCGTAAAAATCAGGATGAGATGAGCTGAGCTGTGCCCTCTAGTAGATGACTACATCCTCCAGAGCCAATTTGATGGCCAGTAACTCCCGATCCCCAATCGAGTAGTTGCGTTCTGCGGAAGAGAAGAGCTTAGAAAAATATCCACATACCATTGACTTGCCCTTGGAGCCTCTCTGGAACAGGAGTGACCCAGCACCGACAGAGGATGTGTCCACCTCCAACGAGAACTGTAGAGAGACATCTGGATGATGGAGGATAGAGGCTGACGTGAAGGCACTCTTCAGGCTATTGAATGCAGACTCTGCTTCAGGAGTCCACACCTTGGCACTCATGCCCTTTTTAGTGAGGTTAGAGATAGGAGAAATCAGTGAGGAGAAGTTTGTAATAAACTGTCAGTAAAAATTGACGAATCCCAGAAAGCGCTGTATGGCCCTCAAGCCTTGAGGCGTGGCCATTCCAGGACAGACTTTACCTTTTCAGGATCCATCTCGAGACCTTGATCCGAGACGATATAGCCCAGGAAGGGTAGAGCATCTTTTTCAAACACACACTTTTCCAACTTAGCGTACTTACGATTCTCCCTTAACCGCAGTAAAACTTGACGGACATGTCTCTGATGCGTCATAGGATCTGGAGAAAAAATCAAGATATCATCAAGGTAGACTACTACACAAACATAAAGGAGGTCATGGAAAATTTCATTAACAAACTCCTGGAAGACCGCGGGAGTATTACACAGGCCGAAGGGCATTACTAGATACTGATAGTGTCCATCACGGGTGTTAAATGCAGTCTTCCATTCATCACCCTGGCGAATCCGGACTAGGTTGTAAGCCCAACGCAGGTCTAGTTTGGAAAAAATATTGGCACCACGTATACGATCAAACAGTTCTGAGATCAGTGGCAAAGGGTATTTATTTTTCACAGTGATCTGGTTGAGACCTCGATAGTCAATACAAGGACGAAGAGAACCATCCTTCTTTATGACGAAGAAGAACCCGGCTCCTGCCGGGGAGGAAGACTTCCGTATGAAGCCCCTCTCCAAGTTCTCTTTCACATAGGCGGACATGGACAGAGTCTCTGGCAAGGAGAGAGGATATACCCTACCACGGGGAAGGGATGCACCAGGAGTCAGCTCGATAGGGCAGTCATACGCCCGGTGTGGAGGCAATGTCTCCGCCTCCCTCTTGCTGAAGACGTCCGAAAATGCAGCATAATAACCCGGCAATCCTGACAATGACCGAGGCAGCGAAGGCTGAGCAGAACGAATCTGCACCAGGCATCGGCTTTGACACTCAGGGCCCCATTTGAGAACCTCTCCAGAATTCCAGTCCAGGACTCGGGCATGTAGTCGGAGCCAAGGCAGGACCAGCAACACAGGGTTAACGGCTTTGGATAGGACATAGAATGACAGGAGTTGGGAGTGAAGAGCTCCCACTTGGAGCCTCAGCGGCTTGGTCACAGTTATAACTGGGTCTGGCAGAGGTAGTCCATTCTCTGATGCAACTGTCAATGGCCTCTCCAGAGGGGTAGTGGGTAATTGAAGAAGATCCACTAAGGTCTCTACGGATGAAATTAGCAGCGGATCCAGAGTCCAGATATGCAGAGACCTGATGCGTCCTCTCACCGGACACTATAGTTACTGGTATGGACTTTGGGATTTTTGGGGACACAGGCACACAAGATGGCCACCGAGTCCCCAATATAGACAGAGTACCGAAGTGCGTCTGCGTTGTCTCTCCTGGGTGGATAGCTTACAATGGTCCATCATCACAGACTCCTTAGGAGGAACGACATCTGAGGACAGCAGGGGTTGCTGCAAAGTAGGGACCAGACTGGGAAGGCCTCCCTCCCGACGAACCTCTTGGAGGCGTTCTCGGATCCGCATATCAATCCGGGCGGACAGAAGGATGAGGTCACCCAGGGTAGATGGCAGGTCTCGAGCGGCAAGTTCATCCTTAAATTTAGGAGACAGTCCATGCCAGAATGCAGCCAGCAGGGCCTCATTGTTCCATAACAGTTCTCCCGCCAGGCTGCGGAAGTGGATGGCATACTCGCTCACGGAGGTGTCTCCTTGGCGTAGGTTAATCAAGGAAGCCGCTGCAGATGAGACGCGTCCAGGCTCCTCAAACACCATGCGAAAAGTCCGTAGGAAGCCCTGGTCATTGTCTCTCCTAGATAGGGTTCACCCATGCAAGAGCCTTGCCAGTGAGGAGAGAGATGATGAAAGTGACCCTTGCGCCGTCAGATGAAAATGTCCTAGTATACAGGCTGAAGTGGATCTAGTGAACTGGTTCAAAAATCCACGACAGGTACCTGCATCTCCATCATAGCAGTCCGGAAGTGGCAAAGAAAAACGTGGGTCGACACTGCCAGGAGGTGTAGTCCGAGGATCAACACTGCCAGGAGGTGTATTAGGAGGAACGACAGCTCGTGCCTCCTGCCGACGTGCGAGAATGTTCAAAGCCTGGAGGAGTTGGTCCTGTCGAGACCGGAGGTTTAGCATATCCGCCCCCATCTCTTGTGACGGCGTCATGGTTTTGGATCGACCAGCAGGGTCCATGGCCTGAACTTACTGTCTGGGTGGTGGTGGATCGATTTTCTAAGATGGCCCAGTTCGTTCCTCGGACCGGTCTTCCTTCTGCTCCTCTGCTGGCCAAGCTGTTCATCCAACACATCTTCCGCCTGCACAGCTTACCGCAGCATATTGTGTCTGATTGGGGGGTTCAGTTCACCTCGAAGTTCTGCAGAGCCCTCTGCGGACTCCTAGGTATAAAGTTGAACTTTTCCTCGGCCTACCATCCTCAGTCCAATGGTCAGGTCGAGAGGATCAATCAGATCTTGGAGAACTACCTACGCCACTTCATCTCCAAGCAGCATGATGACTGGGTGCAGTTGCCTCCGTGGGCTGAGTTCTCTTACAACAATCATACCAGCGATTCTACACAGAAGACACCGTTCCTTATTGTCTATGGCCAGCACCCACGAATTCCTCTCCCGGTCCCTGTTACATCCGAGGTGCCAGCTGCTGACACGGCCTTTGGGGACTTTCTGCAGATCTGGCTGCAGACTCGATCCTCCATCCTGCTGGAGGTCGACCGTATGAAGTGGAAGGCGGACACAAGGAGAAGAGAAACAACTCAGTTTCTTCCTGGCACGAAGGTCTGGCTGTCCTCCAGGAATATTCGACTGAGGGTGCCGTCGTACAAATTTGCTCCCAGGTTCCTCGGTCCCTTCGAGATCCTGCAGCAGATCAACCCTGTCGCCTACAAGCTTCAACTGCCTCCTACCCTCAAGATCCCCAACTCCTTCCATGTTTCTCTCCTGAAGCCAGTGGTTCTGAACCGCTTTACCAAGACTCCAAGACCTGCTGTTGCCTCCAGCGGCCCTTCAGACACCTTCGAGGTTAAGGAGATCTTGGACATTAAAAAAGTAAGAGGAAGAACCTTTTATTAAGTAAATTGGAAGGGGTTTGGTCCAGAAGGGAGGTCCTGGGAGCCAGAGGAGAATCACAACGCTCCTACCCTCATTAAGAGGTTTCTCTCTCGTTCTGGTCCCAAGAGGAGGGGGCGTAAGAGGGGGGATACTGTAACGTCTATGGTCGCTGACCACGAACTCCTTCCATCCAGTCGACGCCCTTCTCTCAAGAGATGTCTGCACATACGGCCATCCTGCTCCACAGTGACCACCAGGGTGCGCTCACGAGCTCAGTCCAGACTTAAGAAGCCAGAGCGCACGCATGTTGGTAACTATAGACTCTGACCTGTGCCCTGTTGGCCAGCTGCCATACCGCCAAGGCGGTACGGCCCAGTGGATCCACGAACCCTTCGTGACACTCATTCGAATATAAGTGTGTCCTTAACTCAATTTGAATCGATATATTCTCTACTATTCTTACCTTCTCATTTGGTAGCATTGCTTTCAAAGTGTCAGTGTCTTCCCCTGCCTACTCACACGAGGCACTAACATCATATCTGCACTGCCTAAATAACAGAAATAAGCTGTTTCATAATGTTGAGATGAAATAAATACATAAATTGAAGCCTTCCCTAGCATCTAATTAATTGTATTATGTTTGGTGGCATTATATGTACTTGGGTGGGTAGTGGCATTAACTGTACTGGGGTGGGTAATGGCATTAACTGTGCTGGGGACCAGTGGCGGCATTCATTGTACCAGTGCGGGTGGTGGCATTATTTGTACTTGGGGTGGGTGGCAAGATTATTTGTACTGGGGGGTAGTGGCATTAATTATAGTGGGGGGGGGGTGGTAGTATTAATTTTACTATGTGTGTTGGGATTAATTTTACTGTTAATTGTAGTGCGGGTGCTGGCTGGTGTAATAGTGGGGTTCACCGGCTAGTGTCGCCCACTCTTACTACCTCCTTTATATCAGGGTCACTAGGGTTATGCCTAGCTTCCCTACCTTTCTCTTGTATTAACGTTAATCTATTTGCTTTGCTATTAAGTAAGAGGATATGACTGCATAGTTAATAAAGGTATATTTATTAATACAAACAGTAATCACACTTTGATATAAAATACACCAAACACAGTAAATATTCACAGTATAGTATCAGTATACCACAATACACATAACAACTTAATATGTATTGAGTATACTCACACTGTACATGGCACAGTATAAGAAATCAACAGTAATATACTATACTATACCATCACCCACTTATCTAAACATAATTCATATTTTAACAAGGTATTACAATACTAATATATACCACCACCCACTTAACTAAACATACCCACCCCCACCTGGCTCTAACTTTCCCTATACACTCAAGGGATTAAATACCAGGGGAAATCTGTAGACCACGGAAGGAAAAGAGTTACCAGGGAAAGTAGGGGTTAGATGTGGTAGAAGGGTTGGAGGGGGAGAAGGGTAGGAGAGGGAGAGAGAGAAGGGGACCATACTTCCTTTGGTGGGAAAAAGGTCTGTTGGTCTGTGGTGGGAAGCAGGCTTCTGTGATGGTCGCAGGAAGTGAGAGAGGAATCAGCATGCCTGTTTCCCCACTTATACCTTGTCTGTGCTTGTCTGTATGACATCCCATGCTCATGCATGTGCAAGCGGGGGAGACCATGGGTCTGTTTATGCCTCCCCCATGGGATCTCATTACCTAGCGATGGGGGGCACACAGTGGGAATGCATAGGATGTGTCCACTGTCTTCTCCCCCTCCACCGGAGGGCAGGGATACACACCAGTCGCTGGGGGAATATCTGCACTCACATGTAGATAGAAAACACTTCCCTTTACAACTGGGATTGGATAGCGGCATTAATTGTTCTGGGTTGGGTGGCAGCATTAATTGTACTAGGGACTAGTGGCACCATTAATTGCACTGGGGTGAATGGCAGCATTAATTGTACTACTGGGGATGAGTGACAGAATTCATTTTATTGGGGTGGCTAATGTCATTAATATACTGTGGTGGGTGGCAGCATTAATTCTTCTGGGGACTAGTGGCGCCTTTAATTGTACTGGGGTGGTTGGCAGCATTAATTGTGATGGGGTAGGTGGCAGCCTTAATTGTACTATGTGTGGTGGGATTCATTTTACTGTTAATTGTAGTGCGGGTGGTGGCAATTATTGTACTGGGGTTGAGTGGCGGCATTATTTGTTCTGGGGTGGGTGGCAGCATTAATTGTTCTGGGAATAAGTGGTGCCATTAATTGTACTGCAGTGGATGGCAGCACTAACTGTGCTGGGGATGAGCGACGGCATTAATTGTACTGGGGTGGCTGATGACCCCATTAATGTACTGGGGGTGGGTGGCAGTATTAATTGTGCTGGGGATGAGTGGCGTATTAATTGTACTAAGGGTGGGTGGTAGCATTAAATGCATTGTGTGTGGTGAGATTCATTTTACAGTGGGTGGCCACATTAACTGACCACTAAATAGCCACAATTATTGAATTAGCAGTGACATTAAATGAGAACTAAATGGAGGCATACAGAATTAATTGATTTATAACTGTATGGGGGTATTATTTAACCCTTTGTCGACGCTTATAAGCCTATTTACGTTGGGAAAGGGTATTGAAAGATGGCGCCCACTCAGAAACAGAGCAGGCGCCATAGCCACCGGGTCTCTGCTGTGTTACACAGCAGGGACCCAACAGCATTGCTTGCGATCAGAAAAAATTCTGATCGCAAGCATGTAACCACTCAAATGCCAGTGTCAGATGTGACCATCGACATCTGAGGGGTTTTTACAGCTCCTTTCACTTCAGGGCCGGTCACCGGTTCCCGCATGGCGAGATCGCGGGAGCCGGTATAGACCTATAGCAGTTGGGAGCAATGTGAATGCTCTCATCCCTGCTATAGGGAGATTGCTATTGAGACCTGCCTGTGGCAGTTCTGAATAGCAATGCACTAATTTTACCATAGACTGCAATATTGTGATATTGCTGTCTATGGCATAAGCAATCTAATGATCGCAGGTTCAAGCCCCCTAAGGGGGCTAAATAAAAGTGAATTAAAAAAAAAAAAGTTTCATATACAAATTCAAATCACCCCCCCCCCCCTTCCCTAGATCACAAATAAAAATGAACACAAATAAACATGAACACATTAGGTATCCCTGTGTCTATAAAAGTATTAAAATATTTATCCATTACAGTGAACATTGTAGCGGGGTAAAAGGTCAAATTGGCCGAATCGCAGTTTTTTTGCCACTTCAACCCCCACAAAAAAATTTAACAAAAAGTGATCAAGATGCCCGACATTCCCCCAAATGGTACTAATGAAAACTACATCTTTCCAAATACAAAAATACACCTTACACAGCTCTGTAAGCAGACATATTAAAAAGTTATGGGATTCACAATATGGCGATGCAAAACATTTTTGGTTTCTTTCAAAATGTAAAATAGTTTAAAGGTACTAAAACATAATAAAATATATGAAAATTTTGTATCCCCGTGATCGTGCTGACCCGCAGAATAAAGGCAATTTGTCATTTTCACCATACATTGAACACCGTAAAAAGGAAACCCATAAGAAAATGGAGGAACTGCTTTTTTTTCCAATTCCACCCCATTCTGAATTTGTTTCCAGATTCCCAGTACATTGCACATAATATTAATTAGTACCATCAGAAATTACAACTTGTCCTGTAAAAATTAAGCCCTCATATGGCTGTGTCAACGAAAAAATAAAAGAATTATGATTTTTTGAAGGCGGCTGAACAAAAGCATAAAAAAAAAAATTAGCCTGGTCCTGAAAGTGTTAAGCTCTGTATTGGGGTACTAAGTAGGCAATATATGGTGGTAGTAGTGCTGGGCAATTATGACCTAAATCAAAATCATGATTAATTGAACATGTAGCCTCGATTACGATAATTGAATGATTATTTAGGCCACACCCCTTTTGCATACCATGCCCCCTATTTGCATGATATGCCATTGAATTAACATTTATCCCCTGAGCTTGCTGTACACTACTGTATATAATATACCCCCTGACACTGCCCCCACACAGTATAATGCCCCTATAGCTCCCTCTACACAACATGCCTCCATAGCTGCCCCCACACAGTATAATGCCCCCATAGCTGCCACCGCAGAGTATAATTCCCCCATAGCTGCCACCACACAGTATAATGCCCCCCATAACTGTCTTTCACACCATATAATGCCCCCATAAATGCCCTCTACACAATATAATGCCCACCATAACTGTCTTTCACACCATATAATGCCCCCATAA